>NC_090440.1:315001343-315301343 GCF_031143425.1 Pleurodeles waltl | reverse complement strand
GAGTTGGTGATCAGGTGATCCCCAACCAAGACCACGGCCAGAATTTAAAAAATGAGGGGGTAGCATCTGCCCATGTTGGTGTGGCAGCTACAGTTTCTTTGCTCCAAAATTGCTATTGATGGCATGGTCTGTATAAATAGACAAAGCAATATGTCCTTAGTTGTGACATTTGCCAAAGAATTAAAGGTTCCAACACCAAATGCCCACCACAGACACCACTCCTAGTTTAAAACAATCCCATGCAGTCTTTATTTCTAGACCACTGAAATTGGATGGTGCTTTCAAATACATTCTAATTGCTACAGATTCGTGCTCCAGATTTCTCTGGGTGTGGCCACAGTGATCCGCTGATGCTCATACTGTTAATAAAGATATGCAAGTTTTCATTGGGGCATATGCATTAGCTGCATTCCACTCAGACCAGGGCCCTGCCTTTGTCTCTAAAGCATACAGGGATACCAGGGGAACCCTGGGTGAGGCTGTGCAACAGTCTTCTCCTTATCATCACAAGGGAAATTTGATAGTGGAGAGGAAGAACCAAGACTTAAACCAATTCACCGTAATTTCCTGAGTTCTTGTACATGTTTTCACTTTCAAATACAATATAATATTTAAGCTCAGAAAGCATTAGCGGAAGTCCATAGGTGCTTCAGTCCAAATAAGGACAACTCTGCTGCCATCAGAGGTACCCACTCTCTGCTAAGTGGACCCAATCTGGCTGACATAGCTGCTGTCCTGAGGCTGAGGTTCAAACAATTGTCCTCTCACAGTGGCACCAGCATGATTGGCAACAGGCTGGGGGCTATCCAAACTATCCTGTAGTCCATGCAGTGGATACTGGGCTCCCTCAGTGACAACGTGGCTGCCTACCACTGTGACATTGCTAATGTGTTGCGAAATCAGCAATACCTCCTTGCTGCTGTGATGCCTTTCATCTTTCCACAGATTACATTTTGAATCCACATCTCCAGCCCCTGATGTGTGTGTGCCTCCCTCACCTTCAACACCACCACCACCCATGGCACAGGAGGCACCTCACACATCTGAGGATGAAGATGTGGAAGGAACATCATTCACTCGAAAAATCACCCGGTAGCTACAGTCTGTAGCACAGGGACATTTTGGGGCATATTTATACTCCGTCTGCGCCGATTGTGCGTCAAAAATTTTGACGCACATTCAGCGCAAACGTTGCCTCGTATTTAAACATTGACTCCCGAGCCCGCGGATGACAAAATCCCGCCGTGTGCGTCATTTTTTGGATGCGGCAACCCCGCCTTGCGTTAATCATATGCAAGGTAGGCATTCCCGTCCAAAAAATGGCTTAAACGGGCGTGCGTCATATTTATGCTTTCGGGCAAAAATGATGCACAGCCGGGAGGCGGAGCCGGAAAATGACGCACAGCCCGATTTGCGTAAAAAATTAACTCCTGGGTCAGGGCAGGCATTAAAATGGGGCAAACACACCTGTACATAATCTGAACACACAGAACAAACAGCAGAGCAGCAACAGGGAGCCATGGAGGTGATTCTAATCCAGTGTGCAGGCAGACGCAGAACCCAGCAGCAACAACAGCAGCTACAACAACACCAGCAGGGACCCCAAAGGCAGCGCAGAAGGTAGGAGAGGATATTCCACCCCAGAACCACCCTTCAGGGCCTCAGGGAACACAACATCATCTAAAGGTACCGGTTGAACTGGCAGGCCATTCAGCAGCTGCTGCGCAACATTGAACCGCAGTTGGCCCCCACTTTGCTGACACCCCGCACCATCCCAACAGAAACCAAGCTGCTTGCCGTACTTCATATGCTGGCAAGTGGCTCTTTCCAAACAACTGGTGCCCTGGTTGGCGGAATATCACAACCATCATTCTCTGCCTTTTTGCCCAAAGTACTGGATGCCATCATTGGACTGACACCCGCCACATCTGCTTCCCTAACACACTGCAGAAGCAGCAGGAAACACAGCAGGGGTTCTACCTCATCAGTGGCTTCCCACACGTCCTTGGTGCAATCGACTGCACACATGTACACCTTGTGCCACCCTCTAGGACACACAACCCATACACCACAGCAGCAACATGTGAACAGGAACATACTGAGGTCGTGACATTGCTAGCCATGTTTCTTAGGTCACCATTGAACCTGTCACACATTGGAAATTACTGTACAGCCTAATGTTAAGACGTCAAAGATCACAACGTGTGGAGTGGGTTGCCCAAATGTCACATCGCAAAATGTAAGTGTCCCAATGACGTTTACATTAATCCATTGCCTAAGTCTAAAGGTATGGGATGTCCAGGGTACATTGATATGAACGTGTTAACAACACTGTCAATTTTAACTGTGTATGGAACTATCATCTCACCCCCAGTGAAGACACACGGACACTTGTATCACAAGTTATAATGCTAGGGAGGGCACACTGTACTGAAAATCCCAAAACATACTGCTGACAAACGGTTAGCAGACAAACACTCGTTCAGCCAAGGAAACAACACAATGCAGATGGTACATCCTACAAGCCTAGAATGCTACATTATTACACAAAAGAGTCACAGACAACACAAGACAACTACTGCCATGAAAGGTCATTTCAATAGGGCCAGCTACATCAACATGATCCCAATCATTTTCTCTTGCAGCTGATCAGGGGTATGGCATCCAGCCATGGATTATGACACCATTTGGCAACCCAAGTACTGCTGCAGAGCGTGCCTACAACGACGCACATAGGAGGACACGCAGCATTGTCGAGAGGACCTTTGGCATCCTCAAGTCAAGGTTCTGGTGCCTCGACATCACTGGTGGTGGCCTCCTATATTCCCCGGAGATGGTCTGTAGGATCATCCTAACATGTGCAATATTGCACAACATTTGCATCAAAAGGAACATTCCCCTCCTGGAACCAGAGCCACACATGCCTGAAGAGGAGGAAAAGGGGGATGCTGGCCTGCAACATGAGGGGGAACTACAGAACACGGCCGCTGGTATACGCAGGCGGCAACAGATCGTCAACAATTTCTTTTTAATATGATCACCTTCACCACTTTAGTTAACAAATTTAAATAAACACCTATTATAATCACCATATAATGGTCTGGCTATTCCTTTTTGCACACTTTCATCGCTACGATGAGAATAAGAGTGTTGCCTCATGGAGCATTGCTGATATACTGAGTAGGACACTGAACATCCCAGAGCTAATGTGATGCCTAACATACAATGGTGACATACACACACACTGCTAATGACATATATCATGTACATTTCTCCTTTGAAGGCCAATGGCAGAGGACCACAATTATTTCACACATACATGTTGAAACAAGGTCCAACGCAGCATATGGCACACAACTAAGACACCATCACTCAATAAGGGGAAAACAAGCCTCATACATGAGGCAGTCAATGTGCTTTGGCATCAGTAACAGGAATGCCTGACCAGACCCTTGACAGCAGTAAGTCCAACTGCATCCAATATTTGCAAGGACTATCTGTGACCAGAGTCCCATAGAAGCAGAACATAGACAGCACAAGTGCCACACATATGAGCAGCATTGCACACATGACATTCCATGTACATGTCAGCCCATTTCCTAACTCCTGGCACACCCATGCACCTGGTCACAACCCACCTGTCGGAAGTGGTCCCTGGAATACTAAGACGTGTACACTGATATTCCCTCCTCTACACACACAGACCAACATTAGCAAACCAGTGTGCTACACCCTTTCCTATGGTATGCCATTGTCATAGAACATCTGACTGCATAGACGTCAGGTTAATTTATACACTGTCTTCTAGTTTCAAAGCCCTGTTAGCACCTGTAGATTGCTTCCCGTATGAAAATGTCTGTTGGCCCTTAGAATGCAAGTCTCATCTACAGGACTGGTGAGAAACAGATGCAGCCTACACCTGTGATCACCTCCATGCACACCACCCATTTCAAAAAGCACTGCCCCTGCTGATGCCTGGAACAGCATAGGAGTTGCCATTATGTCAAATACACCGTTAAGCATTGATACTAATTAAGCTGTGTAACACAGCCACTGGGTTCATTTGTCACCTTAAAAAACACAGGACATACACAGTTTGACATGTCAGCTCTCTAGTTTGTCCTCCAAACAGTCTTAGTCAGACCACTGATTATGTAACTTGTCAAGTAGCTGGATCCTGAATCACCTTGCATTCTGTCAGCCTGACTGGCAACTGTCTGTGCGTCACACTAAAGTATCCCTGTGTCTACATATGTACCACACTTGCGTTAGCAAACCTCTCATTCATCAGGGGGTGTTGGGCATGGGCTTCTTCAATGCATACACAAATACATTGTATAGCATCATCTGCCTTTTAACTGTACCATTTGAGTTACATCCTCTTGGAAAAGCAAAATTCATGGCCCATTCCTTGTCTGGGTTGCATTTATGCATGAATGACAAAGTGTGACAGTGTCCCAGGGTCGTAGGCAGGGATTGGGTACGGGGCTTTCAGCACAACCAACAACCTCTGATAATGTCCATGAAAAATACACAAATGTCAGGACCATGACAGTTCACACACAGAATCACAGTGCTCACAACATAGTGATGGGCCGTGTGTGGTGAATAGCTGCGAGAATAATCAGCACAGAGGCTATGATGTTCCCAGATGTAGTGGGAATTGCAAAGGCTAACCTGTGTACAAATGTTGTAATGACACCTGCTGGAACATGACACCTGAGACATTATCTCACTCAGCACACCAAGGTTGCCCTGTTGGCTGTCTCATTACACGTCTTTAGTGACAGGGTGGGACCATCCACATGTTGGTTCACATGTCCACATCCACTTTACTCACATTGATCAACCAATGATACTCAGTAGATACAGGAATAGCTGCCACTGACTCATGATGAGTCCGGGACCGAACTGTGACAAATAACACCCCAAACAATATACAGGATCATCATTGGACCACACACATGTGAACAATTGATCACTGGAAATATGTGGACATGTGCTCTCTTGTATGCTGGTCCACCACAGCCACTTGATAGTTGGGGCTCACTTCTATTGGCCTCAACTGTGGTGTCATCATACATTTGAGATTCACCCTTGTCTGTCTGTGCAAACAACATGGTACCCACTTCCTCAATGCATGTGTATGACTCACTGTGGGATTCATCAACTAGGGGGTGATTCCTAGTTTGGCGGGCGGCGGTCGCCGCCCGCCAAGCGGGAACCGCCAGAAGACCGTACCGCGGTCAAAAGCCTGCAGCGCCGCCATGGAGGATTCAGCAGCCCAGGGGAAAACCGTCGGGAAACCGCCGGTTTCCCTTTTCTGACCGCGGTCAGAATGGGCCTGGATGCACCGCCAGCCTGTTGGCGGTGCATCCGCGGTCCCCTACCCTGGCGGTCTCGGACCGCCAGGGTAGGAATGACCCCCCTAGTGCCTAGGAATCTCTTACCAATACTCTAGGGCATAGGATGTAGAAAATGTGGACCATTGACATGAACAAGCGTCTGCCATCCATCTGGTGCATGCTATGTCACATGTGGTGTCTATGTGACCCTAAATCTTGGAAGTCCACTTTACGGGTGTTGTTACATGTATGACCAACACATGCCCATTCTCATTTCCACAATGACTTGCATCTAAGGATTGGACACATGGATGTCACATTCATACAAGCATATGTACAAATATGCTTCATGTGATACACACACACTTGGTCAACAAATACATTAGTTGCCAAAGCACACACTTTGAGGCAAAGGCATTTAGGTATTGTACATATGTGCGTCACATTGCTATCCTCTCCTTATGGCAAACATGCACAATTTCTGCAACACATATATGTAGGCCACACTTATGACCAACTATTGCGTCAGCCAACCGTAAAAATACTGTGAAGGGAGTAGCGGATCATGGTCCGCTGCAGTATGATGTCACACATGTGAACATACACCATCAACACCATAGTGTCTTCAATCAGCCTATCTCTGTTGTGTCCCAAATGTAACATAACAAAAAAACAAGAAAAATTGCCCAAAACCAGTTAATGCACTGAAATGTTGACGATCCTAGCGTTATGCGTCATTTTTTGTCTACCAAAACTGTATTTGCGTCATTTTATTTTTACGCACAGGAGTGAAATTTAGCCTGTATCCAGAAATTTGTACAGGCCATGTACTATTATGTGGATGCGGGCTAATTTTCACTTCTGTGCATCAAAATAAATGACGAAAATACAGTTTTGGTAGACAAAAAATTATGCATAATGTGAAAAAGGCGGGACTTTTCATACAGGAAGTGATGTAATAGGATATCCTGTTTACAAATCATGTACAGTGGGAGTACTTTCACTTTCACTTTGCAGTCTATGATCCTTCTAGACTGTGTTGCTGTGTAGAGAGTGTTGTCCTGAGATTTTGTGCTTTTTTGTCCTGTGTGCTATCTGTAAAGTCCATTTCTGAAATAAATATTGTTGCTGTATACTGTAGTACTGTGTTTTGTCTACATTTGTCCATTTATCTTGTGTTTTTGTTGTTTGTGGGAGTCTGTTGTGGGTAGTGGTAGTTTGGGGATAGTTGGGCTCTTTTAGTGGTTAAGTTTACTTTTCATCTGTATTTGTAACCCTACTTTCTCCCTTTTTCCCTTGCTATTTCTTCAACCCCTATTCCCTTTCACTTCTCAAGTATGTCTGGTAGGCCACGTCTTGGCAGGATGGGGGAAGAGGAGTTGGGGGGGTTCATCTGGCTTGTGTGCCATTTCTTGCCGCTCATGATCCAGGCAGGGTGATACAGGGGTATCCAACAGAGGTGCGCAGAATCCGGTGGGGAAAGGTGCTGCATCACCTGCAGCATGTGTATGCCAGTCAGAGGAGTGACCACCAGCTGAAGCACCGGTGGGCTGACCTCATCACCAGGGAGCAGGATCTCTTGGACCACCTGGGAATCATGATTGGTGGCACTGTTGGTGAGTACGAATCATGTTAATGTGCATGATTAAATGGTCTTTAGTGGCATTAGGGGATTAGTACAATGTCTGCCAGCTAACTTGCTGACTGTGTGTAATGCTGGGGAAACATAAAGGGATACTTGATGCACTATGGCAAGGATCACAATTGCTAGCTGTCAGGTAGCACGTGCTCAGCAAACTTACAGGATACTTTTCCATGAAGGAAATTGGTGCAGCCTTTTTGTCAGAAAAGCAAACAAAATAGGAGCCAATCATGTCTATATAGGGTACTATTGACAGAGAAGTACAGATGTGCCAACATTTAGGCCAACTTTGTTGACGCAATTGCTAGACTGAATTTAGAATCACTACATGATGCAGAAAATGAGTGCTGCCTTCACGTCAATTGATAATAGCAAAGTGGCTCAGACATATGTCTCATGTGAGTCTGGTGAGTGTGGAAGGAAAGCGTTCACAGAAGTACTATGAATGTTTGGGATTATTGTGTTCCTTGATCTTTTTGGATACATGTCAGATCTGGATTTGAAAACATTGTGAAAAGGTGTAAGGTGCCCTCACCTAACATCTTAGAATGTTTGTTGGAGTTAGTTGTGCCACATTCCAAATATCGATGGCAGTCCAAATGTATGCACATGGCTTCACATCTCCATGGTTGGTGCAAATCACCATAGCTGGGCCTCATCAATTGAATCAAATGTAACAACAGGGGGGCTTACAAAAGTCCCTGCCCCTCCCTCTGTACATTGTACTATTAATGTGTCATGGCCACAAGGCATGTTTGACTGGTAATGCAGTCCTCAAGTAACCAGGCTTTGGATGTCTCTCTTCGATGCACATGATGAGACTATTACACTCCATATTCTTTTCTGGTCACCAATTAGGGGGCATGTTTGCAACCACATGATAGTTAGGGCCAATGTATGTGTGCAGATATGTGTGTAACTGTCACAGGAGACCCATGCTATGTACAAGTTGGCTGTGATATATCAGATGCAGTACAATCTTGTCTGAATGGCTGCCATTCCTTATTCAGCCTACACATTGTATATGTTTATGAAATTGTTGAGCTGTGCACAGATTTTGAGCACATTTCTTCCTTTCATACCTTACAGGTGGACCGGCACCCTACACTGTGGGAGAGGTGGCGACATTTGAGGACCCCGACCACTCCAGTGAGTGTTGATATGTCTGTTATGTGTTGTGTTTGCTGGTTAGGGACTCGTGTGAGTTGAACGCATAGCAAGGTGTGAGGCGTTGGGCAAGCTTTTCTCTTGTTCCATGAGTGGGAATTCAGTTTCTCACATGTTTTGAGTTGGCCAATGTGTATCCAATGGTATTATGTAGGGATTGTAGGCCATTCCTGTAGGCCCCATTGTGAGTACAGGGGTTAGTCATGTGGATGACACTTGTATCACCAAGAGTCAGACTGGAAGTGAGCTCCGATTTAGTCAGCCTTTCAGACCCACATTCTCCAAGATTGGTACAGCAAATTGCTTTCCAATAGACATCTGCTTCCCTATTTACCTACGTAATTATGAAACAGTAGGTAGAACCTCCTAGCAGCATGTACTTCCACATGTAGTGCTACAAGTATGTGGAACTTGAGTGCAATGGCCTAGGTGTGCATGCAATTCATGATCATGGGTGTTCTAGCAACTATGGCCCTCATTCTGACCCTGGCGGTCTTTGACCGCCAGGGCGGAGGACCGCGGGAGCACCGCCGACAGGCCGGCGGTGCTACAATGGGGATTCCGACCGCGGCGGTAAAGCCGCGGTCGGACCGGCACCACTGGCGGGCTCCCGCCAGTGTACCGCCGCCCCATTGAATCCTCCACGGCGGCGCAGCTTGCTGCACCGCCGCGGGGATTCCGACCCCCCCTACCGCCATCCAGATCCCGGCGGTCCGACTGCTGGGATCCGGATGGCGGTAGGGGGGGTCGCGGGGCCCCTGGGGGCCCCTGCAGTGCCCATGCCACTGGCATGGGCATTGCAGGGGCCCCCGTAAGAGGGCCCCTACATGTATTTCACTGTCTGCTGCGCAGACAGTGAAATACGCGACGGGTGCAACTGCACCCGTCGCACAGCTTCCACTCCGCCGGCTCGATTCCGAGCCGGCTTCATCGTGGAAGCCTCTTTCCCGCTGGGCTGGCGGGCGGTCTGAAGGCGACCGCCCGCCAGCCCAGCGGGAAAGTCAGAATTACTGCCGCGGTCTTTCGACCGCGGAACGGTAATCTGACGGCGGGACTTTGGCGGGCGGCCTCCGCCGCCCGCCAAGGTCAGAATGAGGGCCTATGTGTCTGATGTAAGTCAGCCCTCACTGGAAGTATATGTTGTGTACCAAGTTCTGCATTTCCTGGCATGTGTGGCCCTATGATTGCTCTAGGGTTTGCTGACTCCTAATTGTTGATAGACCTTACCTGTGGTGTGTCTGTAGAGACAAACATGTGTGGAGTTTTCTATACACTCCTTGGTGTACATGTTGTTAGCAAATTATAGTTGTTTATCCACCCCCCCACCCTCAAACACGGGCATGGGTTTGTGAATGGGGTACCTAGTACTGATGCTACCAGTATGTTATACATACATGTGAATAAGTGACGGTTTGGTTGTAAACTAGTATACACACTCAGGTTTGGCACTTGGTACTATACTGGCAAGTCCAGTTACAACTTGCAGACCATGTGGCTTTAGTTTTGCTTTCCGTACACTGACATTCGTAGCCCAGGTCTTGGCGGAGGATATGCAGCATGATTCTTAGCTGATAACTGGCAGAACTCAGATTGCAAGTCAAAGCCAGTTGTTACCCATCTTGTAGGTTATGGATGTGCTATGTGTGATGTGACCTTTGTAGTCTGGCCTGCCATGTACTTCCTCAGGGACATTCAATGATCTGTATTGTGATATGAGCTGTTACAAGTACAGTAGATGTATTTCCTGATCAACTTCTTGTGCCATTTCCCACAATGCAGTTACTAATGTAGAACATCTGCATTTGTCTTCACAGCTGCTAATATTACTCCAGACCAGGTCCGTGAATTCCAGCGCCGGGCCATGAGATACCAGCACATCCTGCTGGTGGAGTCGGGGTTCCGGAGGATGGCCCGGCGATATCACCATGAACGGGCTTCCGGGGCATGGAGAGCCTTCCCACAGGATGGGCCTACTTTGCCCACCACAGCTACCACCAGCACAACCACCAATCCGAGCCAGGTGGCCCCACTCACAACTGGGACTGTTGGTCCGACATCTGCTGGACTTCCAGGCCACAGCATTGCCACCGGTGCAGGACAGCCCACTAGGCCTGGCACCACACCCACACAGACCTCCTCCACCGGTACCCAGACTGCCACAGCTCCATCTGTTGACCCTGCAGCCTTCAACCAAATGGAACGTAAGATGGACAGAGTGCTGCGCAAGTTGAGCCACCTGAGCCGGGATGTGCGCCACATTAACCGGCGTGTTAAGTCTATTAAGAGGACCCTCCGGAGGGCCAACCTCTAGACATTTTTAGATGGACATGATTCCCTCCCCTCCCTCCTCTTTCCTTGTTCTTATAGTTAGTGGGCTTCAGGGGCTTAGTGTTAGGTTAGTATAGGCTGTTAGTTTAGTTAGTGTTAGTGGGTGGGGGGTCCACAATCTTTAAATGTTTACTTCTTAAGTGTGTGGGTGGGTGGGTGTGGGTTCTATGTTGGGCTTCTTGTGTGTTTAAAAAAAAAAAAAATCTATATATATATATATCTATATATATATATTTGTATAGGATAGTATAGTATGTGTTTAGGTTAGTATGTGTTGTCCTCCATGTGTCACATCTCATAAGGGGGGTGGAGGGTAGATGTTTAGAACGTTTTGTTACATGTGATAAGTAAGTGTACCTTAGGTTAGTTAGGGACAGTTGTGGGTAATGAGTAGTCAGGGTAGAATAGGGTAGGTAAGATTTTTCCCTCAGTTTCCTCATCTGTGATTAGCATTTAATAAATATTTGGTTAACCCTTAATAGTATGTGTTGAATGGTACTTAATTGTGGGTTTGGATTCAGTGTACATCAATTTTGTACTATAACATCTGTGTCCTATGCTACAAACAAATCCCAACTGAGCTGTACGATTGGCAGCTAGCCCAGAGCTACCTTGCAAAGTGTCAACCCTTCGTTGCAACCACCAATCACAGTTAATATGGATGACAATGTGTTTCTGTTGATAAGTGTGTTTTGAAAGTCACAAACAGTGCTTCCAGACTTGGTACTGGGGAAACAGTTTTAGGTCTGACTGCAGTGTGATGATCATGGACACCCTTATAAGATGAGTTCTCATTGGCAATCTTGTATTCTTGTCTTCATGACTCTCATACATCATTTGTGACACAGTTCAGCATGATTACCTATTTGTATGTAAACTCAGACACCTTCATTTATGCAGTTTTTGTAGTGTTTGCTTAGATTAGTGTGCCATGTTATTTGTGTTATTTTTGCATGTTGACAACATTTTGCGGCCACTATTTGATGACTTAGTTATCCCCTGAGGAAGCATTCTTCTGTCCAACACAGCATGATGGTGTATGGTTTCTCACTTCATCAGATTTGTCCCTCAGGATGGGCAGAGTATGATGCAATCATGGGCACTGTGCAGATTTCTCTGACTACATATTATCAGGACAGTTGTATTGACAAGCTACGTAATTTGACAGTAGGCACATTTCAGTTATCTACTGCAAAGTTGATATGTCACATTACCCAGAGACAGATTTGTTGTGTAAGTGCTATTTATTGAAAAGTGCTGTAGTGCTATCTGTACATTGTCCATGATTGTGAGTCCATTATAGTGACATCTTACATTGTGATCCAACACAAGGGTTTACCAAAATGCTTTTGACATACTGGGGTTGATGTTTCAGACAGTGCAGAGGGTCAGAATTTGCCAATAAGTTGGAGAGAGACAATCACTGGGCTGGGTGACAAGATATACAGTGGTTTGCAGAACAGTGCTTGAGTAAAGTTGTTGCAAGACTGGCAAGTTACAAAGCGCGGGACCTTGGTAAATGTGGGCCATGTGGCAGGGACTAGTGCTTCCGGGTCATTTTCCTTGTGAATGTGATCTGTTCCATGTCTTCTTCTTCTGATGTGTGTGTTGCCTCCTCTGTCCTTGTTGTTGATGGTTGTGAAGGGGCAACACACACCTCAGTGTTAGAAGACGTGGAGTCAGACATCCCGGTCGCTGCTCCCTGTGAAGGTCTTAAGTGCAGTACTGCAGCAAGGAGGATCTGCTGGTTCTTGAGAATAGCTGCCACATCACGATGGTAGGCAGCCAGGTCGGCCCTGAGGGGGTCATGATTGCATTCGTGCATGCAGTGGAAGGTTTGGGGTGTGAGGTGTTGTGGCAACTCCCTTACTGCAGTGGTGAATTCCTTGACAGTTTCTTGTAGTCCTTGCAGGATGGATGTTAGGGCTTGCATAGCTGCTGCCTGATCAGCAGATGACATCATGCACGAACGCACCCCCTCAAGGCTGGCTGCCATAGTTTGCATCCCCACCGCACCTCCTTGGCCAGCTCCCGCTGTACTCCAACTACAATTCTCTCAAAGCTGGTGCCAGTGTCGTCTGAGTCCTCAGCTCTATTGGAGCTGGCAGGTCTTACAATTGGGGTGGTGGGTGGATCCTCTGCGATGGCTGCTTGTTCTGTGCTCCTCCTTGTGACTGAAGGTGGGGTCTGGAGGGTTTCAAGGACCTTTTGGATAGTCTCCTGGGGAATGTTTATTGGCTCGTCATCCATGTCATCAGGGAAATCTGGGACAGGCAGATCCGCAGGAGATCCATCTTCCTCTGCAATGAAACAGGGTATAATTAGTGTGTCTGTGTTGTGGCAATTTTGATGTGACGTGCCTGCCTTTTGATGAATTCCCTTTGTGATCTTGTTTTGTGTTAATTTCTCCAGTCCTTCAGATGGGCATTCTTCCAGGCCTATGGCCCACCTGCATGTCACATGTATGTTATTGAGGTATCAAACTTGTCAGCCTCATTGCCTCTAGGTGTTGGTTTATGCCAAATAGAGAATTGCCACTTTCTTTTCCTACTCAACCCTCCGTCTACATCCATTCTCATGGTGAGACCTTTCACTGGCTGTGGGTGTACTGATGGCCCTGGCAGCACACTTAACAATCTGGACCTGCCCCAATCTCTGATCTTTCACATCCACTTAAATGTAATTGACATGTGGCATATCCTATGCATGGCAATGTTATGATCTGATATGGATGTTGACATTGGTAATCTGTCCTGCTGATGTTGGGGAATGTGTGTTACATTGGATTGCCCTGATAATCGTATCATTGTCCTATTTCCTCCTCTGACTGTGCAGGTGTATTTCAGTGACCAGTTACATGTGTCCCCCCCTCAATGCTGTTGTGTGAGCAGTATGAAATTTGGGATGTTGCATTGTTACCCAGGCACAGGATGGACGGAGACATATGCAGCATGGGTGTGTCCTTAGTGCTGTGTAGCTCCTATTGTTGTTTACATTGGCTGATGTTTGCGACAACTATGGGCATTGACATTTGACAGTACTGGGGCCTTTGTCTTGTTTCTGGGGATTGTTGAAGTTGTCATCCTCACCCCCTAATTTAGGTGTGTATGATCCATGGGGAGGTTACTACCATTGGCTACTTGAGCTGCACACAGAGCAGAGGTGGTAGTGGCAACTGTTGCAGTTACATTCCAGTTGTCGGTATGGCTAGAGGTTGTTAAGAGGGCCCTAGTTAATGTAGGGGTATGGTGGCTGACGTGTGCCGGGATGTCAGTTTGACGTTGTGGCCTTCCCTCCCGGCGTGGCTTTCCCTTTGCTCCATCGTTGGCATGACAGCATGCCCCCATGGGACTGTTGTTGGTGTTGTGTAATGGTGTGCCCCAAGTCTTCTCAGAACGGGCCATGCCCCCCTGCCGTGCCCCTTTACCCATGCCACTCCATGTATAAGATGACTTCCATGCATTTTGTGGTCGGTATCCCCCCCCTACTCACAGTTCACATTATTGCATTATAATTCCCCATGCGACTTACCCTGCATGTGCGTTTTCTTGTGGTAGTCTGCGCTGTCCTGTCCTTGAATCCCTGTGACGATCTCCTCAGGGATGACGGCTGTGACCATCTCCTCCATGTGGTCCAGGGCCTCCTGGTGTGCTGGACTCCCCCCTCCAGTCTGCAGTGCTGCCTTCCTGTTCCTGGCCATCTTTTCCTTGGTCATGCGCTTGCAGTCATGCCAGCGTTTCTTGCACTCAATGACAGTTCTGCGTACTTCTGCCACACTGTTAATCTTGTCGACAATTTGTTGCCATATAGCCTCTCTCCTACTGATTGGCAACTTTGAGGTGACAAACAGTTGGTGCTGGTGTTCCGTCAACTCTTTAACCAGAATTTCCTGCTCCTCTGCACTAAAGCGACACTTTCTTTTTTTCTTAAAAGTGTCCTGGTTCTTGTGTGGGTCCTCCTGGCTGGTTCCTGGTCTGCTGTCATCTTCCTGGGGTCGGTAGTGGCATCTGGGATCCATTTTGGCTCTCCTCTGGTGAAATGGCAGTGTTTGCGGGTTTTTTTGACACTATTGCATCAAAAAACGGCGCATTTCCGGTTTGCGGGGTCGTAAATCGACCCACAGTAATTTCCACCGCGTTAACGTCGTTTTGCTTTACGACTTGACACTGCGGTGTGCGTCAAAAATAATGACTCCCACCTGTGGTTTGCGCCGCCGTGCGTCAAAGTATAAATATGATACCCGCACGGTGCACCAAAATGGCGTTAGCCGGCGGTAATATATTTGACGCAAAACTGCGCCGGCGCAGTTTTCCGTCAAAAAGTATAAATATGGGCCTTTATCTTTTGCTCTGTGCTGAATATCATGCCAGTGTTACAACATCTATCAATGCCCCCGTTTGCTCACCCACTGTTGACCAATCATACATGTGAACTGTTATTCTGGCCAGTTCCTACCTATTGGCACTGTGATCACCTCCTTACTGATGCACTCCTCTCCTACACATGTCTCATGACATGTTCCCCCCCGACTCTGTCTGGACTCCCAATTATTTGGGATCTTTAATGAGGTTAGTCTCCCGTGTAATGTACAGTACAGTCAATAACAACATTTCACATCCTAATAAGTTTAGTCTAAACATCAATTGTCTTGAATCTATGTCTGAGGCAGTAACTGTGTGAACTTTATGCATTGTGTGGAGCATATGCACTGAAGGGCTTATGTACCATAACAAATTGGACAGCATGGTGCTGCATGCAATGTAGCTGAGCTGAGCTGTGTCATAACTAAAATGCATATAAGTACTGTATGCAATAGGATAATGACCAACCATGTTTTTTGTCTAGCACTAGTGTTTATGCAGCTGTCTAGTGTCAATGCAGGCACACTTGCACCATATAGCAAGGGTGCCTGCATTGCAGGGATTGGAAGTATTCCTCCCTGCACTTATACAACAGTAAAAGCTCCTTCCTCCTACTATGTAAGTGGCAAAAAACAGCACACAAACAATAATAAAAAACAGCCTAAAGATTTGTCTGTCTCCTTGTTGCCCCCTGCAAACCATACCTCTGGGCTGACGTCAGAGATTCAGCACTGCCTCAGGTATATATTCCATTGCAACTTTGAGAAAGTACCAACTGTAATGGATGCTGCATTGGTAAGCCCACAGCAACACCCATTGCCTGTCCCTCTGCCACAAAAATCTGCATTGGGTGGGAGCCATGCACATAGTGAGGTGTTAAGACACCCAAAGTGGCTTTATGCCATCCTTAAAAATGAGTGAAAGTGCACAGTGCCACTGAAGTAACACAAACGGAGACGCTCTGGTGGTGCTAGGGGCTTGTCATCATGTCCCTGTACTTGCCTAAAGGATATGTGTGTATTTGTGACATACACAAAGTCACACATACACTGACTGCAACAGGAATGAGGTGACTGATAGCTATGAGAAAAAAAAGTTGAACCTGAGTATCCCAAGCATGCCATTTGAAAGTTAGCATGCATGTAATATGACAGCCGACAGCAATCACAACACAAGTGACTGGGCCTTGCAAGGATGATAACAACAGGAAAACCATTGACATTACAGATAAATGATGCATGTGTAAGAATGTGAAGTACAGTCATGAGTGTCTCAACCACAAAATCTAGATGTAGGGGGAGTGCAATTACATGATGACAATGCAGGTCACTTTACTGAAAAATAGAGAGGCATGCTGTTTGAGTCCCTGTTCTGGTATGTGTATCTCTGCACATCCATTGTGTTACGTACATTGCTGAAATGTGTCTGGAGTTGCATATGTGACACCATTGCCAATCTGACAGGAACTTGACAATAGAGGCTACACGTGGTCAAACATGTATTGCAACTATAACTTGCAAAAGCATGAGCCTAGCATGACCTGTGCATACATGCTACCACCTACACACTAAATCTGAATGGAGACCATATCTTAGGAATAGTAAAATGATTTATTGAACTATGAAACTAAGCCTAAAAATTCTAAGCTAACTACACTACCTAAACTAACCTAAGCTTTGCTAGCTTAGCCTAACTTATAATAAACGCTTAACTTATCACTACTTATTCTAAACATTTGAATCTGCATGATAAACAACAACCCCCACCCTCTTAATATACATCTAATGACAAGGACAACAGTTACTAAAGCTAAACATTGACTAACTAAACATATGGCCTAAACAATAATGTATTCTTTAGTAAAAAATGTTTTTCTTTTAAAGGCTTTTTTAATGTGTTACATATACCCAAATGTCATCCCTCTCCCCAACCAAAAAAGAAGAGATACCCTACCCCTAGCCCAAAGATAAACTATCACTAAGTACTACAAACTAACCTACAACAGACTAACTTAACAAACCCTAACTAACTAAATACCCCAACTATGTACATGCACACTGAGAGGGACCTGTTGAATTAGTGTCCACATGTCCCTCAGCTTAATCATATGTGCTTAAGTTCTTGTTTCAGTGTCACAATCTGCCCATTCTGGTGCTCCAACTGGGCAATACGGTATTTCTGGTGAGCCAACTCCGTATGAAACTCCTGCACGTAGGGGGGCTCCACAAGTTATATGCCGTAGTTGTAAATGTCGCTGAGCCAGTTGATGGAGCAGAGATTGAAGGGCCTGCCCCAGGAGAAGTGGCACTGCCTGTAGCCACAGGCCTTGCTGCAGCATGGATGGTGGTGGTGGATGGCTGCTTTTCTGCCCCCCCCCCCCTTGAGGGAAGGCCTTCCAGGTCCCCGAGGCATGCTCCCGTCGTACCTCCTTTGCACCCTCCGGTACCCCTTGGCAACTTCCCTGATGTGGCGGTACCTCACTACCCTCTTTGTAAATTCTCACCCCTGGGATACATTTTTGTTTGCAGCTCCAACATGAGGCTAACATGTCGGTTAATTGTATATTTTAGCAAATGAACTACACACTGGCAAATGGATGCACCATCTGCAGTTGTAACACGTTGGCCAGCACAAATCAACATAACATCCTGAAGGGTAGGGTGGACATACATATACGCACCAACCACCACATCCACATTGCCCATGTCCATGGTATCAAGACTAGCTATTAGTTCACAATTACTTTGAACCATCTTGGAAAATCATTGAAGATCCATGTCGCCATTGACTAAGGTTGTCATACACATCAGCCCTGTGACCATGCAACTTCATACTCATCATGATGGTTTGTTCATCAATGTACCTCATCAAGTGACCTTAGATCCGTTGACCTTTAACTAACTCATCTGGGGAAGTACTGCAAGTAAAATGTGGCCTCGCAACAGGACAACATATGGCAAGTACAGATGTCAGGACACATTGCTAAATGGTAAACTTATTGTGACAGATATCTTATGTGAAATTGTAGGTTGGTGCAGTCATTCATGTGACACAGAGGAGGATGACACTGCTCTCCTATTGACACAAGTCAGTACCAGGTTAGCTGGTCCATGACTTGATGCATAGTCTCTGAGTGACTTGTTTCCTCACGTTATGCTGGCCATTGGTTGTAAATGTATCCCAAACTATGCTCAGTGTGTTGCATAACAGCACTCAGCACCACCACCTCATATGTGGGTGTATGCATGTCCCACACCACATCTGCACAAGGATCTTGGTACAACACTGGCTAATGCTGTACATTGTGTGTCATTTGCTTTTACATCAGATCCTGGACAATACATGGATCACCACAAGTAGATAATGCTGTGGTTCATGGCATGTCATATGTCAATGTAGTATGGCTATCCCTCTGGCCAAACATACATGACAAGACATGTGAAGATGGCATAGATTTAAAATGTTGCAAACTATGCCTCAGATAATTTGGAATCACACCTCAATGGTGGTTGAAATGTGGCCATGTCAAGAGGCATATGTACAAGCCCCTCGCACTGCAGGTGCTTCACTTTTTACCCATATAAAAAGTGATGTACCGGCGACCCTTGTTCATCAAACCATAAGCTGAGTTACTCAGTGCTACGTGTGGCACACAGATCAATAGCATGTACAGTCAACAACATCTAGCAACCCTGCGCACATGTGTTGGACCCTTAACTTCCACCACATGGGCATACTGTCATCACTGGTATTGGACTCATGTACCATGTCCAACATTTCCATGGCCTTTGCTACAAAGTTTGCCACCAGTGCAATAATCATGGGATGCAAAGCCTAGACACATCTGCAACCATACAGTACAAATCATGGATAAGCCTACTATGTTTGTGATAGCATACGTGCAGTTGATACATGGCATTGCATACAGCATACAACTGTACACACAACACTTTCACAACACTTTACACATACAGATTGTTACTCACTGGTTGCTTCAGGGTCTCTGGAGCTTTCCACCTCTTGGATTTTGAATCGTTGGGGTCCACCTGCAAGACGGAACATCAGACATGGCACTGTGAATGTTGCACTATGAAGACTATGGGCAAGTATTGCACATCAGACATCACTTGCTAATGACACTAGTATACCTATGTTGATAAATGCTCAATAATAGCATCTTACATGTCTCAGTTACATACATTGGTAGCTGGGCTGATATGTACACATATGTGCAGTAACCCAACATAAATGTCACAACTACATTGTCAAGTAATTGCAGATGACTTCATACTGCAAACCTTTTTAAACATTGGTAATTGTGATGTAACCCTGCACATACACTGCCTTTACTCCTGTGTGATTTGTGACTTCAATTATATGTGAGTATGTAACATACAACAGTAGCTAGGCACTTATTGGACATGGACACATGTTCCAGGTAACCATATACTCTTCCACCATGACAAAATTGTGTCTGCATTGGTGTACAACAGAATTAAGTGGCAAAACCCAGTGGACAAGGACAGGACCAAGCATTTGTCTCCTTAAGGGTGCAGTGTTGTCATTGTCATGGTTCCTCCTTTTGCACCAACACTATACTTACTACCCTGCCCTTTGCCTTAACTTGCTAAAAGAGGCCCTATGGCCAACATACATGTACCTGCAATTGTAAAGCAATAATCAATCACAAAGTTTTTGAACTCACCCACAATTCCTCCGATCTCAATCCCAATGTGGTCCAGAAGGTCCTGTTTGCTGCTGACTATGTCTGCCCAGCGATGCTTCAGTTGCCATTCAGTCCGCTCCCACTCAAAGATCTGGTTCATTTAGGAGAGGACATTCCCTCACCACAGATTCCTGCGAATCTTTCCGGTAGCCCTGGATCACTTGCCCACCCATAGACACCATGTTGGGCAGGTAGCTAGATGAAACCACCTAAGCCCGCAGCATTGAGGTGACATGCACTTTCCCTTCCAGACATCTTGTCAGACACACCCTCCCTGTACTCTGAACCCAAAAAAAGGAACCCAAACAACCCCCAAGTAACCTAACAAACTATGCTACCCCAGAGACTGACACCCAACAATACAATGACAACACACTATAAAAGACTATTGGACAGGACAATACAGAGGTCAGGGACAAAAATAAGACAGCAGACAGCACAACTTACACCTCAAACTCCACTCTCACACAGATCTCCAAAACACTACCTCTCACCAAGGCAGACAAAAATACTGTGACTGCAAAAGAAAGTGAAAGTAATTTTGCAGTTCCTGGTGTGCATGGTACATCCATCACCTCACTTACTGTGATGATGAATCACATTTTTGACGATGCGTTGTTTTTTATGCCATGCACCTGGTTGTGATTTTTTTAATGTCACATGGCAAGGCAACATTAGACAGTTTCAAATGCATTGCATGGTATGCGTCATTTTTGGTAGACACACATAGCGGCAATGCATCCATTTTTTGGATGCAAAGCATGTAAAAATTACTGAAATGTATGGTGTCCTAGGAAATTTTTTTTTTTTATATTTGAACATTCATGTGTAGTGTTGTATTACTTGTGGATATGTCAGGTCAACATCCTGCTCAATTTCCATGTGTTTAAGGTATGTCTTGTAAGTGCACATATGTGATGGTACATGCCTTACAAGGACCAGACAATACATATGCCACATTTCCCATGAGTCATGTCAGTGTGGCCTCACCATGCGCCATATATGTTAAAATTGGCACAATGCTAGCATTGCGCCACTTTGTAAACCCATTGCAACAAATCATACCTGTGCAAGGTATGATGTGTGCAAGATGGGCATACCCCTGCAGGGAGACCAAAATTGCTATTGCACTATGAAATTAAAAAGATGTCTTTGCACCATTCTTGCCTCATTTGCAACAAATGGCCACAGTAGCCGTTACACTGATGCTAGTGCAATGTACTATGGGTTTTCATAGCCTAGTGCAGCATTTTTTGGTGCTAGCCCAGAAAAGCACCACAACTGCATCCATAGTTTTTGGGTCAGCTGTGCTAAAGAGTGCCGTGGAGTAATGTATTGGAAATACAGCGCTACTGTGGTGTCATTAGAGGGTCTCATGTCAATCCTATGAAGTTGCTCATCATAGCCAATACGTCAGTTACTTGTGAATATGCCCCTATGTGTAGTCACCTTAGACTGTTGATCTGTTCACACCCAGGGTTAACATGGACTGACCATGGAATGTGGCCCAAAGACCTACATGTAGGACTGCACATATGTCAGGCACCTTTTGCTTTGTCTCACTGAACAGACAGCAGGCTGTCATGCAACGGTTGGTGGTGTTTAAATTGCATGGTGATAGCTGCAAATTGCTGAGCCACTTGCTTGACAGGAGCTTCACTAGTTTCACACCTTCCTGTCTTCCCATGTGTACAACATATTTTCTGTAAGTGTAAGTGGACATGTTTTCTTGGAATCTGACTACACATTAACACAATTTATATAGCCACACAGGTTACAATAGATAACCCATGTGTTCGACATGTTCACTCAAATGATACCCTTGCTGTTTTTCCTGGAATGTACTAGATTTTTCCTAGATTTTGGCCACCTAACCTACCCCATGACAGTGCATTTGTGTGTCTAATGTGAGTCCAATGGAACAGACATCAGCCTGTCATGCAAGATGGATAACTTACAGTTCTCCGTACAGGCGACTTTTGCCAAGTTTAGGACAGACACGTGCTATGAATGTGTTTGTCATGATATGAATGTCATTGGTTTGCTTTCTTCATGTGCGATTTCTTCTGCCTACTACAGTGGTATGTCTGGTATATCAGTTCAACAATCTTCATGATCCATTCTTTGGTCATAGCGCTCCTTCAGAACAATATCTTTGCTCATATCAGTGATTAACATGTTACCCTGAGTAGATACAGTGCTACTTTTTGTAAGTGTTAGGAAGTGGTTTCCCCAAACACCAGGAGCTATAATGCATCCTAGAAGTTGTCCTTGCTCACAATTGTGGGTCACACAGAGCCTGGGGCACCTAAGGGGGACATTAAGGTTGCATTTTGTGACAATGTTTTTTTCCAAATACACTTTGACATTAGAATTCTTCACTACATATGTTTGCACATGCCTCCTTTCTAGCACACACTGTGCATGGCAGAGTTGCAATCAGACAGGTATGGCAGGCTACACATCAGTGCACACTCAAGTGCAGGTTTCCAAATGTACATCTACGCTGCCCCTGCCCTATTATCTACCAAGGTCTTACAGGGTATTTCTGTCAGCCTTGCCCTATTATCTACTAGGGAATTACAGGGGATTTCTGTCAACCTGAGACTCCTATCTACTGGGAACTACAAGAGTATGTGATTAGGAATTGTGTATAATCTTTTATTATTTTGCCACTCCACTGGTAGATAGTGGGACAGGGATGTGTCTGTAAACCCACGGTACATATATTGGCAGTTTACACATGCATCACTCATACGTGTTTGTGCTGGGCAAACACACAGGTGGACTTGCTGACAATGTGACTGGGATGTTAAGTGGCCAAAACAATGTGCATGTTTATGTTTATGGCCTTACTTATGTACAACGTTGTATTGTTGATTAATATGATGCAATTGTTTAGACATTCCCACCTGTAGAAGGCTGATGGTGTAATGTAGGCCTCAACTGCCACATTGCTGGCAGTGTTTGGACAATTGGTATTTGGCACTCTTCTTCCATATCCTCACTGTCCAGTCTTTCATGAATGTCACTGTATCTTTTCAATATGATATTTGCCAAAGAACGTTGAGTTTGCTACAGGACAAGCATTGTTAACTGTTAATTAGCCATTGTATGCAGGATGGAAGACTGACATCCACACATCTCTGTATTCCTGACACAGCACTTGTGTAGTCTCTAAGTCACCTCCACAAAGTGGCTGTGCCAATGCAGTACCTGAGTGTCTCAGCTGCCCTTCAATATGTGTGTGTTTGACATGGGCACTCACACACAGCCGCTTCCAATATCCTTTGTGAGATGCACAATGAGTATGGATGGATTTTATGGGTATACCTGACAGCTAGGGTACACACATGCATGTGTACATATGTCTGTGTCCAAACTGGCACATGGATTTTGTCAAGGGTATGAATGATACAATGACATTTTTAGACATACATGGGAGATGAGCTCTTATTTGAGTGCAACAGGCCTAGACATACTGGTGCTGGGTCCTCTGTACGTCAACGACTAGTTGTCAGGCATGTGTGTGCCACTGAAGGATATGTTAAGATGCTTTCACCTGTGTTTGGGACATGAAGAAATAGCATTGCTGACATTATCCTACTGTTGTGGGCCCTGATTGCTGTTGTCCTACCAGGGGCTAACATCTGGATAACATTCCTCACAAGGAGCAACATTGTGGTTGATGTCAAACTTTAACTCAACAGACCTGTGTGACATATATTTTTCAATGTGACATGTCTGTTACACTTTCATGGCAAACATTACACCCACACATTCCATTCTCATTGCTTTGTGTGTAGTTGTATGGTGTTCCAGAGTATGTTCCTACTTGTTTTCCCACTTTTGTGGCCTAGTCTTGCTTTTCTAAATGTGTATGATTTGCAGTTGCATTTGCATGTGACAGTTACTCCAAGACACTTGTGTGCTTAACTGATTTATTTACAAGTTGTTTGAAAGTGAAATTTTAAGTGTGAAATTCAGGAGAAAAAAATGTCAATAATGTGTGCAGTCATGCGTGCCCCAGCAGTGGTATATGGTCCTTCCCCATCATGAGATGGGTCATCATTGTCCTCATACTCCTCCCTGGGGTCCTCCTCTTGATCCTCCCAGGGGACATTAGTCCGCACACATATGTTGTGCAAAATTGCATAGACAACAATGATCTTACACACCAGTGGAGGTGAGTACAGCACTCTCCCCACTAAGACATCTAGGCATCGGAATCTTGCTTTGAGAATGCTGAATGTAGCCTCAACTATATTCCTGGTGCGGACTAGCGCCATATTGTAGGCCTTCTTACTGTCACTTTGTGGATTTACACAGGGTGTCATCACCCAGGGCTGAATGTTATAACCTTGGTCAGCTGCAATAGAAGAGGAGAGACAGTGTCAGACTGGCCTTGCTTAGTGTGTGTTTGTGAAGTAGGGATACAGACTTGCTTCTGGCGTTGTGTGGTTTCCTATTTCCATGCATGATTGTAGCTGTGTGTGATAATGCACCTTACAGTCAAGGATACAGGCTTAGGGGCTTGCTGATAGAGTTAATTGTGTGGCATGACAGTTCACCCATGCAGGATGTGTGTGATGCTGCAGATGCTTGTATGTGTGTCCAATAACATGGGACCTACCAATGAGTTATGCTGTGTAAGTTTTCTTCTAGTTTGTATTATGTGGGCTATGAGACAGGTGTTGCATGTCTCCACTCCCACCCCCTGTGGACATTGTACATCTCCTTTGCACACAGAGCTTTTATCCATATTATCTGGCAGACAGAGCTAGCGGCCTAGCGGCATTTTTTAAGAGGAATCTCCTACCATGCATATCATTTTCAGTAAATGACCCAAGGTGAGACAGTGCTTTCAAAAAATGACGCAAGTCTTGTAAAACTGGCGCTTGACATTTCTAGTGCCACTCTGTAAATATGGCGCTGGGTTTGCACCACCGTTGCACCAAACAAATGGTGCAGCAGTGGCGCAAACTCCTTGTAAATCTGGCCCAATGTGTCTGGTAGCTTGCTCTACTGCTTCAGACTCTGCCCATGAATAAAATGTTTCTGTTGGCATTGCAGGCTTGAAATAAACTACCAGGAGTACTTTCCCTCTTGTTGCTTGGAGCTCTTGTGCCCTTAAGTGGTCGGTCAACAGACCCATTACATTAGACATTATTCCCACATTTACATCTACCATATTGTAATGGGTTCAGATTCCGATTCTAAACTCAAATGATCAATGGGGTTAGCTTTTATTGGATAGGTTTACAAGCCCTTCAGCAGAATAAGAGTCTCCTGTCTGCCTCCCGAGGAAGGAATCCTCTAACAATAATAACCAGACATATCTGTATTGGGTTTGGCTTCTTATGGTATGCAGTTTATGACACCCTATGTTCTGTTAGGTGCTATATTGTGTTGCAAGGCCAGGCTTGGGCTCACACCCAGCAGATTTCCTCTCTATTCCCAAGCAATGCAGGTATACCAAATTACCATTTGGAGTGGGGAAATCGGACAGATATCCCATGTAACTCTGTCAATCTAATTGGGGAGGATCCACATTAGGAACAGTTCCTACCAGAGACAACATATATATATATATATATATATATATATATATATATATATATATATATATATATATATACTGTATATATATATGTATATTTTAAATCCTCTCACCCTTTCCTGAGAGCCAGCGCACACAAAAATATAATTTAGAATAGTATTTTTAAAGACTTTTATTAAATTTGTCAAATAATTTATAGAAACATCACAGTTATGTTGGCAAAATAGAAAGAAAAAAATGTAAAAACAATAAAGAGGGGTACCATGGCATTTTTAGTAATTAACTTTTGTACCGAGTCCGGAGGAGCCCTCTTTTAAAAACATTTGGGCTCTCCTGCACTACAAGTTTACTGAAGAAGGCAACAGGCCTGAGTGGGTCAGGAGTCAGGGACTGAAGAGACCAGCATTCTCTGCCAACTGGTCCGACCACAACGCAGACACGTGGAGGCACCTACTTTCAAAAACATTTGGGCTCTCCCACACTCTGGAGAGAGTCTGACCACAAGGAGATTCATCGAGGCACCTTGTTTAAAAAACATTTGGGCTCTCCCGCACAATGGAACACATGCGGGATACCCCCAGGCACATGCCCAGTGAAAGACTAGACCAAAATCGGGCCTGTCTGTGCCTGTCAGAGCCCAGAGGAGGCTGGGCTGGACCTACTCTCTGGCGCTGTGTTTCTGAGAGTGAGTACTGTTTATCCCTCAAGGTGCCAAGGTATTCCAAGGGAGTCAATGGAAGATTGTTAGTTATTTATTTGCATTCCTTACCTATTTTTGATGCTTAGGGCCAGATAGACGTAATTCCGGCATTGCAACTCGCAAATTGCGAGTCTGAGCGACTCGTAATTTGTGACTTGCAATGCCGAATGCAGGATGGTGTCCCTGACACCATTTGCGAGTAACAAGGGGGTGGCAAAGGCCCACCTCATTAATAATAATGAGGTGGGTCGCAATTTGCGACCCCCCTTGCGAGTCGCATCACTCACAGGGATGGTGGCCTGCTGGAAACAGAAGACCACCATGTCTGTGACTGCTTTTTAAATAAAGCATTTTTTTTTTCATGCAGCCCATTTTCCTTAAAGGAAAATGAGATGCATTACAAAATAAAAAAAGGAAACGTTTCAATTTCATTTTTTCAGAGCAGGCAGTGGTCCATAGGACCACTGCCTGCTCTGAAAAAATGTTTGCAAGGCCATTCACAAAGTGGAAGGGGTCCCATGGGGACCCCTTCCCTTTTGCGAATGGGTTACCACCAATGTGACACTGGTGGTAACTGCGATTGCTTTGCGACCGCGTTCGCGGTCATAGGGCAATCCTACATGGCGATGCAACTCGCAAATAGGAAGGGGAACACCCCTTCCTATTTGCGACTCGCAGTCCCATTTTGCGAGTCGGTAACCAGATTACCGACTCGCAAAATGGGAATGGGCATCGTGATGTGGGTTTTGCGCCTCACAAACAGGGATTTTTGCTGTTTGCAACGCGTAAAAGCCTTTGTACATCTGGCCCTTAGTGTTGTGTTGTCCCGGCCCTGTGCCTCGCTGCATAGGGAAATGGGAAAGAGGAAAGTCCCTGGAGGTTCTTCTAAAACTCAGCCCTCACCGAAATCCACCAGTATTGACAAAATGCTACAGAGGGCCATGGAGATCATTTCTACTGAAATTGAACTTACGAAGAGGAAACCATCGCTGGGCAGTTCTAATGAGATACATATGGATGAATCCCCATTGTGTAGCCGAAACCGCCAAGGCACTACTGCTGTAACTGATTGTTCTGTGCCGGGTAATGTGCAAACCTGCTATGAAGATAGAACTCTAGCACATACTACAACAGGAGAGTGTCTGAAATATTGCCCCCAGCCTTCACAAGCTGCCAAAAGGCCATTCAACAGCAACTGTAATTAGTCCTCGTCCTAGTGCTGATGCAGGTGTTTTGGGTATTACTACCCCCTGTCAGGAGGAGTCTGGTCACCACCTTTCTTGGGCTGAGAATACTTTTGGCGACATTCTTTTAGAATATCAAGGATCTTCTACATAAGGAACTTTTGCCTGTATTTAACCGTATGGAAACCATTAAAAGGGCTTTTTTCAACATCAGGGCAGTGCACGCTCTACCGGCGACTAGAATGCAAAAACCTAGCAATTTCAAGCTAACATAATTTATGCATTGTGCTGATATGCTGTTGTTTAACCTTTTGCATTGCAGAGTTTAATCCTGAAGAGTTATGTTCAGCATGCATATAAGTACTGTTCATATGCAATGTACTGCTGCAGGCTTTCAGACTGTGTCAGGGTGTGGTCCCTTTCCAGGGCCTTCTAGAAGCTTTCCCGGCAGCATGCCTGGGTGTGGTTGTGGGCTGGGCTAGACTCTATAAAAGGGAGTCAGCCCAGCTCCACGTGCTCACTATTCAGAGGTCCCGGTGCAGAGCAGCAGCAACTTCCTGAGCTCCTGTTCTGGAGGCCTACTTTGATCTTCCAGGCCTTGCCCTTTTCACTTTGCCAGTGATTCTAGATCAGGGCGGTCAGACGGAGGTCGGGCTGGGCCCCGGATCCCGTTCTGGAAGGCTTTCGAGTTCTTGGGCCTAATTTGCATGATAAGACAATTGGCTTTCTTGCGTGTGAATGTGCGCTCGAAGTTTGATGGCATTTCCATGCTAACACTTGAATCCACAAGACGCGCATTTCTTCACTTGTGCATAATTCATGCTATTCATTGTGCGCTACCATTTTATGGTATTTACTAGGCAACATTCGAATCGGCAAGACGCATGATTCATTTCCTGTGTTTAATTCATGTTCTTCATTGTACGCTACCATTTCTTGCCATTCCTATGGTGGTATTCGAATCGGCAAGACGTGCAA
Organism: Pleurodeles waltl; assembly: GCF_031143425.1. NCBI lineage: Eukaryota > Metazoa > Chordata > Amphibia > Caudata > Salamandridae > Pleurodeles > Pleurodeles waltl. Next base: position 315,273,352 of record NC_090440.1, on the reverse strand, counting down.
TTCATTTCTTGTGTGTAATTCATGTTATTCATTGTACGCTACCATTTCTTGGCATTCATATGGTGGTATTCGAATCGGCAAGACGCGCGGTTCATTTTCTATGTTTAATTCATGTTATTCATTGTACGCTACCATTTCCTGACATTCATATGGTGGCATTCTAGTTGGCAAGAGGCGCGATTCCTTTCCTGTGCTTAAATTCATGTTTTTCCTTGTAGGCTACCATTTCTTGGCATTCATATGGTAGCCTTCGAATCGGCAATTCCTTTTCTTGTGCTTAATTCATGATATTCAGTGTGCGCCACCATTCCTTGGCATTCACATGGTGGCCTTCAAATCAGCAAGACGCACGATTCATTTCTTGTGTCTAATTCATGATATTCATTGTGTGTTACCATTTCATGACATTTATCAGCTGACATTCAAATCGGCAGAATGCACAATTCATTTCTTGTGTTGAACCCATGCTATTCATCGTGCGCTACCATTTCATGGCATTTACTTGGTGGTGCTCGAATCAGCAATACGCGCGATTCATTTCTTGTGTTTAAAATCACAAAGTTCATTGTGCGCTACCACTTCATGGCATTTAATTGGTGGCCTTCGAATCGGCAAGATGCGCGATTCATTTCTCGAATCTAACTTATGTTATTCATTGTGCACAATCATTCCATGGTATTAACAACCTTTGTGAAAATCTACAATGTGCGCAATTCATGTTCCTGCAATTTAAGAAAACTAAAGTGCTAGAATTCTAGATGTGATATTGTATGTGCATAATAAGTCCCTCAAGCACACTTCATATGGTGGTATAGAAACCATTCAGATTATTTCCTGATCCTCATGCAAAAGACTATACTTGAATTTGAAAGTTGTATTTAACCTTTCTTGGTTCCCTCACAGGTATCCAGTTATCTTGAAGCCTGGTTATTTAAGTCCATGCCTAAGTTGTCCATGTTTTCAGTATGACAATGCTTAGAGTCATAGCCTAGTACTGATTAATATGATATAATCTTGATATTGTGTGTTTTAACCTTTTGTTTCCCACAGGTCTCCTTCCCAGCTGTTCCCTACCTAATCCCCTTTTCCTCACTTGGACTCTCTTAGACTCTGTGACATTCTAATCAGAGTATTGGAGCTGTCTTGTGGTGGAAGTTTTGGGAACGTGCACAGACCCTGAGGATCTGGTGACTCTGACAGTTTTAGACTTTTCTCACAGTAGAAGCATATGCAGTGATCTCTCCTTGAACTGCCAACCCCACAGGAGGGTGGCCAGGGCCCTGCACTTAATTACCCTGCTAACCCAGACAATGTGCTTGGTCTTCTGCAATGTATGCGTCTGGAAATTGGGTCCAATAACGCCAGAATAAGTTCCAATGCACAGGCTGTTGTTGGAAGCCAAGTATTTACAACTAAGGGGACTGAATTAAATGGAGTATCAGCAACATCCAGTGAGGGTGGGGTAGGGAAGTCTTGTGCTAATGTTAAACCTCAGGCCTCCTTACCGAGGCAACCAACGATTGTTCTCCCCCTGGCTTTGTGCCCATATGTAAAAATTCTGTCATGAGTCCCTCAGCTGCAAGACAGCCAGAAGGAGGGACAGAGAGAATTGTTTAATAAGTGCATTAACTGTCTGGCCCAACACAGAAACTTCCCCTTCTGTATATGGCTAAAGAAATACTTAACACACGCTGGAGGGGGTGGCAGGGCTCTGGGCCATAGGGCTTAAATAGTAACTGTATCATTATAAACTTTCAGCCTCCCCTGGTAGTGCAGTGGCTGCTATTTGTCCCCACAGGTCGATCTAAGAGGGAGTCTAATATGGTCCTACTGCCCCTGGATTAGTTTTATAAACCCAGCTACTATGGAGACAAAGGATTTTCGGCCAAAGGCCAGCCAACCGTGTCATTCTTAACTCACATACGGTTCATGTTAAATAGGCAGTTAGAACATATGACTTTGTACTTCCCCCCTCAAATCATTTTGATGTTCTGGACAGGGTGGATTGACTTGTAACTAGTAGGAAGGGTTCCCCCTTGATATGCTCGTTAGAGGGGAATGGCAAGGGTGGGGGTTGGGGGGAAGGCAAGGACAGCAGAGGCCCAACTTCTGCTTGCGAGGAGCCTTCTAAGAACTTGATAGCCAAGGGGGACTGTGATTTGGGGCCTGTAGGTAAGAGGACACAGGCCACTGATGTGGTAAGTGGGTGCGTACGGATTCCACCTGACACTATGTTGATGGGATCCTATTCTGAGAAGATAGTGCCCCTGACCTTTGGCCACCCAATAGTGAGATGTGAACCCCTATGAGTAGTAATGTTGACAATGGGGGATTCCATAATCAGGAGCATCTGCAACCTAAGTGTCCAACTGTTGCTGGTAATATGCTGTCTTGGAATATTGCAGGTTTCGAATCTAAACTTGATATTCTAGAATGGACTAAATTTATAGATTCTCATGCCATATGTCTTTTGCTGGAAACCTGGGCAGTTCAACCATTGCACTATCTAAGGGTTTGCAAATTTTAGTAAAGAGGCTGTATCTAGTGGGCCACCCCTCGGGGGGTTAACAACCTGGGTTTACATAGGCCTGTCTTGCCAGGTTAAAGAAGTCCTGGTGGCTTCCCCTTATAACACCATCCGTGCACCATATTTAAAAAAGATGCACGATGGCGCTAAAGAATGGTTAGCGTCTCAAAAAAAGACACTAGCCAGTAATCGATGGCATTAGGGGAAATGGTACAAGTGGGTAAAAATGACAGTAGGCTGATTAGCGACAAAATATCTGCTGCTAGTCAGCTGAGCGTCATTTTTTGACACACGGGCAACCAAAAAAATGACTCCTACAATCCCAATGCCCACCCAGGGAACCAGTGTCCCCCAATGCCCACCCAGGGAATCAGTGTCCCCAGGACAAGCCCAAAATACCCAATGTTAGCCAGGGGACCCCATGTAAGGGGCCCCCAGTGGCACACCACACACATACACATACACATACCTGTGATGGGCTCCCCCCTCCAGTAGTGTCCCTGTGGAGTGGGTGGTGGTGATTGTGGGGGTTGGGATGGGCATCTATTTGCCCATTCCATGGTATTTCCCCATGGAAATGGGCCTACCAGCACTTTAACGCCTGGTCTGACCAGGCATTAAATAATAAGGCTAATCGGGCTTAGCGCCATTATTTAGGTCCGCCCCCTAGGTGCGCTCCGTTTAAGCGTTGGGAGGTAAATATGGTGCTGGGGGGCTAGCATAATTTTTAGGAAGGGAACACCTACCTTGCATCCAATTGTCACAATGAGACGCAAGGTGAATTGGCCCTTCCTCAAAAAGGCGCTAACTCCAATATTTTGACACTACACTGTTCTAGCGTCAAAATATAAATATGGAGTTAAGTTAGCGCAAACTTTCCATAAATATGGGCCTTTGTGTGTTGCCCTGGGCACTGCGTCCCATATGGTTTATTTTTATAATGTGTACTTAAGGCCTGGTGGAACCAATCAGGTATCCCCTACAATCAAAGTGCTGAACATGCATTTGGCTGAAGCTCCAGTGGGTGACATGAAGATTGTGGTGGTAATTTTGATCGTCAGTTTGAACCCCTAGATGACAGCGATGCATTGATTACGTTAGAATTAGATAATGTCTGGTCCATTCCCCATCTGACAATGGCACCAGTCAAGAAATGGTCTACCCTGGCTTTGCAAAGTAACACCCTTACAGTGAAACATGGCCTCTGAGCTGGAAATGGGAGAACAAGGTTGGATAATGATGGGCTGCATACCTTCATCAGAGATCCTGGTACTAGCCTAATTATTTATACCCTAGCGGACATCGGGATTTGGCCGTTATTGGTTGATTTGTCAGTTGTATCATGCCAGGACAGTGATTACAATGCCTGGATCCTTGAAGTGGATCTCCTGGCCCTGAAGAATGAGGGCAGTGTAAGAGATCCAAACCTACATGGTTTGCGGATAACTAGTAATATGTGTAGAGTGAAAGGGGCCAACGTGCTGGACTCTCAGAAATTACTGGGGGAAATCTATGCCTTGGTCATGGATAGTATAGGAGTCCACCTCAGAGGAGAGGGGGTATCTGGTATTTGGTGGAGAGTGGAACTGCTCTATCCATAACGATTTGTTTAGCGGTCTAAAGGATATTTTCTTTATAGTCCCTTGCAGATCCTCGGTTAGGAGGGCTCCGCAATCTTGGTACAGTAGAGTATGCAGGGACGTAAGGTCTTCCCTAATTTCTGCAATTAAAGCACAGGACAAGGGATAAATTAAAGTACAGAGGGTTCTTTACAAAAAACTATTCTAACAGCTAAAAAACAATTGGAAGCAGCAAATGGGGAGGATAGGCTCCCCAGCCAACCCGCGGAACTACAGGCCAATAAGTCTAATTGACTGTTCTCAAAATTGATTTGACTCCATATTACTTGATCAGCTGCAGTCTTGGATGGAAGAGAATGACATTTTGACTTAACTGCAGGTGGGATTTAGAGAGGGAATCAGTACGATAAATCAGGCCTTTAGACCTCAGTTCATTTTTGGGAAAACAGTGGTATCGAGGGATGGTCGTCTATACATTCCTTTTGTTGATTTATGTTCTCCATTTGATTTAGTCCCATGCCCAAAGTTATGGCAGGCTCTGTGTATATGGGGGTTCTGCTGACTTGTTGACTATTTTAATTAGACTACACAGCAATAACCACGCCCAAGTGCAATATGATCCATGTGGAGGGCTGACAGACCCTTTTTCTGTGACAGGGCTGCATCCTTGCACCTACCCTCTTTTTATTATATGTTGATGGGCTGGTCACACAACTGAATCTCTGCAATGGGGATTCTCCCCAGTTGGCAGACCACAAGATTCCCATGTTATCGTTCACGGAGGATAACCTTCTGAAATCAAAATCGCCAATGGGGTTGCAGAGAATTTTGAATCGCTTTGAGAGTTTTTGTACATCGAGGAGCTTAGAAATAAATACGGAGAAAACTAAATTTATAATACTGAGGTCCAGAGTTACAAGGCCCTTGCACTTCCTTGTGCCACACTAGTGGCTTTTTTTTACGCAAATGTAGCATTAAAGAAGCCACTTCCCTGCGCCATATTTACAAAGTGGCACAATGCTCACATTGCACCACTTTGTAAGCCCTTGTGCCACTTTATGCCTGTGCTAGGCATATTGTATGCAAGAGGGGCATTCCCAGGCAGGGAGGCCGCAAAAAGTGACGCAGTGAAATCTACAAGATTTCACTGCAACATGTTTTCCATCATTGTTAACGCCTGCTCAGGGCAGGCGTTAAAGTAACAGCCCAATAGTAACCCATGGGCCTCCCTAGTGCTTTGCTGCACCAGTGCATTAATTTATGGCACTAATCCAGCAAAGCACCACAATAGCATCATGAATTATGACTCCATTGTGGAAACGACCGCCGTGGTGCGCCAGATTTAAATACATCGCAGCCATTGTGTCGTTAGGTGGGGCATGGGCCATGCAAGAAAAGTGGCGTGTTTTGTAAATCCGGCCCTAAATCCGGGCCATGCTAGTAGACCAAATCCTAAGCTTCTAGGTGTCCCCCTAGATCGTGTCCATGTCTTTGATTATGTGGGTCTGACCCTTACAGAAAATTTTGATTGGAATTGTCGTATAGAAAAATGGTAGTTGAAATTGTTACAATGCATCAGGGTGCTTCTAAGGTTACATCGCAGTACTTTTTTTTACTGTCCAATAACTCCTCCTATTCAGACCTATTGATCACAGGATCTGGGAATTGCCCTCTACGGGGCTGAGCTTCGGGGATTCAAGGATTTAACAAAATTGTTAGTCACAGAGAATCGTTTCCTTCGTCAGTTAGTGGGCCTTCCTACTAGCACCTCCTCGCTTCCACTTAGGCTTGATCTGGGACTTATGCCTATCACAGCGGGTGAAGGGATTAGGTACATTCTCTACTCCCCTGAGTTACATTCCTATTGTAAGGGTCTAAAAGAAGTGCTAAGTCTTCCGGTTCAAGAAGGATCCCCTGGTTCATATGCATGAAAGAAAACTTAATAAATGTGTGATGTATTGATTTGTGGACGACACTTGAATCAGCCCCTGTTATTGGGAAAGCAGTGCTAAAAAACATGTACTTGCAGTATACAACGGGGCAAATCTTGGCACTCCCCTCACATAGCCCTTTGTCTAATTCTTTCCTACAGTTTAAGGATGTGTTTAGGATGGAGCAATGTTTAGATGAAAAGGAACTGCGCCTTGCCAGGAAGCTGTATCTGCAGTTCAGATACAACATGTTACAGATTGCAGCCTTTACTGGCATTTGCACATGCAAGCAGAAATCTGCTAAGCTCTCTTGTGACGTGTGGGTTAGACAAGGAGATGGAAGAGTTTGTTTTATTTTTCGGTTCGGCATATGTAAAGAGCAGGAAAAAGTGGATACTCCCTGTGTGCTGGCTTTTAGAGGTGAGAGAACATCAAATTGCACTTTGAATTTTAAAGACCCATTGTTAGAAATGCGTTCTTTGGTTGGCAGTCAGGTTACCCCCTGTCCAAGCAAGGACCCTCACTCTAGTCAGGGTTAGTCACACACAATCCAAATGATCCTGTGCCCACCCTCTGGTAGCTTGGAACTGAGCAGTCATGCATAACTTAGAAGGCAATGTGTAATTAATGTGTGCATTAAATCATGCAATAACACAGTAGAACACCACAAAAATACACCACACAGTGTTTAGAAAAATATATAATATTTATCTGGTAAGATGCAGGTCAAAACGATCAAGATTCAATAAGGATACGTTGAAATATCACTATAAAAATTATATAAAGTGTCTTTAGTCTTTAAAAAGCAATGAGTGTCTCTTGCAAGCACAAAGTACCTGGTTTGTGTTCAAATTCTCCGCAAGGGACCGCAGAGAAGGAGATGCGTGGAAAACGGGGAGGTGCGCATCGGTTATTTCAGCGCACACAGATGATGTGTTGGTGAGTTTTCACGCAGGGCAGGCTTTGGACCCATTTCCAGCTTGTAGATTGGGATCCTCTTCGGGTTGCAGGGTTTTCAGATGCCCCGGGGATGATGCGTTGAAATCCTGGGCGTGCAGGACGAAGTCACAGGGGCTGCGTTGATCTGGTGGGTATTGCGTGGAAATTTCTACTGCACGGCAGGCGCTGCGTCGATTCCTCTCAGGAAGTCGGGCAGCGTCATTCTGGCTCATCTTTGCGTCGATCCAGTGGGCTGTGCGTCAAATGTCCGGTCGCAACGCTGGCGCTGTGTCATTCTCCTCTTCGGGAAGTCGGGCTGCGTCGATCCGGTTCGACGTGTGGTGATTTTCTCACTGCGATGCAGGCTGTGCATTGTTTCTTGCAGGCTGTGCGTCGATTGTCACTGCACACAGAGTTCTTTTGCAGGAATGAAGTCTTTTTGGTCCTGAGATTTTAGGGAACAGGAGGCACGCTCTACCGAAGCCCTTGAAAAGCACTTCTCAGCACAGCCAGAAGACAGCAAGGCAGCAGGGCAACAGCAGGACAGCAGTCCTCTGCAGAAAAGCAGTCAGGTGAGTCCTTTGGGTAGCCAGGCAGTTCTTCTTGGCAGGTTGCAGGTTCTGGTTCTCAGTTGGTAGGGTCAGAGACGTGCTTAAATAACCAAATGTGCCTTTGAAGCTGGGGAGACTTTAAATAGTCGCTTAGAAGTGCACATGGTCCCCTTTTAGTTCCATCCTGTCTGCCAGGGTCCCAGTAGGGGATGTGGCAGTCCATTGTGTGAGGGCAGGGTACTGTCCTTTGACATGTAAGTGTCAAGCCCTCCACCCGCCCAGCCCAGGAAGACCCATTCAATATGCAGATGTGTGCAAGTGTGACTGAGCATCCTGTGTTTGGGGTTTGCCTGAGTGGAATGCCCAAGGAAGCTGTTAACTAACCGAGCCAGATGTGGATTGTAAGGCACAGAAGGATTTAAGTGCAGAGAAATGCTCACTTTCTAAAAGTGGCATTTCTAAAATAGTAATATTAAATCCAACTTCACCAGTCAGCAGGATTTTGTGTTACCATTCTGGCCATACTAAATATGACCTTGTTACTCCTTTCAGATCAGAATCTACCACTCAAACAGTATATGAGGGAAGCCCTAATGTTAACCTGTGAAAGGAGCAGGCCTCACAGTAGTGTAAAAACAAATTTAGGAGTTTGGCTGGACCGCCGAGCAGCTGCATTACACCTGCGAGTTTACGTCCGCCGGCCCAGCGGGGATGTCGGCCGTAACATTGGAGCCGTCACGCTTTTCACTGTCTGGTGGGGCTGTGCCTGGGGGCCCCTGCATTGCCCATGCCCAATCCATGGGCTGTGCAGGGGCCTCCGGGGCCCCGGGACTCCCCTTCCCGCCACCCTTTCCATGGTGGTCTCTACCGCCATGGACAGGCTGGTGGGAAGGGGAGTCATAATCCCCAGGGCAGCGTGGCAAGCAGCGTTGCAATGGCGGATTATAACTGCCGGGACAATGATGGCGGGAAACCGCCGGTCCCGGCGGTGTGACCGCGGCGCTACAGCCGCGTTCATAATATGGCAAATTGTACAGCCAGCCTGTTGGTGGTACAATCGCCAAAACAACCCTGGCGGTCTTTGACCGCTAGGGTTGTAATGAGGCCCATAAACTGCACAGGTACATGTCCTGCCTTTTATCTACATAGCACCCTGCCCTATGGGTTACCTAGGGCCTACCTTAGGGGTGATTTATATGTAGAAAAAGGGGAGTTTAAGGCTTGGCAAGTACTTTTAAATGCCAAGTCAAAGTGCCAGTGAAACTGCACACACAGGCCTTGCAATGGCAGTCCTGCGGTATGGTTAGGAGGCTACTTATGTCGGTGGCACAATCAGTGCTGCAGGCCCATTAGTAGCATTTAATCTACAGGCCCTGGACACATGTAGTGCACTTTACTGGGGTCTTACAAGTAGATTAAATAAGCCAATTGGGTATTAACCAATGTCACCGTGTTTTAAGGGAGAGAGCATATGCACTTTAGCACTAGTTAGCAGTGGTAAAGTGCGCCGAGTCCTAAAACCAGGAAAAACAGTGTCCAAAAAGAGGAGGGAGGCAGACTAAAAGTTAGGGGTGACCACCTTAAGGCTGTCAGGTCTAACACCGATGCTAGGAATGTCTGGCCTTTGCTGTAGCCTGATATTTGATGGCGATGTGGAGAGTCAAACAACATGCGTGTCTCCAGTACCTGTTGTTGTCTATGATATTCTGGTAGATTAGACAGAAGACCTGTGCCCCTATGTTATTTTTTGACTAGGAGGGAGTTCAAGTGCTGCTAATCGTTGAATTCTCGCTCTTGCTATGGGATCCCAACTGTTTTAATCATGAGTATTGTAATGCTAGTTTAAAGATTTTGGGCCAGATTTACAAGAAAGTGGTGCATTGGTCCTGATGCACCATTTTTGTTACGTCGCCCTTGCCCCACCTAATGACACCATGGCTGCGCCGTTACAATATGGTGCACCACTGCAGTCCTTTCCACAATAGCGTCATATTCCATGATGCTATTGTGGTGATTTTCTGGCCTAGTGCCATAAAAAATGCCGCTAGTGCAGCAAAGCACTAGGTAGGCCCATAGGTTACTATGGGCCCATCACTTTAACACTTGCCCTGAGCAGGTGTTAAAAATGATGTAAAAAATGGCGCTGTGAAATATTGTGGATGTCACTGCACTATCTTTTGCGGCCTCCCTGTATGGGAATGCCCCTCTTGAATACATTACGCCTGACGCAGGCACAATGTCCACAAGGGGTTACTAAGTAGCGCAATGCAAGCATTAAAAAAAATTACGCTTGTGTAGCACAAGGAGGCACAAGGGCCTTGTAAATCTGGCCCTTTATGTTTTTATCCATGTTATTTGAAGTGACTGTGTTTGTATTGTGCTTTATTCTACTTTTATGGCTAAATGCCGAAATAAAGTATTAAAGTGAAAAAAGTGATAATCAGATGTTTAAAGTTTCAAATCACAAGGTATATTTTTTTCTGCCGATTAAAATCTTGAAAATTAGCACTTGACGCAGTGAGGTTTTCATGGCTGAAGAGACATACACATTTACTATTTGCGCTGTGTTTACATTAAAGAAATAGAGGCTGATTTATTCTTTGGCGGACGGGGCTTAGGGCCAGATGTAGCAAAATAGCAAATTGCGACTTGCAATTTGCGAGTCTGTCCGACTCGCAAATTGTAAGTCGCAATTTGCTATGCAGAAAGGTGTCTCAGACACCTTCTGCAACTCGCAATGGGGTCGCAATGACCCACCTCATTAATATTAATGAGGTGGGTCGCAGTTTGCGACCCCATTGCGAGTATGGGCACTCACGGGGATGGTGGCCTGCTGGAGACAGCAGACCACCATGTCTGTGACTGCTTTTTAATAAAGCAGTTTTTTTTTTCTATCTGCAGCTCGTTTTCCTTAAAGGAAAACGAGCTCCACTTACAAAACAAAACGAAACATTTCGTTTCGGTATTTTTCAGAGCAGTCAGTGGTCCATAGGACCACTACCTGCTCTGAAAAATTATAATTTTTTCCATTCACAAAGGGGAAGGGGTCCCCTGGGGACCCCTTCCCGTTTACAACTGGGTTACCATCCACTTCAAGTGGATGGTAACTGCGATTTCATTTGCGACCGCTTTGAAATTGCATAGCATTGCGAGTCGCAAATAGGAAGGGAACACCCCTTCCTATTTGCGAGTCGGAAATGCATTTTGCGAGTCAGATCCGACTCGCAAAATGCATTTCTGCATAGCGGAGAGGCTTTTGCGCCTCACAAACAGTGTTTTTCGCCGTTTGCGAGGCGCAAACCCTTTCCTACATCTGGCCCTATCTCCCCAATGGCGACAGGCTATTCTTACCACCAAAATATAAATGAGGTCCAGAGCTATTAGTAAATGATAATCATATATTTAGAGCCTCAAATCACAGGTTACTTATTTTTTTATCTTCAGACTTGAAATGACGCTTAATGCAGTGCAGATTTAATGGCTGTACATGGCTGAACAGGCCCTACTTCCATTTTCTAAACATCAAAGCAAAGCGTATGGGCTTTCCCCTTCTGTAGTGGTGATACCTTTCTTTCCTTTACAGTGTTTCAGTTTAACTTCTTCATTAACGAGCCAATTGCTTGTTTAATGTCTTATGTGTCCATTTGGTGTCATTTCCCCCACCCCAACAGATTTCAGTATACTAAGCTGTGGGTCTGTGGTTGCCCTATCCTGCTGCTCAAGTGCAGGCTACAGGCTTATTTCTGCCAATGCAGGTATTGAGGGCTTGACGAGCAAATCTGAGTCATTTTATGGTGCTGACGTTTCTGTGATGATGTATAATTTACAGAGAGTACCCAACCCTAGATGCTCTTACCAAGGAAATGACTCAGTAAAAAAACATAGTTACTGCAGCTCTCAAAGCTGTCATGTGCATGCAGTAATTCAGTGTATAGTGATGAAACCGTAATGATTATATATTCAGCAAAACAGACTAAAGGGGTCATTCCGACCTCGGCGGTCTTTTCAATAGACCGCCGAGGGACCGCCGTACGGAATACCGCCAGTGCTGGCGGTCTTCCGCATGGGCCATTCTGACTGTTGGCAGCGCTCCGCCCGTTTCCGGACGAAGAGCCGCCAACAGCCATACTGGCGGCAGGCGGGGAAGTGGAGGTAGCTCCACCTCCACCGCCACGCCAACAGAACACCGCCCAGCGAATCACGACCTGTGATTCGCTGTGGCGGTGTTCTGTTGGCGTCGCGGTGTCGGCGGAGCTGCCCGTTCCCTCCCGGAGGATCACCAGGAACAGGTAAGGTGATCATCCGCTAGGGAAGGGGGGTGGGGGGGTGTTGTGAGTTGTGTGCGTGCATGGGGGTGTGCGTGTGTGTATATTGAGGGGGCGTGTGAATGCGTGCATGAATGCGTGCATGAATGCGGGGGGTTGTGTGTATGTGCATGAATGCGTGCATGAATGCGGGGGGTGTGTGTATGTGCATGAATGCGTGCCTGTATGTGTGTGTATATGTTGGGGATCGGGGTGGGGGACGGGGGTCCTGCAACCTTTTTGGGGTGGCAGGGGTGGTGGGGGGTAGGGGAGGGAGTCGGGTTGGGGGTTGGGGGTGGGGGAGACCCCTATCAGTGCCAGGGAAGGGATTCCCTGGCACTGATAGTGCTTACCGCCATGGACTGAATGGCGGTCCCCAACCGCATGAAATCCATGGCGGTAAGCCGGGGTCAGGCGGGTTGGAATACCGCCGGCGGTATGTGACGACCGCCGGGCTGGAGACCCAGGTCTCCAGCCCGGCGGTCGTTACCGCCATGGCGGTCGGAACGGTGAATCGGCGGCTGACCATGGCGGTAACCGCCATGGTCAGAATACATGAAAAAAGACCGCCAGCCTGTTGGCGGTCTTACCGCCGCTTCACCGCCGACCGCCAGGGTCAGAATGACCCCCTAAATTTCTCTATTCTCACAAGAAGGTATGTTTTCTGTCACATGGAAACACTTGCAACAATGGTATATAAGACTTCACTGTGGCTATCCAAAGTCTATTAAGCCTGAATAAGTGCATGATCTGCATGCAAAACATAGGCAATGCGAGCACTTCTACATGGCACGGCCACATGTATTGGTAATCCCATAGTTGCAAGAAGGTAAGGGCACTCTAATATATTGGACCCACAATGGCGGCACAATCAGGGCTTGCCAATGGATGAAAGGATACAAACATGTTAATTTTGCATACTTGTGTACCAAAGTGACTAAGAGCCATGTGTACAAAGCATTTTTCTAGTTGCAAAAGAGTAGATTTGCAGAAAAATGCTTTTTGGGACGTACAAAGCCCAATTTGTGATTTGGGGAGGGCGTGTTCAGGGCATCTCTTCCTAATACCGAATCTGAATGATATATATGATTGTTTTGTGACCATGAATGCAGTTGCAAAACAATTGCAGTAAGCACCAATTTCAAGCTGGTGCTAACCCATTTTCAAAGGGGAAGGGACCCTTTCCCCTTTGTGAATGCATGCGTAAACGTTTCTTAGGAGCAGGCAGTGGTCCCAGGGACCACTGCCTCTTAAAAAAATGAAACTGAAAAGATTCATTTTTTACTTTGTAAACGCAGCCATTTTTAGCAGCTATTTTTAACGCTTGCATAGAGTAGGTGTCAAATGAGGGTATACCATTGTTTTCAATGGGCTCCTATATACTCTGCAGCATTAGCGCCAAATTTTGGTGCTAAATCTGCACAGTACATCAATAGTATCAACATTTTTTATGGTATTGCCTCTACCCTGAGCCATGGTGCGTTGTATATTAAATACGGTGCACACATGGCGACGGTAGGGGGGCGCTAAGAGGCGCAAGAAAAGTGGCACTGCATTGGATGCAGCAGCACTTTTCTTAAATAAATTTGGGTCAATGTTGTTTATAAGTACTCCTATTATTTTAGGTGCTTCTTTCGACCTCATAGAGACTTTATGCTGAGGGGATCTCTGTCTATTAGGCAGGCCTCGACTGTTGTTAACTTTGGTCTGCTCCTGACAGCTGTTATTGCATTCTGGACTGACTCCCAGTGGCGTCCCAGCGACGGACAATCCCAAAAGAGATGTTTGAAGTCTGCAGGAGAGTGGTGCTAAGGGGTGCAGTTGGCATGTTCCCACCGGGAACAGGTGACCAATTTTCGGTGGCGTTAATTAAGCCCTATGCAGGACATTTAACTGTATAAAGTGCATTTCACACTTCTGGAAACCCTTTGGTGTTCTTCCAAGGCCCCTCGCCATTCCTTGTAGTGCAGTGCTCTCTCTGATAGTTCCTCCCATGCATCTTTGAGGGGTCACAGAGAGATTTTGGTGTGATCTGTGATTGCTCTATACAGCCAAGTCACCAATCTACATTCATTCCTCATAGTATGTAGTGCTTGCAATAAAGCAGTGGTGGGAGTTATGCTTGAGATCTTCTTCCATTGCCTTCTAAGGGATCCTCTAATCCTCCCATATCAGAGAAACTGTCCTTACAAGAGATTGAACTGGGAGTGTATTGTGGGAAAGTCCATTAGCTCGTTCTCCTGGTATAGCTGTCCCACAGAGTTTAGGACAGCTTCTTCCCACATCTTCAGTTCGCAGTCTGTACCACAGCCTGATTCAGTTGGGAATCCACACAGGGGAAGCACAGGAGCAAACAGTATTTTTATGTTTGTTATGCAAAGCTCTTTTTGCACAGAGCAATAGTGTTGGTTATCAATGGGGAGTGGGGGGGGGGGTCTCTCATGTTCTTCTCCCCTAGAGAATTGAAGCTTGTTTAGTGCCCCTGTTGAGGTCTGCTCAACTGAGCATCCAGTTTCTTGCAGGTGGGTTTTAACCATCTAGCTGATCACTGGAGTTGAGCTGCCAGGTGGTACATAAAGCCTCCCTCATCCGGAAGTAGTCTCAACTTCACCAGTTCTATTCTTTGCCATATGAGGGTTTTAGTTAAGGAGTTTAGCTGTCTGAAATATTTTTTCAGTACCACAAGGGGAAGGTGTGCATAATAATAGTCTATGGACCATCACCATCTTGGCCATTGCTATGCGGCCCAGAACTAAGAGCAGCAAAGAGTTGCAGAAGGCTAATTGGTCCCGCAAACTGCATGGTGTTATCCAGGGGTCGAGCATTCCTTCTCCAGTTTTTGCCCTTGCCGTGGGTACACTATAAAGGAGCCTAATCCATCTGAGCAGTCGCATTTAAAAGACTAGACGAATTAGTCTAGTATATAGGTTTGGCCATCTGAGCATGTTGAGCCCATGTTCGAGTTCTAAAGATAAACATGCCACTCTAGGCAATTTACTGAGGGTCCTCTCTATAACTTGGCATAATATCCTAGTATTAGGTGATGTGTTCCTCCCTGGAATTAATCAGTTCTGTTTGCAATGAATCACCAGGGGATGACTGGGAGAAGTCTCCCTGATAGGATTTTGCCCAGTATTTTTAAATCTGTAGTTAGAATAGAGATGGGGCAATATGAGGAGAGCTTGATTGGTAACCATCCAGGCTTCGGGATTCACTTCACTAAGGCCTCATTGGTTGTACTGGTGCGGCTGCTTGCTGCAAGTGCTGCGTCAGCTTAGGTACTAGAACCCCTGAAACGACCGCATAGTATTCTGACAGGCAAGCCTTCCTATCTTGATTCCATGCCTGTTGCCAGCTGCCGGATGGTTTCCCTTATTCCTTGCTCCATAACTGGGGTTCTTAGACTCTCCTGCAGGTTGCCAGGTAGGGCAGGGAACTGTTGTTTGCGGAGGGAAAACTTCTGTGAACTTGTCTTCCACCGGGGTGAAATCAGAGTATAGCTCTTTGTAGTACTGCTGAAACGCTTCATTTATCTATCCTTGTGTGTTGACCTTCCTGTGCTCTCTCATGGTTATAGCCCTTATGAACGAGCTAATCTGCTGCAGTCTGATTGGCCACACCAGCAGGCTCTGTCACCTTCAGCATGAGAGTGCTGGATGTGTGAGCTGTAATCTAGGCACCAGATCTGTTCTAAAACAACAGCCTGGTTGTTGCACATTTCCTGCTATCTCAGCTCTAATGTGGGGTCGCCTACGGCCACACAATCAAGAGACAGGAGGGATGCCTCTAAAATTTATAGTTCCACTTGGAGCATGCCTCAGGCCTCCCTTTTTTGGTGTGTAGACAAACCCCCCTGAGCACTACTTTAAATGCCTCCCATTCCACCAATGGAGAGGAGGCCATACTCTCTTTGGTATGGAAAAAGTCTACGGCTGCATAAGGCAGGGACCAGGTCTTCCAGTCGTAGTGGTTAAAGTTTCCAGTAGGGGATAGGAGTTGGTACTCGTCCCCAGCGAACATGTCCTTCAAGGGGGTTATGGTCTGGAAGGTTTTTTTCCCAAATAGGCGTTAAGTATCACCCATCCCCAGTCTGTAGACTGCCAAATATATCATCCAGATTGCCTTGCAACTCATGCAGGGGTGAGAAGGCTGAGTATTCCTTCATTCCCCAGTTCCAAATTCTCCAGAAGCCTGCTGGTGACCAATCTTGTGTCCAGCTCAGCAGAGGTTTGGCTTTGCAATGAGCTGGGGCATCAGGCAGTGGAGGGTGTGAGTGGTCTTGCGCTATGTCTACGACGGAGTTAAAGTCACCACGCAGAAGCCATGGCAGGCCTGTCCAGTCCACCAATTTCTGTGACAGTGCCACTAGGAGGGCCAGTTGGTTGATGTAGGAGGCATAAACACTGCCCAGGACCAATGGGGAGTGGTCCAGTCGGCCTTGCAGCAGCACATATAAGCCCTGTTGATCAACTTGTATTTCTTCCATGTGGAACAGCACAGTCCATCTTAGCCATACCTCTGCTTCTCTGGCAAAGAAGGGGTATATGTAGCAGTACAACTGACATTGTAATTGGTGTCTCAATTTACTGCCCTCTTCCTTCGTCGAGTGGGTCTCCTGTAGGAATACAGTTTGGGCACTTCGTATTCTCATTTGGTCCTGCACTTCACAGCGCTTGCGCAGAGTGCCCAACCCCCCATTCTACGTGAAAGCTATGTATTTACCTGGGTTCACAATCACGATTTTGGGAAGGATGAGGGTGCACCACGACTTGAGTGTCCCCTGCAAGTTTGGCATCTAAGGGTTGTGGTTTAAGGGCCCAAATGGAGGACTCTACCCAGTAGGAAACAAACTCCCTCTCAATAACAACTCCTGGTCTGCCAACGAAACTGTGTTGGATCATAGTAACTGAAAAACTGTGTACTTTGCAGAGAGTAGCTGTGTGATATGCAACATAAATCAAGGGTGTAACACTAACTGAGTAGGGCATGGGGGTGAGGTGACAGGCTTTATTGGGTGGATTGTCGTCACTTTGTATTCAAAAGGTTTCCTGTTACTGCTTGGGGGTTATAGAAGGGTCTCACATGTGTTCATCCTCTGTTTGTGGAGTCACATCTGGCAGGATTTTGGGGGGTGTTATTCAGGTCAAGTCTCCACTGGACTCCCGCAGATTCAGGTGATTTCCTGAGCTGGACTGCCGCCGAGGTCTGGTCATTCCAGATCTGCTGAGGATTGAGGTTGCACTATGGGGTGCGACTCGCCTGCTTCTGGCGCGTCTGGGCTGTGATCTTTGTCACTCACACCGGGGATTGTTGTGGAAGTTCCTTGGGCTCCCTGGTGTAGCAAGTAGTTGATCGATCCATGACCCGGCTTTTTCTGGTGGCATGATAAAGTGGGCTTTTTGGTCAAGAATTACTTTTAACTTTGCCGGGAAGAGTAAAGCATATGTTAGGCCCAGTTCACACAGACGCTTGTTGACTGATTTTTACCAGGAAGAGTAAAGCATATGTGCAGCCCAGTTCCCACAGGTGCTAGTTGACTGATAGGAATGAAGCCTTCTGGTGCTCTACCTCCAACGTAGAGTCTGCGAATATCAGTACTGTGAAGATACTCACCAATTGTGAGCCCTTTCTCAGGCGGCACTGTGGATGGGCTCCTGATCTCTGAAGTTTAGGGTTTTTGCTACACTTGCCTCAGTGATGCTCCAAGCAGTGGGGGCCAAGTTGGCACACAAAGTGTCCTCTCTACTGTGAAGATGGAGAAGGAGAAGAGGCCATGAGAACACACTTGTTTTCAGAGACATTGTTAAATAAAGAGGGTGGCATTGGGGCCTTTGGAGTTTTCATGTGGGCCCACCATACGGAGATTGTTATACATTGTCCTTCCCTCAGTGACCTTTGCTCGGTTTTCTAGTATTGGCACTCACTCCATTAGAGATTAGAGCTTCTTGGAGGTGGCTTTTGACTGGGGTTCGAGTTTTGTCACTGCTGTTTTTGCTTGGCGTAGTCTTTCACTCAGTTTCTTATGGTCATCCCTCAATATGTTGAGGTCGATCGTCAAAGCGTGCCCTTTGGCCTCCAGAACTGCTCAAAACACAGCAATTGCTGTTAGGATTTGTTTGGTATCACTGGAGCATCCTGGCATATCGGAGAGCGGCAGCGCAGGTGTGGATTCATAGAGATCCGCTGCACCCATTGAGGTGGACATATTTTGGGCTGGTGTTTTCTGTGATCCATTTTTCCCTGTCATGGGGCTCCATCTCACTGCCCGGAGGGGGCGGTGGGAGACTCTCCAGGGTGTGTTATTGAATCTGGACCTGACCCAACTTCCCCCTTTGGAGATTAGCTCCCACCCCCAGGTGGCACAAACAGCCTCTTCTGGTGTGTATTCACCTTTTTTGGAAGCAGATTCAGCCTCTCAATCAACAGCAAGAGCCTAAGGTTAGGTGAGGAGTGGAGTACTCCCTGATGTGTCAGATTATGGCCCGCCTGTCGCCTAGGGCTTTGGGCGGCACAAGCAGCCAGGGTGAGGCCTTCCCTCACACCACAGTACTGGGGACCCTGTCCAAGGTTTGTCCCCCCAGATTTTCTGGGGCTGTCCAGCGCTGGTAACATCCCCCCAGACAAGCACAGCAGCCCTCGGGCTTCTTGCAGGGGTGGGGCGGAGCCCTGCCAGTTTCAGGGTACTCTCTTGAATCCTACTGCTATTCTGTGTCGTCTGCCGGGGGAGGTCTCGCCTGTTTGAGCACCACTGTGTGTAGCCACCTCTATCCTTCCATTCCTCTCCAGTAATCGGGAGGGGGGCCGCACCTGCCTCATAGCAACAACTCATTGCCACATGCCCAGCAGACCCAGTCAGGGCTCTGCACTCCCTTCGAGTCCTGGTTCACGGGACTCCACATCCCTAGCGTTCTCCTGGCACGGGGCTCTGACACTGTTCCTCCATTGGGAAAGGCGCTGCAGCAGTCACACCATCCAGGAGAGGTTAAGCAGAGCAGGACTTAATGTGGATTACAACAGATTGAGCAGGTCAACTCCAGAGCTCAATCGTCTTGTGTCTGTTATGTAGGGAGGTTAGCCTCCCCCCATGCTCCATCTGTTGCCTTCCATGCATCACTCCTTCTTCTTAAAGATCTCATGTGGCTCCCTTTTATTGTCCCTCTGCACCCCCTCTTTTTTCAGCTTTTGTAGCTGCAAGCGGCTGCTCTGCAACACCTCACCCTTGTGGACCAGTATATCAGCCCTTATTTTTCCGCTACGTGTCCTAAATTCAGAAATGCTTACAACACAGCCTAAATATTGAAACCCCTCTAATAAAGTGATCAGTCACCTTTATAATTGTAAAAAAAAAACTATCCATCTCCGCATCATAAAAAAACACTTATACCTCAAAAAACTTGTACTTTCCATTAATGTGTTGTATCAACTTCAAAGGCCTACCACTTTACATCACTCGTTGGAAAAGAAGAGTAGAAGGAAAGAATGATTAATACTACCTACACCCAGGACCACTTGGCCCCTAAAAAACACCCTGCCTTAAAAGAGCCTATCTCGAGCTGTCCTACTGCTGGACTGTGCCACTCACCCGAAACCCCCATGGGGAGACATCACAAGAATTCCTTTCCCTCAGGTATCCTCAGTCGACGAGAAAAATCTGGAGGCTCACCACAAAATCTAAAGTGTGCGCATGTATGAAACTGTTCTTTGTCATTCTGGTGGCAGGGTTTATTATGAAGAAATATGATTGAGTGCCATTAAAGTTGGGGTGTTCACTTCCCAGTAGTGCCAGCAGGAAAGCTGCTTCTTTGGTTTTCACTGTACTGAAGCTTTATTTGTCTCCTGTGTACCAGTATTATTAAAGGGGCTTTTTTAAACAAATTAACGATCTGGAAGAGTTAAAGTCTGCTCGTGGACAGCATTGTCAGAGCCTGGAAAGAAAAAATGTCTAAATACTTATTTAAAGAAAGATCAAAGAAGTGAGACACGAGTCTCCAAATGCCATACGATATATTGTGCTTTCAATTATATTGGGCGATCAACGATATGGTTAAGGCATGTACAATCTTAAAAACACTTAAGGCCTGTACTATTTGACTGCATTTCTATGCAGAAAATGATATCGTAAGAGGTACGTTAAGATTAAAAATAGTACGTTACATTGGGGCACAGAGGTATGCCTTCAGTTGATTTAGAAACTGATGTTTGGGTGACCACGAAGATCCAGTAAATCGGAATTCCAAAGCGAGGAGCCTTGGCGACCCATATATTTTCCAGATCTGTTTAAATGGATGCAGAATGCGACAATTGAGCGAGGATGGCAAAAGGCAACAGGTTGACCAAATTGGATTCACGAATTTGGAAGAGTAGACCAGAGCTGTGCTGCCCAAACGATTGCACAGAAGCCATAAAGGTCATTTAGACTCCGGTGGGTTAACACTTATAACCATCTAATCACTTTCTAATCCACAGGTCAATGACTGGTTATTGGGGGGCCATGAAAGACTGCCCTCAACACCATATGCCATGGATATGACTCGCAAAGGCACACAACGGACTGAAGAAATAATAATAAGCATGCGCTACGTTAATGATATCGTCATCTAATGGCGAGGCACACTAAAGTAGTGATGAAAATTCATGAACTGAGCAACAAGAATCATTTCATCACCTTCAGTTACAAAGCACACTTGAAGAAATAGCACGCCTGAACACGGTTAAAACAAGCATTAATAAATTGGAGTATTCATTGAGGGGTGCGAACCTATCTCAAATAAAATCATGGTCCTTATCGGGGTGAACCACTAAAGTTACTAAATAAATTTGGGCTTAACCCTCTGGTAGCTTGGCACAAAAGCAGGCAGGCTTAACTTAGAGGCAATGAGTAAAGTATTTATGTAGTACTCAAACAGTTAAAAGGCTCACAATAAAAATCTAAAACCAATTTAGAAAATAGAAAATATTTTAAAAATTGAAATTACATCAAAATAACAAAAATCCAATAAGGTGAACTGGACATATGAATTGCAAAGGTTTCATTAAAAATAGCACCAAAAATCCAAAGTTCCAACTGTTGTTATCTGGTCAAACTAGACGTTCTCAAAGCAAAACGTTGAGGTAGACTACAATGGATTGCCGAACGATACTGGGACCAGGTTTGTACTGGTGGAAATTTACCTTTGGACTTAGAAACTTCTATGTAAAAAAACATAGTCGTTGACAAGTCATTGGCTAGGTAAGCTGCAGCTGGATCTGAAGTGGGGCTTGATGACAGTGGGTTGCTGGAAAGTGGGGTCCTGGTGTGGTCCTCAACGCAAGAGGGAAAGCTCCAAGCAGGTGAAGTCCGAAGGCCGTGCCCAAGAAGGAGTCAACGTTGATTCGATGCTGCTCATTGTCAGTCCTGATGACGCAGTCTATGGTCCAATTTATAAATCTTTGTGGAAGTCTGATCTCCTTCAGCAGTCATCCCAGCAAGTTGAGGCCCACAGGCAATTCGACGTTGACTGCGGCTTCGATGACGATCCCAGTCTCCATTGATGCTCCAGTCAGAAAGTTGGTAAAATATTTCTAAAAGTCCCACCATTTGCAGTTTGGGGTTAAGAGGAGTACATGCTAACACCAACCAAGGGTCCATAACCTGAGGACCACCAACTTGGACTTAATACTCACTGCAACAGAGGACATCAGCAGGGTCCATGGCACATCCAGTTGGAACTGGGTAGTTGCAGGGAGAGGGGCTTCTCTAAGCTTGTTGTGTCCCTTTACCTCAAACAGGAGGTCAGCCAACTGACCCTTGGAGTCACTCTTGGGGTCCTGGGTTCAAGACAGGCAAGTCCAGTCCTCCTTCAGGTTCTTCAGACAGTAGGGCACTCCTTCTGATGCTTCACAGGCCTAGAAGTGTTCTGAGGAGAGGTCTGTTGGGTTCAACTTTATGCTCAGTGATATGGTTTGGATGGAGGAAAAGCCTTTGTCCACCCATCAAACTAGTTCTGATTCATTCCTCCCCTCCCACTGTTTAGTGCCAGCCTAACCAGAGAGACAAACGGTAGGAAGAGCTAGGTCTGAGGTACATGTGCCAGTGACAAAGTAGGCATCCTGTAAAGCTCAGGAATGGGCTTGGTACAGCCTCCAGGTCATTCTGTCAAGGGTTTCCCCCCACACCGTGAGCCATTTGTCTACTGTCTGGAAGCAATACTCATCTCATCCCAGGGGAACCCTCAGGAGTTAGGTGACACCTGGACACTAAGGCCCTCATTATGACTATGGCGGTAAATTCTGCTTACTGCCGCAAGGCACCAGCTCGCCATCCAGAGAACTGGTCGTGGACCCTCACCTCCTCCCCCACAGCTGACAGCATTGGAGGAGCAAGTCCTGGCAATACTGCATCCTGAGGGACTCACTGGAGTTGACAGAGAACTGAACACTGGTGAGTCAATATTAACTACTTATTCCCCCACATACCTGCATGCCACCACCACCCCTCACCCAGACACCCATCACTCCACTCCATCCCACACAGTGCACCACCACAATTGAGTAACTGTGAATGCCAAGCCCTGCATGCCATACCCACTGCATGAACATCCCCCCCAGCATTGCATGTACACCCAACACCAACACATGCACAGCATGGAGAACTAACAATCCTACAAGACATCACCATACACAAACAAAGGTGGCAGGGCAACAGCAACGATATAGGGGAAGCTAGGGATGTAGAAAATGTCACAGATATGTAGCATAATACACCACTTTCATCCCCACCGGTGCCCTAGCCAATCTCAGCGGCGAGGAGGTGCCACGGCTACCCAGTCCCCCATCAGAAGATCCCCTCAGTGATGACAGTTACTCTGGACTTCTGGATCTGGATGAACTTCCTGGCCCATCAGTGACCACTGGTCAGTCGGATACCCCAGGCCACACCCACTCCACCACAGAGCCTCCCCCCAGGATCCAACACCACAGCAGCCAGCCAACGTCCCAACACCTCTATCCCCAGGACACATCAATGAGCAGTGTGCCCACCTGTACAGGGACCCCAGTCCACACCTCACAGCCAAGACAATCTGGGTCCTAGGGTCAGTGGCAGTGGGCACTGGCAGTGGGCACACCGTTCAGGGGACACAGGCACAGGGGGACAGGGACACATGGAGGACAGCTGTGCGCCAGGGCGAGGACAGGCCCAGGGAACCAACTGCCCAGGAGGCACTCACCAATGTCCTGGGGCCTACCAACAATCCCAGGACAAGATGGGTCAGAAGTTAAACATCATGCAGGAGAATGAGCGGCTGCAGGAGGAACACCACCAGGAGATCAGGAAAGATTTGCAAGCCCTCAACACCACCATTGTCTCCAAAGCAGAGGTGCTGGATGATATGGGCAACATCATGAGGGACTACACAGCACACCAGCGGGCCCCTTCCACTAGCCAGTCAACTGAACAGACCTCCACATCTGCTGCAGCTAGTGGACTGGTGGCCCTGCCACAGGAACCACTGGCTACCAGCACCCCTCCCCCTGCAGAAGGTGAACCACCCCGCAAACATTCCCTGCGACGCAGACAGACACCAGAGACACTTGCGAAGACCAAGACCACTGCCAGGAAAAGAAACCCTCCTGAATGTCCCCCTTGTGTTCCACTTTGTCGCCTTGTCCACTTTGAACTGCCATTGTCCCCCTTCCTATGGCCCCTTGGACACTGGACCTGAGCTACAAACAGACTGGACCAGTACCCTGAACTTACCTCTACCATCACCCCATTCCATTGAACTATTCCTTCTATATTTATCACTACAACATTCACTCTTGAGCACAACTTGATTGATAGTGCTTTATGTGATGAAAAAGTGCAATAATATTAACAGTTCCATCTTGTGCAATTGTCCTGAACTTTGTGATTGCATACAAATAATGGACTGTAGCTGTCTGTAGTCATCACATCAGTAAACAGTTGTAACCACACCAACATCAGCAAAATGAGAAGGTATAGGTGACAGTCAGTTGAGATGGTAAGGGAGTGACTGCCATCATGCTACAGCCACACTGAAAAGATAAATAATCAGAGGAATGGTCAGTTCCACTGTCTTACCTGTGTGTTATTGGAAGTACTGCTGTCTGACTGATGTCCTGTTGTCCACATCCTCATCCTCTGCATCCTCATCCTCACTGTCCTGGGGGTCCACTGCTGCCACAGGAGCATCTTCACCCTCCCCCTGCAGATAGGGCACATGTTGTATGATGGCCAGGTTGTGCAACATGCAGCATACAACAACTATCTGGCAGGCCTTCTCAGGGGAGTAGCAGAGGGATCCACCTGTCAGATGGAGGCATCTGAACCTGGCCTTCGGTATGCCGAAGGTCCGCTCAATTGTTCTCCTAGTTCGCCCATGAGCATCATTATACCTATATTCAGCCCCTGTCCTGGCATTCCTTACAGGGGTCAAGAGCCATGACAGGTTTGGGTAGCCAGAGTCACCTGCAAGAATTGAGGAACAAATATTAGCCTTACACATTGGTATGTGGGATGACTCCTAAAGGCATACACTACCATGCATTGGATGGGGACTCAGGCTCACCTATTGGCCACACCCTGTGCCTCTGTAGTTGTGCCATCACATTTGGGATGCTGCTATTCCTCAAAATGAAGGCGTCATGCACCGACCCAGGATACTTGGCAGTGACGTGGGAGATGTACTGGTCAACCAGGCACACCATCTGCACATTGAGTTCATTGTACTGAGGGAGGGGGGAGGACAAATGCTATATGTGTTCCGTCAATGGCCCCAATAATATTTGGAATATGTCCCATTGCATAGAATCCAGCCTTCACAGTGGCCTAATCCCATTTGAGGGAAGCGATGTCTGCACACGTGTTTGAGCAAGGCGGACAAACCCCTTACCAGCACTATTAAGCACATTGGCTGTGCCATTCCTGCTGCCAAGCCCACTGTCACTTGGAATGAGTCACTTGCCAAGAAATGGAGCACAGATAGAACCTGCACAAGAGGGGGGATCCCACTGGGGTGACGGATATCAGCTATCAGATCAGGCTCCAATTGAGCACACAGCTCTGTGATTGTGGCCCTGTCCAGTCTATAGGTGAGTATTATGTGCCTGTCCTCCAGTGTAGCCAAGTCCACAAGGGACCTGTCCACGGGGCTTGCCTCCTCCTCCTCCTATTCCTCTGCAGTGGTAGGTACCTAAGGGACACAATAGTGAGAGGGCAGTGACAAACCAAACAACGGAACCACCACCTCAGTGTACATTGAGCTTGTATGTAATTTGACTATGTAAATGGCAATGTATGTACAATTGACAACAATGATGCAGTTTTCAATTTCAGAATGTTGACCAGCACCATAAAATGGTGACTGTCTTTCCTGTATGTAGGGACAGGGGGAAGTGACGTAACTCTGCCCGCGTTGGGCGTCATGGCGGAAGGCGGTCTTGCACCGCCGTGCTATTCCTCATTGGCTAAAATGGGACTCTACGGAGTACAGTGTCCAATGAGGATTACCGGCGGCGGTGACAGTGTACGCCGCTGCGGACGTGACCGCCATTTTCTGTCTATGACAGCACTTGATTCCTGACTTTCCACAAGATAACACATCTAGTGTGTGTGCTGCTGTGACGTTAGTCTGGAACCTGCCATGGCCCATGTGATGGGGAAAGAGCCCCTGGCTTCACTTCAGAGGAGTTGGAGCGCCTGGTAGATGGAGTCCTACCACTTTATGGACAGCTGTATGGGCCTCCAGACCAACAGGTGAGTACAGCATGAGGACGATACATGCAACAAGGTTGCATGGAGATGTGTGTGTGCTGGCAGTGTGTCATTTAGGTGGGGGGTATGGTTGCTGGTAGTGTACTTGAAGGGCTCTGGGTGATGTGTGTGCCATTTGACGGGAAATGGTATTTGTGGGCCATATGTGTGACAGGCTGGATTGTATGGTTGATGGTGTCCGCCTGTCTGTATTTCTTCTACAGGTCAGCGCCTATCAGAAGAAGGGATTGTGGCATGCCATCACCAAGGACGTGAGGTCCCTGGGGGTCTATAGCAGACAGAGCACCTACTGTAGGAAACGGTGGGAGGGGCTGAGATGCTGGGCCCGGAAGACCGCAGAGGCCCAGCTGGGAATGGCCTTGCAACGAGGGAAGGGTGCCCATCGGAACCTGATCCCCCAATGGCCCACATACTGGCGGCGGCCTACCCAAAGCTGGATGGGCGCTTGAGGGCAGCACACCAGCCACAAGGGGGAGAGTACAGTGTGTGTAACAATCATCTTTGTTGCCTGGCATTGGATCCTGGTGGTGGGTTTCAGTTAGTGGCTGCCCCTTAATGCCAGCTCAGACATTGCTGCATGGTCCAGCTCAGGGTAATTGAGTTAATGGCAAAATCATGTTAATTAGCTAGGTAGCATTCCATGTCAGACAGTGGTTAGTAGGTCCCAGGAGGGGTGCAGATAGTGGTGGTTGGCTCTCATCTTGCTGTGGCACCTAGCCAATAGAATGCCAGTGGGGTGCATAGTGCTCAATCTTGATCCCTGTGTATGATGATAATGTGTATGCAATCTGTGGTGTTGGTGCTGTAATTGACCCAGTTCTCCCTTTTTCTCTCTCTCATACTATTTTCTTCTGTCATCCTGTCCATGTATGTATTAGCATCATCTGGCAGAGGAGCAGGGGCACCGGCTACTGAGGAAGCTGCAGCCCACAGGACCCAGGAGGCAGAGTCCACCAACGCCGAGGAGACAACACTGACTCTGATTCCTCTTCTGATGGAAGATCCCTGGTGGTGGTGGGCATCTCTGGAACCACCCCAGCTACAGGTACAGCCACGACCCCAGTACCAGCACCACCCTCCCAGTAGCCCCCCACCAAGTTGCCCGTGCCCGCTCACCCGGGAAGGTGGACATCTCCTCGCACCAGGCACCTCAGGCCCTGCCCCAGTGGCCCCTGCTGTCCTCAGTGAGGAGGCTATTGACCTCCTGAGATCTATTTCTGTAGGGCAGTCAACCATAGTGAATGCCATCACAGGGGCTGGCCTCCCAGATGCAGCAATGCAATGCCTACCTGGAGGGCATCCACCGTGGGTTGGCGGCCCTACAGAGATCGTTTCAGGCTCTGGCCTCCTCTCTGTTGGCAGCCAGTGTCCCTGGTCCTACGGTTCCCCCTCCAACTACCACTTCCCAGGCCCATTCATCTCAACTCCAATCCATCCCATGCACACATACAGACAAGCATGCACACAGAATATCACACAAGAGTGGCACAAACACAGGAAGCACACTTCAAGCCACAAGCACTCACACAAACAACAGACAGTTGCATACACAACGTCCGCTGCCTCCACTGTCTCCCTCTCCTCCTCCTCCTCCCTCACAGTCACATCCACACTCACACCTGCATGCACTGCATCAACAGCCACCACCACCATCACCAGATCAAGCAGCACACACACCTCACTTGCAGACACCTCCAAAAATCCATCCACACATCCTGTTTGTCCTCTCCCACCCTGTCTGCCCTCTCTCCTAAGAGACACAAACGCTCCCACTCAGACACCCAGCAGCAATCCACCTCACACACGCACACTGTCCATGCACCTGCACCCAAGTCCAGCAGACGTACACCTCTTACAGCCACTCCCTCTACCTCCACTCCCATCCCTCCTCCCACATCCCACCCCAACAAACCTAAGCTTTTCCTTGCCCAACTTGACCTCTTCCCTCCCCCTTCACCCTCTGTCCTGCCTGTAAGAGCAGGGTCCCAATGACCCAGCCCAGCACCTCAGCCAAACAGTCTGCCACTGCTCCCACCAAAAAAATCAGCTGCTGGTACAAAGGGGCTCCTGAGTGTGGCGGCAGCCACTCCTAGTAAGTGCACACCTGTGCCTCAGAAAGGGAGGACTAGGGTGGCGAAACCCAAGGAACAGAGGACGGGGTCAGTGGAGGCACCTCCTAGACCTGGAGACAAGGACACCAGTCACATGTCAAAGGCCAAGGGGGCCCGTCACAAAAGGGAACACATGGATCCCCCTCCACCCTGTGGCCATGTGGGCCTTTGGGACTTTGGATTGGTCATGGCCAAATCTGGACATTGACGACTACATTTACATTTCATGCTTCATTATGGTGGCTGTTGGCAGCAAATTACATCAGAATTGTTATCCTTGCATTATTTTCGCGTAGGTCCTGTGACATTCGTTTTACTCGGCAGCTGGTTCTGTGTATGGTGTGTGTGTGAATGGAGTGTATTGTGGGTGTGTCTGTTATTCTCCGTTTCCTCCCTCCCTTCCTCCCTTGTGTGCTAGGTGGCTGTACTCACCGTCATCGTCTTCGTCGGCGTTGGTGTTCCAGGACAGCCATGTCTCCAGGCTTTTGATGGCGTTGGTACCGCTCCGGAAATCCTGGTGGTTTGCTATTTCATAATATGGAGGGCAGTACCTTGACTTCCGCCTGGCTGTTGATGGCTACCGCCCTGGTCAGTGTTGTTAACGCCCTGGCGGTTGGTGTGGTACATTGGCTGTCTATGGGAGGTATCACCACCATGGTCTTAATTTGGCGATAATTACCCAAAATCTATAGTGTCAACTCATCATAACAAATATAAACATAGCAACAGCTGATTACAGTACCGGGTACTGGAGGTTTCATAGTGTAGTATTAAGCAAGACATTCACACATTGCGTGTAGAGAGTGAAATTCATTGAATTAAAGAATCAGAAACTTTAAACACCAGAGGGTTGCATGATCAATTGGAGATGTCTTACTGCTTGTGGGAAATCACAATTAGGGTAATGGACACAGACTTACTCTGTTCCAATAACATGCATTTAATTTTTAGTTTTTCATGTTTTTTAGAAACATTTTAGTGCACTTTTAGATTATGCCTTGCCTAAATTACAGTTAAATTACAATTACAATTAAAGCCATGATTAAGTCAAGTTCCATAATTCTCACATTGGTACAATTGAACCCTCTTGTATTATCTGTTCGATAGGCCATGTTAGTCCCACCATTTTTTCCAAATTCTATCCCTGAAGCTCATAAATGGCTTTCTCCAGTTTGCCACACCATTCCATGCCCCAAGTCCAGGTTGTAATCGAGAGGGCTGTTGGGGAAGTCCAGCCACAGACAATGTTTCTCTTGGCTATTAGCATGCCCACCTCGGCCAATATTCTGTTCCCCCTGGGTCCTCCTAGGTCATCAAGTATACCAAGCAGGGTGATTCTAGGATCCATAGTCACAGTCTCAACCACCACAGCAGACAATACATAAAAACAGCTTTCCAATAAACCTGAATTGTTGGACATTGAATAGACAACATGGAAAAAAATCTCCCACATGATTCCTGCCCCTATAGCATGTAGGAGAGGTGAGAAAGACCCCTCCAGAAGGTGTCATGTAGGCCTGATGTAAGTACTGTATAAAGTGAAGTATAGCAAAATCGTCAAAGTACGATGGACCAAACAGGCATCTCTCCAATCCGCCTCATTCAGTTTCCCCACATCACCATCTCACCTCTCCCTCAGAGGGGTCAATGACAAAAGTGCATGTGCTACCAGGGATTTGTAAATTTGGGAAACTCAACCTTTGCCTAAGTGGCCCATGAGAATCTAATTTTCCAAGGGGCTATATTCAGGAATGTTCTGGAAGGCGTTGTGGTATGTATGTAGTGCCAATCTTAGCAGTAAGTGGTGGTAAAATTGGGTACTGGACATGTAGCAATCAGCTTGGAGCTCCTGGAGCACCTTCTTGTGGCTGCCGCTTCACAAATTGCCAAGCCTCAATATTCCAATGGAGTCCCATCCCCTAAACTCGTGTAGGGTGGATACCTGCTCCAGCCACCTGCCCACCCACAACCGGGTTTCCTCAGTCAATTTGTGGTTCCATCTTATCCACTGCAACGTGGCCCTCTACACTCCAAATACCACCTTGATAACCTCTGGAATGTCAGAAGTGATGGGGGCACCATAAAAGATATGCAGGATGTTAACTAGGCCCAAGATAGCCAATTCACCTCTGCATCGGGGTTGCCCCTCCCTCCATGCAACCATTCAGCGATAGGGATTAGTTGTAAAGCCCTGTAATAATGGCACACATCTGCCATAGCAAGGCCCCCATCATAGAATGCCCATATACACTAGCTAAAGGATACCTTGAAAGGGCCACCAGCCCAAATAAATTTGCGGCTCAAAGCCTGCATCAAGTCAAACCAGATCTGTGATATGCGCAAAGGGTAGTTTTGGAGAATATATTCGAATTTAGGAACTATCGTCATTTTACACAAAGCAATTCTACCCATTGTATTGAGAGGTAGGTTGGTCCAACGTCATAGATCTTCCCTACTGCTGCGCAGCACAGGTGCTAGTTTCAGGCTCCATGTCAGGTCTGGTCCCAGGATTTGTGTACCCTAAGGTATTGAAAGCTAACTTGATGCACCAGAATTTGGGATTGCCAGGTATCGTCCTGGCAGTCTCCCCTCAGTGGAAGCAATAGAGATTTTCTTAAATGTTTTAATTTTATTCAGATCATCCTCTTAGGATGCTGCAGTTATATCACGCCATCTAGCGTGCACTCTCACAATATGTTTTTTTATAGGTATGAAAGATAATTTCTGGTCAGTCCCCTAGTTTGTTTTTAGCCATCAGTATATACATAAAGATAAATCAGAATTCTATTTTATTTAATATTCCATTGTTTCATGTTTGGTGATTCTTCCATTTTGTTGACTGTTTAAACATGGTGCTATGTAGCTTCTGGCTTCACATGTGACTTGAGACGGGGAATCACCACATCACATGGTGTTTTGCATTTCATAGCATAGTTTTCCTTTCCCAACAGCTGAGGGTGTACACAGTGGTGTAGCAGAAAGTTTAGTATTGCCCCTTATGTCACTGTGATCATCTATATTTTACAGTTTATGCATAATGTTAAAGTACTAATAGTCTGATTGCAAAGTGATGCACTGAGAAGCTGTATTAGTGTGCATTCACTTTAGACCAGTCACTGAAACCTAGGCGGTACTGAGATAAAATGACTTGTTTTAAGAATTATTCTATTATTATGTTTTATTTTAGAGTCTACACTAATAGTCTGCCTTAAAATGATATTAAATTTCTAATGAGAAGTGTTTTAAGTTTGTATACCAAAATAGCTAAATGCAGTTCTGCTCCACACAAATGGAAATGTATTAACAGAGTTATTGTGTTTTAAAGTTAGTGTAACATGAATGCTAAGGAAAGTTATTAATGCTGGATTTATAGTTTGTGTATTAAAATGTGTGCAATTTAATGATTAATG
This sequence comes from Pleurodeles waltl, assembly GCF_031143425.1. NCBI lineage: Eukaryota > Metazoa > Chordata > Amphibia > Caudata > Salamandridae > Pleurodeles > Pleurodeles waltl. Next base: position 315,242,225 of record NC_090440.1, on the reverse strand, counting down.
TGCTGTTTTAATTAATTTCCATTAGCCTAAGTGAGGCCTCCTAGGCCCTGATTTTGTGACTGTGCAGAAAATGCCAAAACATCTTACTAACATGTACCTTTCCTAGAGACTTCATTCCTATGAGAAGGCTAGCTTGGTACTAGATGTCCATTGTTTTGCACAGAGAATATGAGAAAATGCCCTTGAGGATGGAATATCCTGGACTGTGGATTGACAGTATAAAGATTTATTTCAATCTTGCGTAGAAGAGTACAAGAGTACAGATAGACACTGTTCTCATGACAAACCTGGGAAACCATATTGATGTTTCAAGTTGGAGTTGCATGATCGATTTCTACTGGATGCTGCCCCCACAATGTCAGGTTGACTGATGGACTGACAAACCATCCTGCTTTATGAACTTTAATACACCAATGATCAGTTGGACTTTAGTTAGAATCCCTGAAAAGTAGAAGCAGACTCCTTTTTCCCTTTATCCTACATGCTGAGCCCCTTGGACTTTAAAAGGTATTGCCCTCTCTGCCTTTGCCCCTTTGAAATGCCTTGCTGAGACTTTGAGATTTCTCTCTAACCCACAGAAGAAGACTTTTGACCAAGCTTCTGACATGCTGATGCTTTCCCTTTTTTACTTCCTTTTTGTTCACCTTAGTTAGTGACTCAAATTACCTTTTTCCAAGTAATTATTTGCCCTTTTTGTCTTTTGCCTGCATATGTTCTGCCAAGCACATTTTATTCCCTGATTGGTTAATCTGTAGGGTTTTTCCTTGTCCAAACTACACTGACCCTTGATGATTTGAATTGTCTTAATCCTTATTAATACTGAGCTACGCTTATTTTCTATTTGTCAGATAATTTTACTGATGTTCTGTATTGCCTTTCTTGAATGCCTAGTTGTCTTAATATTAGTCTGCTTGAACCTATTGTGTCGCCTTGGTCAGCCCTTGGTGATACTGTATCTCTATGACTTTTTCTTCAGAATTGTATACATGACTTTGTGTTAAGTAGCATTAAAACCCTTAACTTTACTCTCATGGTGTGGCTAAATTGGTCATTTTGTGTAATTGAATTGGCTTGTAATTGAAATCTGTTGTTTAGTTTTCCCTACCTCATGCTGGGTTCAACGATCTGTTCACCTTGGGAAGGAAGAAAATGCTCCAGCAACAGCTAACTCAGAATGAAGCACCATGATTTTGCAAACTAACTCTATAGTTTGTATGCAGCAATAAATATTATAAAACTATTGGAAATATGCTTTGGCATGGTAAGCTTGCCGAGACAGTAATCAGCAGTAGCCTAACCATGATGAATGTCCTTTAATGGTACAATCAATCAATCACAGGATTTACAAAGCGCACTAATCACCCGTTAGGGTCTCAAGGCTCTGAGGGGGGGGGACTACTGGTCATAAAGCCATGTTTTGAGGTGTTTCCTGAAAGTCAATAGGTCTTGGGTCTGGCGAAGGTGGAGCGGTAGGGAGTTCCAAGTCTTGGCGGCTAGGTGTGAGAAGGATCTTCCTCCGGCGGTGGTGCGGGGGATGGAGGCGAGGGTGAGGCTGGCGGAGCGGAGGTTGCGGGTGGTGGTGTGGAAGGTGAGTCTGTCGTTGAGGTAGGCTGGGCCTGTGTTGTGGAGGGCCTTGTGTGCGTGGGTGAGGAGTTTGAAGGTGATCCTCTTTGGTATTGGTAGCCAGTGTAGGTCTCTGAGGTGGGTGGTGATGTGGTTGCGGCGTGGGACGTCAAGAATGAGGCGGGCGGATGCGTTCTGGATTCTTTGCAGCTTTGTTTGGAGTTTGGTTGTTGTTCCTGCATATAGGGCATTTCAATAGTCCAATCGGCTGCTGACCAGGGCGTGGGTGACAGTTTTCCTGGTTTCGACGGGAATCCACTTGAAGATTTTGCAGAGCATGCAGAGGGTGTTGTAGCAAGAAGAGGAGATGGCGTTGACCTGCTGAGTCATGCCGAGTGTGGAATCCAAGATGAATCCCAGGTTACGTGTGTGGGTGGTGGGAGAGGGTGCGGATCCTAGGGAGGTGGGCCACCAGGAGTCATTCCATGCTGAGGAGTTGGCGCAAAAGATGAGGATCTCTGTCTTGTCTGTGTTTAAGTTGAGGCGGCTTGATTCCATTCAGTTGGCGATGGTGTGAAGTCCGTTGTGGAGGTTGTTCTTTGCAGCTGCAGGGTCTTTCGTGAGGGAGAGGATTAGCTGAGTGTCGTCTGCGAAGGAAACTATGTTGATGTGGTGTGTTCGTGCGATGTTGGCGAGTGGGGCCATGTAAACGTTGAAGAGCGTGGGGCTGAGTGACGATCCTTGGGGGACGCCACAGATGATTCTGGAGGCTTCTGATAGGAACGGTGGAAGGCAGACTCTCTGGGTTCTGCCTGAGAGAAATTATGAGATCCAGTTGAGTGCTTTTGCGCGGATTCCGGCGTTATGGAGGTGCGTGCGGAGAGTGGGATGACATACCGTGTCGAAGGCTGCGGAGAGGTCTAGGAGGATGAGTGCTGCTGTTTCTCCTTCGTCGAGCATAGTCCTGATGTCGTCTCTGGCAGCAATGAGTGCGGTCTCAGTGCTGTGGTTTTTGCGGAATCCAGATTGGGAGGTGTTGAGCGCCTTGCTGTCTTCCAGGAACTGGGATAATTATCTGTTCATGATTTTTTCGATGACTTTGGCTGAGAAGGGGAGGTGGGAGATTGGTTGCTAGTTCTTGGGGTCGTCTGGGTCTGCCTTGGGTTTCTTCAGCAGGGCGTTGACTTCTGCGTGCTTCCAACTTTCTGGGAAGGTGACTGACTCGAAGGAACTGTTGATGGTGTTTTAGAGGTGGGGAGCAATGATGATATTTGCTTTATTGAAGATATGGTGTGGGCAGGGGCCCGATGGTGATCCGGAGTCGATGGAGACCATGGTGTTGGCGGTGTCTTCTTTGTTGATAGGGGTCCAGGTGTGGAGGAGGTGGGTGTTGCTTGGGGTGTTGGGTTTGTGGGTGTTTGTAGTCAGCTGGTGGGTCTGGGGGTTGAAGCTGTTGTAGATTTATTCTATCTTTCGATGGAAGTGGGTTGTGAGTGAGTTGCAGAACTCCTGTGATGGCGGGGGTTCATTGGAGCAGGTCTTGGGAGTGCTTGGGAATTGATTTTCACACTAGAACCTTTCTACCAGGGAGTGATTTCTTGACTAACCTGGTCAGGGGACATATTATTGTGATATGAATAGCCCAATACACAATTGTCAAATGACTATGGGTAAAGTAATAATTGTAATTTGATATGTTATACTTACAGTGCTCTTTGGATTATTTGAAATGTAGCTTTTAGGAATTGACGGGCCTGTAAAGTTGCTTACTTAAATGCGGTTTTCTATTCTTGGATGGAATACAGAGAACGTTAATGGCAAAGGGCAATAGTATGGTCCAAAATGCATTGAGGACACAGTGAGGAGCACTAACTCTGAAAATTATAACTTTGTGATGGCAGGGAAGATTATAGAGGAAACAACTACTAACCTGGTGATTGTTTAATGCTAATTTCAATAAATTAATTTTATCCATACACAGGGAATACATGATTTAGATTACTTATGAATTGACACATGGAAAAAAAGTGAGAGCATTTGAAAAGTAGGGCAGACTTTTTAACCTACCTAGGCATGTGTTGAAATACATTATTTAGTGTCACAGAAACCTCCTGGGCCCTCAAGTCAAAGGGGGCTAGGGCCTTTGCTCCTCTGGTGGAGAACTGTCTGTGCAAGTTAAAGATACTCACCTTGTGGGTAGGATCTCTGTGCTTTCAGTGGAGCTGCCTCAATTGTAGCTCTACTGGAGGCACTGAATTTTGCCAACTGGGCTCTATGTTTGTTGCACTCCTTCAGAAACTGATTTTTATTTTCTGTAAATAGACTCCCAAAGTGAGTGTTCTTTTCCTGAAAACAAACAAAAAATAAAGATTTTTGATACACATAGGCCCTCATTATGACATTGGCGGTAAATTCCACTTACCGTCATGCCGACTGCCGCCAACGTGCCGCTGCGGATATCCGCTAACCATATCATGACACACCAATTTGTCACTATTCAGCCACACACACAAATCCGCCAGCCCAAGGGTCAGTGATAAACCGGCGGTAGCAAAACCCACACCGTTACACCAACAGAACTATGCTCATCACATTATGACCCACTAATCACCACGGTGGACATTCAGTGGCGGTAAACCATTGGCGGTACATACCGCCGCGCTCAAAATACACACACACAAACAAAACAGCACCACATTAGACAATTAAAACTACACACACCTGACACCCATACACACACCACACCCACACCACTATAAAAAACACACCCACATTACCCACAACCCTTTACGACTACTAACAATTGCCACCAGAGAGAGACAGCAAGACCACTCACACAACCAGAGCCACATACCACCATCACCTATACACCACCCATGCACCTTACAACACACCCCAACACATCACCCTACACACCACTCACACTACACTCATGGCACCACAACGACACCCCAGGTTCTCTGAGGAGGAGCTAAGGGTCATGGTGGAGGAAATCATCCTGGTAGAGCCACAGCTATTTGGAGCACAGGTGCAGCAGATATCCATTGCTAGGAAGATGGAGCTATGGTGGAGGATCGTGGACAGGGTCAGCGCCATGGGACAGCACCCCAAAACAAGGGATGATACCAGGAAGAGGTGGAACGACCTACGGGGGAAGGTACGTTCCATTGCAGCAAGACACCAACTCGCTGTACAGAGGACTGGCGGTGGACCCCCACCTCCTCCCCTACAACTAACAGCATGGGAGGAGCAAGTCTTGGCAATCATGCATCCTGAGGGACTGGCAGGAGTAGCAGGAGGACTGGACACTGGTAAGTCAACTCTTTACTACTATCATCCCCCTACCTGCATGCCATCACATACCCTCACCCTCACTCCCATCACCCCACCACCTCCCACACACCCCACCCTCACACATCACTCATCGCAATGCCAAGCCCTGCATGCACTGCCAATGCATGGACACCTATTACTACAGCATGCACACTAGAGAGAATCAGCTAGCCAACCAAATAGCAACTCACACAAGGCCAAGGTTCCAGGGCAATAACAACCATAGAGGGCAACCCACCCATGCACAAGATGTCACACACAGAAACAATAACACTGGATTTACATCCCCACAGGTTACCCAGCCAATGTCCCCAGAGAAGAGGTGCCAGCAACATCCAGTCCCCACACAGAAAAGGCCCACAGTGATCACAGCAGCTCTGGTCACCTGGATCTGGATGACCAACCTGGCCCATCAGGGACCTCCAGACAGTTGGTTACCCAGGCACACTATCACAACACCACAGAGCCTCCCCCCTCAGGAAACACCAGCACAAGGAGGACTTGAAGTCCATTAACACCACTCTGGTCTCCATTGCAGGGGTGCTGGCAGACATGGCCAACAGTATGAGGGAGGCAGTGGCACACCACCGGGCCCCTGACACTAGCCTGACTACTGAACAGCCATCCACCTCTGCTGCCGCTAGTGGACAGGATGCCCCGCCACAGGACCAACAGGCCACCAGCACCGCTCCCCCTGCAGAAGGAGAACCACCCCGCAAACCTTCCCTGAGATCCAGGCAGAAGCCAGAGACTATTGCCAAGACCCCGCCAGCAAATAATACTCTCCTGATTGTCACCCTTGTTTCCCACTCAGTCGCCCTGACCACCTTGAACTGCCATTGCTCCCCTTCCTACGCCCTCTTGGACACTGCACCTGTGATACAAATAGACTGGACTCTAACCTGGACTTTCCTCCATTATAACCCCAGCCCATTGCACTACTCCCTCTTCTTCAGAGCACTGCAATAAACACACTTTGAAAAAATACAAGTACGGTGTATGTCAAATGATTTCAAAATGTATTCGTTTAACAAGGTTCAAACTGTACAGTAATGTTTACATAGGAAAGACCTGTAGTTGGCTGCACTGAACACACCAGGAGCAATAGTGGGGCACCAACATCTGCAAAAAGAGATGCCAAAGGGTACAATGAGTGGGCATAGAAGTAGGAATTCACAGCCTGCCAGTGACAATGTCACACATCAAACTGTAAATTAAATGTGTGTCATCGGACGTATTGACGAATGGCTGCACTTCTGTTGTCCTCATTCTCATCATCTGCCTCCTCATCTTCACTGTTCACAGGGTCCACTGCTGCCACGCGGCCATCTCCAGCCTCCTCCTCCTGCAGAAAGGCACATGGCGGCGCAAGGCAAGGTTGTGCAACATACAGCATGCCACGATGATCTGGCAGACCTTCTTGGGTGAGTAGCACAGGGATCCGCCAGTTAGATGGAGGCAACGAAACCTGGCCTTCAGGAGGCCAAAGGTCCTTTCTATTATCCTTCTTGTTCGCACATGTGCCTCATTATAACATTCCTCTGCCCTTGTCCTGGGATTCCTCACAGGGGTCAGTAGCCATGAGAGGTTGGGGTAATCAGAGTCACCTGCAAATATCGAGGGACAACCGTTAGTCACACGCTCACCCTTAGGGCCCACAACATACCCTTACACCAACATCCACTGGGCGGGAACCAGGGTCGCCAGTAGCCACACCCTGTGCCTCTGGAGTTGGGCCATCACATTTGGGATGCAGCTATTCATCTGGATAATGGCATCATGCACAGACCCAGAATACTTTGCATTGACGTGGGAGATGTACTGGTCCACCAGGCACACCATCTGGACATTCATGGAATGAAAACTCTTTTGATTTCTGAACACCTGTTCATTCTGCCGGTGGGGGGGTCACAAATGCAATATGTGTTCCATCAATTGCCCCAATGATGTTGGGGATATGTCCCATTGCATAGAAGTCAACTTTTACTATGGCCAAATCCTCCACCTGGGGGAAAACGATGTAGCTGCACATGTGTTTAATCAGGGCAGCCAACACTCTGGTCAGCACTATTGAGAACATTGGCCTTTGACATTCCTGCTGCCAAGCCCACTGTCAGTTGGAAAAAAACAGTTGCCAAAAAATGGAGCACAGATAGGACTTGCACAAGAGGGGGGATCCCAGTGGGGTGACGGATAGCAGATATTAGGTCAGGCTCCAATTGGGCACACAGCTCCGTGATTGTGGCCCTGTCAAGTCTATAGGTAAGGATAATGTGCCTGTCCTCCATTGTTGCCAAGTCCGCCATGGGTCTGTACATGGGGGATGTCTCCATCTCCTATTCATGCGCAGCGGTTGCAATCTATGTGGCAAAAGAGTGAGCAGCTGGTCATTATCTGCACATTGTAACCACTACAGTTCAATGCATATTGTGATTGTTACATTATTTTGGTGTGATAGGTCCAAAATGTGAATTTGTGTACTGTGACGCAGTTAGGATCCATGGCCTGAACCCCCCCCCCTGAAATGGCATCTGCCTGTCCAGTATGGAGGGACAGGTGGAAGTGAAGTAATTCCACTGACGTTGTGCGCCGTTGTGGGAGGAGGTCGAGAACCACCGTGCAACACCTCAATGGTTATCATTGGGCCCTATGGGGTACAGTGGCCAATGGTGATATACGCCGGCGGTTACGGTACGCACCGCTGTGGACGTGACCACCATTTTCTAGCTGTTCACTCACTTACTACCTGACCTTCAACAGGAGAGGACCTACACTGCATGTGCTGCTGTGACCTGTGTCTGGAACAGACTATAGCTCGTGTGACTGGGGAAAGGGCCTCTGCCTTCACTTCGGCGGAGTTGGAGCGACTAGTGGATGGGGTCCTACCCCAGTACCGACTGCTGTATGGGTCTCCAGACCAACAGGTGAGTACACCGTGAGTACGATGCATGGGGCATGAATGCATGGAGTGATGTGTGTGAAAGCCTCATATGGGGGCGGTTGATGGATGGGCCTCGGGCAGCGTGCAGCATGTATGCTGGGCCATGTCTGTGCTAATGGGGTTGGGAAGGGGCATGGGGGGCCATAAGTGGTCAGGCTAATACCTTTCCCTGTGTGTATTTCCCTGCAGGTCAGCGCCCATCAAAAGAAGGGTATATGGCGTGCCATCACCAAGGACGTGCAGACCCTGGGGGTCTACGGCAGGCGGAGCACCCACTGTTGGAAACGGTGGGAGGACCTGAGACGCTGGGCATGGAAAATAGCAGAGGTCCAGCTGGGGATGGCCTCCCAATGAGGAAGGGGTGCCCGTCAAACCCATACCCCCCTGATGGCCCGCATACTGGTGGTGGCCTATCCAGAGCTAGATGGGCGCTTGGGGGTATCACAGCAGCAACAAGGGGGTGAGTACAGTGCCTTTCATTACAACTTACGCCTGGTGGGGTGGTATCCGTATGGGATGTGTGGGCCTTGTGGGTACCCGTAGGCCAGGCCTGACGTTGCAAAGTAGGTCCCATGTTGGGTAGGGTTCTGATGTGAAGGCCCCCCAACCAAGCTACTAGGCATCCACTACTGGGCAGAGGTCTTTGGGTCTCAGGTATGCTGCAATTGGCGTTAGGTGTCCCTATCCATGGGCTGGTGACTAGCATTGTGACTGGTGGTGCATTGCCTAGTACGTAGGGCTGTTCTCTGTGTGTGAGTGTGTAGTGTACGCCAACGGTGGTGTTGGTGCCGCCACTGACCAAGTGTATCTTTTGTCTCGTCCCCCCCTTTTTGTTTTGTCACCCTGTCCTTTTGTGCATTAGCATCATCTGGTGGAGGAGCAGAGGCACCAGTGACGGAGGGAGCTGCATCCCACACGACCCAGGAGGCAGAATCCACCGACGGTGAGGGCACCAGTGTGACGGAGGGCAAGGGGAGCGCCACGGCAGATTCTGGAGGGGACAGTTTGGACACGGATACCTCCTCCGATGGAAGCTCCCTGGTCCTGGCGGACACCTCTGTGCCCATCCCAGCTACAGGTACAGCCACCACCCCCGTACCAGCACAGCCCTCCCAGCAGCCCCTCAGCGAGTTTCCCGTGCCCGCTCACCCAGGAGGGTGGGCATCTCCTTCGCCCCAGGCACCTCAGGCCCTGCTCCAGTAAGCCCTGCTGCCCTGAGTGAGGAGGCTATTGACCTCCTGTGATCCATCTCTGTTGGGAAGTCAACCATTCTGAATGCCATCCAGGGGCTTGCAGCCCAAATGCAACAGACCAATGCATTTCTGGAGGGCATTCACACTGGCCTGGTGGCCCAACAGAGATCAATCCAGGCTCTGGCCTCCGCTCTGACGGCAGCCATTGTCCCTGTTTCCACCCTTCCCCCTCCAACCAATCCCATTCCCCTCAACCACAACCTATCCCAAACACACAGGCAGATGAGCAGGCACCCAGGACAACACACAAGAGTGGACATGGCAAACACAAGCACCACACTTCATCCCACAGGCACTCACACAAACACCATACAGATGCAGACATACCAACATCCACTGCCTGCACTGTTGCCCCCTCCTCCTCATTGTCCACCTCCCTCTCAGTAGCGCCTCCACTCACACCTGCATGCACTACATCCTCATCCATTACCACCTTCACCAGCACACCTATCAGTAAACACCCCTCACTCGCAGTCACCACCCACCCGTATCCGTGCACATGTCCCCTGTGTCCTCTCCCACTGTGTCTGTGCCCCCTCCTCCCAAAGTACATAAACGCAAGCACTCAGACACCCAACAGCCATCCACCTCACAACAGCATCCAGCTCATGCACCTGCACCCAAACACAGCAGACTGACACCTCCTACAACCACTACCTCTTCCTACACTCCAAACCATCTCCCTCTTCCCAACCCAATGTCCCTAAGAAGATTTTCCTCTCCACCATTGACCTCTTCCCTACACCCGTCCCTCAAGTCAGGCCAGGGTGGTCAAAACCTAGGCAAGCACCTCAGCCACCCAGTCCTCGGGCACAGTAGTGTTCCTAGCAACTCCAGGTGGGAAAGGATCCAGGCCACCAGCCAGCCAGATGGAAAGGGTGCCTGCCCCAAGTGCTTGAAGGAAGGGCAAGGAGCCAGCCCCATCTGCAGGAAGGAAGGGCAAGGAGTCAGCCCCAGATGCAGGAAGGAAGGGCAAGGAGCCAGCCCCAGTTGCAGGAAGGAAGGGCAAGGAGCCACCCCAGTTGCAGAAAGGAAGGGCAAGGTGCCACCCCCAGCTGCTGTCAAGAGGGTTATGGAGCCATCCCCACCTGCTGGCAGGAAGGGCAAGGGGCCTGCTCCAGGAGGCAGTAAGGACAAGGGGCCTGGTGCTGGGACTCAGTCGGAGCCCCCACCACCAACCATGGTGGTGCAGCCGTCCGAGGCTGCAGGGGATGGGCTGGAGCCTCCCCCATCACCACCAGCAGCACCGCCACCAGCACCACCACCACCACCACCAGCAGCAGCCCCAGTGGGCAGCCATCCAAGGCTGCAGGGGATGGGCTGGAGCCTCCCCCCACCATCACCAGCAGCACCGCCACCAGCACCACCACCAGCAGTCCCAGCCCCAGTGGGCTGCTGTCCGAGGCTGCAGGGGATGGGCTGGAGCCTCCCCCCAACACTACCAGCAGCAGCAGCAGCACCAGCATTGCCACCACTGAACAGCCGTCACCGCCGGCAGACAGTGTATAGTCCTGCGTCCATGGGCTATTGTCCAGCCTGGCACCTGCAAATCCTGTGGGTATGACACCCAACTGAGAGACTGTGACCTTGCACTCCCCAAGATCTGCATCACAGGGCACAATGCCCCCTCCAGAACCAGTGGAGAAGACATCCACTCACCCCATCCTCCCCAGGATGAAGTTCACTGGGCACTATGCCCCCTCCAGAACCAGTGGAGAAGACATCCACTAACCCCATCCTCCCCAGTATGAAGCTCGCTGGGCATTATGACCCCTCCAGAACCAGTGGAGAAGCCATCCACTTGAGAGACTGTGGCCTTGCACTCCCCAGGACAGAGTAATGGGCATGTTGTCCCCTCCAGAGCCGGTGGGCAAGTCACCCACTCGGGAGACTGTGGCCTTGCACTCCCCAGGACCAAGCACAGGGCATGTTGCCCCCTCCAGAGCCAGTGGGCAAGTCACCCACTTGAGAGACTGTGGCCTTGCACTCCCCAGGACAGAGTAATGGGCATGTTGCCCCCTCCAGGACCAGTGGCGTTGTACCATCTTCCGGCTGAGGTGCCCCCGTTCCCCGTCCCCCTGAGGTGCCTGGCTATTTTCGACCTGATGCCCCTGCAGTGTTTTCTCCCTGCTGTTGCAGGAGTGAGGTGGGGCTTTGGACTTTGTGATGTGACCCTGTGGCCCACGAACATTGAGGACTGGGCAGTGTCCCTTGATTTGTAAATATGTATATACTTTTCGATTTGGATGCATGTATTCCTACTATATTTATCTTATTACACTCACTTTAATCTATTGGTGTTGTCCTTGCATTATTCCTGAAGGGCACCAGGTCAATTTGTTATGTTACTGCATCTGCTTGTGTGTATGGTGTTGGGGGTGTTGCGTGTTGTGTGTGTGTCACTCTCGTTTTTCCTCCCCCCTGTGTGCTAGGCAGCTGTACTCACTGTGGTCGTCTTTGCCGTCGTTGGTGTTCGTAGTGGAGCAGCACGTAGAAGAGCATTGGGAAGAGATGGCACTCGGGTCCATGGAGGCGTGGTTCTTCCCTGAGTCTCCACAGGTGAGTCGTTTCCCTTCTGTGCAGTGTTTCCGCCAGGCTTTTGATGTTGTTGGTACCGTCCTGGAAAAGGTGGCGGATTGGCATGTCTTAATACAGTAGGCTGTAGGCCTGTCGTTTCCGCCCTGTCGGTCGTTGTGTTAAAGTGGCTGGCTGTCTGAGCTGTTTCCGCCGTGGTCATAATTTGGCTGTAATTACCACCGGCCTGTTGGTGATATTACCACCACTTTATCAACGATTGCCAGGGTTGTAATGAAGGCCATAGTTTTTTCTTTCTGTGCGTGCATCTGGATCATTGTTTGGTTTTCCTGCCCGGGACTGTCCTGTTTCACACATTTCATGTTCTCTGGGTCAGGGGAAAGGGCATATCCCTATATATTTCTTTTGTGTGGCAAAAAAACACAGATACCCGGGATAGGTCATAGAAGCCTAGCACATGTATAATGCAAAATATCCATCACGTATAATTAAGTGCAGTTTGCCAGTTGAGCAGACTAAAGCTTCACCTCCCAGTCAGATTAAGCATATAATTCTAAAATCCGTACATTTCAGAGCTACATTTATACACTTATCCACAATGCAAGAAACAAATGAAGAAACGAATCTGTGGTACAGTGAACGTCAGGTAGGCACTAATGAGCAGGCACCAAACTCTTCTTGTAGGAAACCCTTGAAGACTTGCGACAGTAAGCTAGGGTAAAACAGCAGACCACTAATTTCTGCAGTTAACACATTGTTGTGCCAACTTCAGAAAGAGGCTGTGTTTTCTACAACAGTTAGACATAATGTGTAGTCTACAACGAAATAGCAGTGCATTTAAAATATGTGTACATGTCAAGTAAAGCTATGACTTTTGTGGGCTTTAAGCAGGTATAATAACTAAATAATAGAATGCCAATATATTATAAACAGAATGTTATGTGAAATTTTAGTCCTGAGGGATGAGGCCAAGTAAAAGCACTTGCATGTAAAACACTGAACATAGAGATCTATGGCCCTAATTCTGACCTCGGCGGTCTTTTCGAAAGACCGCAGAGGTTCTGCCGGGTCGAACCATATTATGACTGGTGGCGACCCTGCGCCATTATCTGGTCGGAGAACCGCCAACCGCCATACTGGCGGTCGGCGGTGCAGTGGAGGTTGCTCCTCTGTCACCGCCACGTCATCAGAACACCGCCCACCGAATTATCTGTTATTCGGCGTGGCGGTGTTCTGGTGATGGGGTGCTGGCGGCGGAGCAGCCCACATGGAACACGTTCCCTCCCGGAGGACCACCGAAGGAGGTAAGGTGATCGCCTGACAAGGGAGGGGGGTTGGGGGGTGTTGAGTGGTGTGAATGGGGGTGTGAGTGTTTAGAGGGGGTATGTGGGTGCGTGTATGTTTGCGGGGGGTGATGTGTGTAGTGGGGATGTAACGTTTATGTATGTGTGCTTGTAAGCGCGCATGTATGTGTGTGAGTGGTGCGTGCGTGAGTGGGGGGTATGTTTGTGGGGCTTATGGGGGTCAGGGGGCTGGGGTGTGGAGGGGGCCCTACCACCTTTGGTGGGGTGGTAGGGGGGTCGTGGGTGTTGGGGGTGTACTCCTGGGAGGCGGGGAGGGGAAGTCCCTAACCAGTGCCAAGGAACGAATTCCCTGGCACTGTTAGTGCCTACCGCCATGGATTTCGTGGCAGTTCCAAATCCACGAAATCCATGGCGGTATGCGGGGTCATGATCTCGCAGGAGGACTAGTGACGGCCGCCGGGCTGGAGACTGTTGTCTCCAGCCTGGCGGTCGTTACCACTGTTGCAGACGGTGTGGTACATTGGTGGTTTGGCATGTGCCAAACCGCCAATGTCACAATGGGGCGGTAATTGCCGCCAGCCTGTTTGCGGTCCTACCGCCAAAATTACACCGTCCACCAGGGTTGTAATGAGGGCCTATGTCTTAGTTTGGCATGAAGTGGGTGGCTTTAGTGGTCAGTGAATATTTGATCTAAAACAAAACGTATGTGTAGGAATGAATGAGTAGGATATAGTTCTAGCTTTTAAATATTTCTCAAAGTATATATCTTGTATTACATTATATTGGTGTCTGGATAGTACATTTTTCATACTGATGAGGCTCTTTAGCGCTGTGTATGCCTTGTCTGATTTGGTCATGCAAGGCAGAACATTGATTTGTTAATGCAAGCTAGAGCTTGCATGCCAGGTTGCCTAGTCTAATTTGAAACAAGTCTTGTCTGACTGTGGCACAAGTGAGAGGTTAGACGTTGCTGGTAGAGTGAATGGTTGTTATGTGGCTTTCATGAGAAGCATGAGTATTGTGTTGGAGCTTCTGAAAGGTGGTCTATTGTTACTATGGCTTCATGCTTCACATACATATACATGTTTGTGCAGTCAGTTAGGGTTAGGTTGATAGAAAGCACATTTCTCTTGTTCTATAGATTCCCAAATTTTTGTGGGACTTGGGTATGACATGATGCTGTGAGGTCTACATCCAATATGATGCAAGCAGGAGCTTTTTCATGTGTGGTTGCCACTTATTCCAACATAATACAAATCAAGGTGTGCGGTCATGGTTGCAAAGTCTGATTCAAACCAGGTTTGCTTTCTTAGCTGGTCGCTGGGTATGGTGGGCTGACCCAACATGAGTATTTAGGATCATGATTAAAGTAGATAGCATAGCTCATGCTGTTATAATGTGACACAAATGCAGCAACTGAACATCTATCTGCATCCAGTCACATTAAACAGTCTTTGAACTCCTGCCAGCACTGGGAACAACCAGAATGTTATAGCTAGACATCTGTTAGATTCCTTATTTTCATAGGTGGAGTATTCTAAAGCTTAGTGGTATGAGTGGGGAGGGGTGTCTGGATGGAGAGAAGGCAGCAAGGTCTTCACCCAATTTGTTTGTGAGAAGTAGTGTGCTTCTGCAGGTGGGGTGAGACATAAGTTAATTTAATCTAAGGTTGACGTTGGGGAGGGACAAGACCAGTGAGCAAGAGAGTTAGTCCTCCTAGCCATTGTCCCTACACAATCGGTAGCCAACATAGCATATTTGTGGTAGCTATCAGGTATTTTCAGGTGAGAGTAGAAAGGTAGATATAAGTAGAATTTGTTTTTGCAGTAAATGTTGGTTTAGCTGTTTGTATGCCACAGGTTTGTGTGCGAAAATGTCAAAGCAACTGAGTGCAGTCACAGAATCACTGTGGGTGCTTGGTGAGGTGGTCCACAAAGATTTCTTGTCTCCTGGTATTTCAGAGTAGGCGTGGGTGCTAGCTGAACAACAGCCCTTTAGATACGTGGCTAGGAGATGCCAGTCACATTTGAAGGGGCTGCAGGGTTTGAAGTCAAGTGCGAGGGAAGTGGGGATTGCCCCTCTAGTGTGGAGCTCCCTTGCAAAGTGCCCTTAACTTGAGACAGTGGAACCATGGAGAAGTGGAAACTGTCAGAGGTGGTAGAGAAGTGAGCAGATGTTAGGTCAAGGAAGGTGCAGTGAGGATGGGTGCACCCCAGCATGCCTGAGGGGAGGGAAGCAGGTGCTGAAGTAGGTGAAGTATATGTGGGCTTGGACAGTCAGGATAAGGCTGTAGAAGGAACCACAGTAGTGAAGGATGTAGTGTCCCAGCACCTGGGGTTGAAAGAAGAAAAACAGCTAATTAAGCCACCGCTGGAGGATCAAGTAGGGAAAGGTCAGTTGAGGGCAGAGTAGAAATGAAAGAAGTGGCTGAGGCTCCAAATCAAATAGGTTATTTCCTCAGGTACCAAGGGGTACTTTTGTGGGGAAGTGCTAAAAAGGGTCTGTGCTAGTAAGCAGGAGGCCAACGGTTATGTGTTGTGGGGTAATGGCAGGATGCAAAGAGGTGGAAGACAGTGGATAAGAGGGGGCCATGCTCTTTGGTATGGCCAGTGGTGACAGTAGCCAAGGAATGATTAGGGACAAGGAAGAAAAATGTGTGCATGTGGAAAAGTGTCTAACAGAAATATATGGGTAAGGACCTTGTGAAGCCGATGATGAGTCTTGCAATTAAAACCATATGACCCCAGAACCCAAGCCCGGGAGGCCATTAGTGAAGAAGACAAGGGATTCTGGCATGTGGAGTCAGTTAGGATATCGAACCACTGCTAGAGTCCTGTGACTCTAGGACTAAAAACCAAAGGGAAGATATACTGCAATGGAACCTGCCTGATGTCGTAAGCCGGGAGAAAATATGTGGATTTTTCAGATGGGGGTTCCCTGGATACTGGAAGAGATGGTTTGATATGGTTGTTTAGGTGCATAGAAGGTGACAGATATGGAGGGAGGGGTTGAATTAGGATGCAGTACGGCTCAAAGAGGGAGAAATATGCAGGGACCATTAGAGTGGGCAGGAGCACTGTGAGGGTCAGTTAGAAAAGAAAATAACAGTCTATAAGAAAGGGTAAAGGTAACAAAAGGTAGAAGTTTGTCTTTTACATAGTGTTAGCAGGAGCCAAGTAAAGTTAGTGAAAGTGATGATGAATTTGAAGCACAGAAGCTAAACATCTATTCACAGGTCATAAACATAGGTTTAGAAATGAAAATACCTGGCAGGGATTATACGTTTATAACAGCCAGTGCAAAGAAATATGCAGTACTAAATTACACTCAAGGGGTATGAAGTGGGAGTCCCAAAGCATGATTTGCCTTGAAAGTTTTGGTAATGCCACAAATATGTATGTTTAGTGCACCTTTCCAGGTGTACTACTAGAAACATTTGTAAATAGCATAAACATGTAAAAGTACATTCAGGTGGAGATGAAGTGTCCACCCATATATGTATGCTTTTTTCCTCACTAGGGTCCCCAGAGAAGGATGAGTGCAGGAGAATTTGGAAGTGATGAGGCCGGGCAATGAGAGCTGGTGGGCTACGTGTGAGGTTAGCACAAAGGGAGAAAAACTATGTAAGCAGGGTTTCAGGTCTTTGGTAGTTGGGGAGGCAATAGTGAGTGTTTTAATTGATAAGCCACACTCCATAACAGGGGTAGACAAAGGTATCTATATAGAAGGAGAACATAATAAGGGTGAAGAACGGATAAAGGTGGTGGAAAAGGAGACTTAAGGGCAAATATAAAAATAATATTGAAAAATAGACACGAGTAACTGGGGCATAAAGAAAAAGAACAGGGAAAGCATTGGATAAAGAAATATCAAAGGTGGATGTGAAAAAATTTACTTTACATGGATATCACTAAACATCGAAAGATTCGGGAAAAGAGAATCCATAGATGTGTATATAGTGCTTCATAGAGAGTATTAAAGGAGGAAGAACAGGAACTACCACTGACATTTTGGCAGTGGACATTTTGATATATGGCAGTGTCTATTTTGAATGCCATCTGGAGCGGAATGTTGCAGTGTTTATGTAAAATTATATAATTTGCAGAACATGGATACATTTCAGAGATATGGTGTTGAGTTTTAGATACCATTGGCAGTGCACGCTGTAAGTCAGTGGAGTGAGGTAGGTAATAAAATCCAATTACAATTAACAGTGCCAATAAGGCCTGAGCAATCATTGCCTAGGTCAGTTCAATATCAGCCCTTTGTTGGACATCGATCCCAATTTGGGGTGGGAGGGTGAGCAAGGGTACAGGCATCTGTTGGTCATTTAACAGAGGTTTCTGCAGAACCGGGTTTTCTAAATTCAGGCAACATCTGGGGCCATACATCCAGTTACCCAATGTACTAGGCTCTTGAGTTCAGGACCTGGCAGGATGGGGTAATGGTTCCCGACGATAGGTAGGAAAAGGCTTTTACCTCAGTTAATATAGAACAGTTATATGTATGCTTGGCCTAACAGAAAAGTGGTGGTGGTTGTGGCTTTAGGCTAGAACTAGGAACTAGGGGAACTAGGGAAAGAAGATGAATGGAAAATTTGAATTGGGCAAGAGAAAGACAAGTGGTGGCAGAATAAGTTTGGAAGGAAATTGGTGAAAGGGCGATTGTCAGCCTGTTTGGGGACCAGTCATTAATAGATTTGATTATTTCCCCCTTGGGTTTAATGTCAAAAAACAAAAGGGGGTTTTAGGTGAATACACCATTGTTCTTGGTCAGAAGGCCAGTCAGTTAGCAGCTTCATATATTCACTACTCTATGCTAGATGATGCCAGTGCACTTGTGAGGGGTTGTGGTCAGGGTGCAGAAATATCAAGATGTCACAAAAAAAGTTATGTTTTAGGCTGCTGACTGTGCATCTAGATGATGATTTCCCCTCATTGCATTTACAATTTAATAGCTCTAAATTAGTTAACAAGGTATTACCTATGGAGTATTCCATCCATGTCTTATGTTTTGTTGGAGTTTGTTAGTTTCTTTTTGCAGTGTTGAACCAGTTTCAATTAGTTTTTGATTTTTACATCAACATCAGATATGAAGACAGGGACTGATTATTTGGAGATACCTTTATGAACTAGGTAACCAAGCAGACAGAAGGAAGGCATTCAAGAAGCAATTGAAACTGGGTGGAAGTTAGACAAGAGGTAGGACAGTTGCTTCCAATGCTAGCTGAGCAATGCGATTGGTGAGGTTCCCTGAACATGCTTGTTATCAGACTGTGAGAGAATGACCTGATGTCTCTAATAGACAATGCTGCTGAAGGCAATCATAAACAATGTGGGAGCTGGGGAAGATTAAGTGATTTTGGTCTGTAACGTTATGATAGGGGCAGGGTTGGTGCAGAGAAGGATATTGAAAGGGAGAATTAAATATTAAACTGTAGAAACTGCACCAGGAAACAAACTGAATAGAGAAGTGAGTTTTTCGTGCAGAGGAATAACATACACACATTACAGAAGATGATTGCAAATTCTTTAGCGCAAACAGGGTTCATGTGTCTTTTCTAGGGAACAATATTTTGTGGAATTGAGGGATGTTGTGGCACACACAGTAAGGGAGTATTTTTATGGGTGTGGAGGATAGTGGTGAGGGCATTAAATAAGAAGGAAAGGAGGAACAAAAAGAAGGGACACAAAATTGTCTTAGGGAGTTTCTTTGCTGGTTAGCAGGCTAGAGACAACTACAGGAGTATTTAGGGAGTTGGCACCACCACAAAACAGATAGGCCAGTTTCGGCTTTAGGGAGTGGTGTGCGTAATGAGCTATGAATCTCTGTGAAGGATTCAAACGGAGAAGGCTAAGGGAGCTGGAATATTGGAGGCAAAGGAAGGTGAAAGACAGGCAACCTTTTGCATGGGTAGAGGCACGTAGGCATAAGAAAGGACGAACAGCGATTCAGTTAACTTGAATTATGGTCAGTTGTGGGAGGCTTAAGGATGTCTATTGACAATTATGGTAATTGTATTAGTAAGGTGAATATATTATTTAAAGGCTAGAAGGTCCTGCAACTGTTTATTTTCCTATACACAGAACTGTTCTTTTAAAACAGCCTTTTGTACCTGTCAAGAGTCTGTTGTGTTTTGGTGCCACTTCACACTAAACAGGTTTCCTTATTTAACAGGCTCAGTAAAAAGCCCTGAACTCTGTTTTACCCTTGCTAAATATGTTGAGAATTTACATTATAATCCTATTTTGTGTTTGCAGTGATTTGTACTAAGTATTTAACTCCAGGGTTTGATAGCTATTACTTTCTGTCATGTTCCAACACATAATTTATGTTAGAGATATGTAAATCATATTTGCTCTGAACTTTGGACTTTTTAAAGTTTTTTTTAGTTAGTATGGATTGAACCTTACACTAACTACAAGCAGAAAGAGTAATCACCACAGAGATAAAAGAAATCATGAATAACTATTACTGTTTATTAACCATTCTGCAAAATCATGGGTGAATTAAAATTCATAAATTATATATTCCAATTTAGGTGTGAAGCCTTACAAAGCAATCTTTTGGATCAATCTTCTTTATCAACAGTGCCGATGCAGAAGAACATTGCAAAACAATGACTTTTCTCTCAAGCTACAATATAAAAGAAACACAAATACTTATTAAAATGCCCCACTGTGTTTGTACCGGTTGTTCCTGTTCTTTGCTGGCATCCTCATATGTCTTCTCATCGTTTCATATTTCTTAATAAGTGGGACAAGATTATTTACAAATAATTCTTTATTTTATTTACCCTATCATTAATGTCTGACACTGCCAGTTGTCTATAACGCTTTTCGTGTCCTGCAACAGTACATCAATAGAAGGTTCTTTTATGTGGGAACTTACTTTGCTTTTAACCATGTGTACGAATTTATCATTTTTAACTTGAACTGTTCATTTGTTGTTTCATTCCTACATTTTGTTAATTATCATTTTGAATTTGGACATTCATTTGTTGTCTGATTTGTAAATCATTGATAGTTTCTTGGGTGCATGCGCACTGATTTTTATCAAGAACCACTTAAAGAAATGATAAGCAGTGAAGTAAAGGAGATTATCAGATGATTTTCTAGCTCCTTGCTTAATCTAAAGACATTTGGCCATTCTGACCCTTTGCAACAATCTGATTATAGAATAGGGGCTTCTGTTTGAAAATATACCCACCATTTTAAGAGAATATATCAGTTTTATGTTATGGTAATTTGTCAGCATAAAAACCAAAACAACATTAATTAAGCATGATAAAGGTTTTTTTTACTGCATAATAAAAACAAATTAAAATCAAAGCAAGAATATTCAATGCTACAGATGTTACATTAATAGAACTGCTTGCAATTCATATTCACAGGCTGATATTAAACGGTATCAGAATAAAACTAGTTTAATACTTTAGTGGAAAACACAATTCAGAGAACATGTGCATCTTTAATATTAAAAGTGAATATGTTATACAAGTGATACCGGTTCAAAAACGTTGAACTTCTTCAAGAATTATTCAAGTGCTTGCTGTACATGTATAATTTACAATATAAAGTAATCCAGACCATGCACAGAATAAATGTGTGTTTCAAACCACTTAAATTCTAGGATATTGATATGAATTCAGAGTTTTCTTGTGTATCTTGTACTTGCTTGTTCAAATCACATTAGGCTGTGTATTTAGATCCGGATAAAAATGTTTACTATATCATATGCTATGATTTTGCTTTTTCTACTGTGCTTTCAAAGGTAGCTAACATTCTTCATCATACAGTGTTTCTAACTCCAACAAGATGTGATAGCAAAAGCAGTTAAAGCATTTCTACTATCATGTTTCCAGCGAATTGTAGAATAAACCTCAATAAAAAGATTTACATCTTTCTAACACATATACCACAGCTACACAGTCTGGAATCCGTTTCACACACACAGAGGGGTCCATCTTAATCTGCACAGAGACGTGGTACTTGCTGCTCATGCCCATATCTGTAAACAAAAAATACAAGCATTGATATATAACTAGAAGTAGTTTCCAGTGTCAACTGCATAATTACTACATGAACAGGCATTCCAAATTCAGAGGAAAATATAGTTAATTTAAGCAACGGGATGCAATCATTAAAGAAAGAATTGATAAATTTGAAGCTTGATTTTGAGTATAGAGGACTGGTTACTCAGTCCCAGATGTGATGGATTTCCTGTCCACTTTTTACAAGTGCATTGTATCCTATGGCAGTTATAATAAGGTGGACAGGATATCTGTCATCTTTGTGAGAGTATCTGTTCACCAAAATCTAAATCAGGCCTTTAGTAAACTGAATTTGCTTGATAAATATATATTGTGCATATGTGGTATATAATACAGAAACTCAGTTCTTCAACATCAAATATTTCCAGTATTAGGGCTGGGATTAACACCTCGTTTTAAAGAGCAAACGTGCAAATGGGCTGGATTCACACAGTTAGAATTCCACAGATGAATCCTCAAATATAATGGAGAAATTAATTTAAAAAATGAGAAATAAGTTATCCATTGATATGAACAGGTTTGCCTTTTTGAATCTTTATTGTATGTAGATCCAAAAAGCAATAACAACATGTAACACAATTAAATAAAATCCCATTGCACAACATAAAGCACATTAAATGTTCCAATATTCAGAAATTAAAATCTAGTCTAAAAACATTAATACACAATGAAACATAAATTCTGAGCCCTCCCAGATATTAATACCAACCAAGTAGAATTTAATCGCAGCATCATACCACCCCAGTGCTGTTAATGCCCAGGCTCCCCAGATATAAGAAGTGGCCACTCTTTATATGATTTGGAGGTCTGTTTTAAAAGGCTAAAGCTGATTTGTGCTGGACAACTTTAAAAGACCTGAATAGCAGCACCCGCCATATTTTGCGAGGAAGCAACATTTGCATCCTAAAACCATAAATTGGAGTGTAATATCTTTGCTACCTGTACCGCAGTCACACATCCCACACCCATTTTTAGATGATAACAGTTAGACAGATATTACTGGGTGGGTAAAGTACCAAGATGGAATTTTAAATAAAGAGTGTATCTCATTTCTGGCTGTATTATATCCAACTAAAGTTTGCAGCCTAATTGAGTTTTGTATTTGAAGTGCTTTATTGTCAGGGGAACTGGGCCAATAGGTGCTAGGATTTTTTTTGTATTTAATGGCCTAATACAGTTTTTTAATTGTATCTGCAGGGTACTAGTATGCTGAAGTGGGATCCTTTCAATGTACCTCTAGACATTCTCCTTTATATTAGATATAACATGCTGAAACCAACGCAAGTCACTGGCCCCTGAAAAGGATACTAATTCTGCCATTGACATTCCATAGGCTTCATTGTGGGTGTATATGTGCATCCTTAACCAATAAAGTACAGGTCAAAGTGCAACTTTGTCCGAGATCAAAGTCAGGCAGAGCACCAACCTTAATGGAGTTGATGGAATGCCTCATGCTAAACCAAGTAAGGGTCTAAAATATAAATTTTAGGCCCGAAAATTGAACTATTGCCCCATTATTTTATATGTTGACTGTCGATCTGGAAGGTTTTCAAAAGGCGGTTAATGACATTGATACTCAAGCATCTTTTCTTGCAATAGTTTATAAATCCACTGATCAACAGATAACATAACATAAGTATTTGTAAAGTGCACGTTCACCCGTAGGCCTCTTGGCGCTGAATAACCGATGTTTATTGTTACCCAACTCAATGGTACTCATTTTAATAACCTCAGAATTTTGGATGAAAGGTTGAGTGGACCCCCTGGGATTTGAACCTGTGACCATGAGGTCAAACACAGGCCCCTACAGTGGACGCATTAGTCCACTAAGCCACCAAACCCATCAGATATGTTGTATTATGTAATGTCAAAAATAACTGTGTCATCTGTGTAGTTTCTTCCCCAGCCTCAGTACCCACCAATGACTACGCCCACACACAGAGCAGTAAATAACACGTCTTTATTCCTCTGTGTGTACCTGTGAGCTCCAACATTCTAAACCAAGCTTTCATTACATTCTGTTCTAGCGATTACATCACACTGATATAGAGTCCATTTGGAGCCAGAAAGGCTCCGTCCTAAAACATGCAAGGCACTACATCTCCCACACTGTTAAATGAAAAATAAACATTTTTATGAAATAAGTAGACACACACACACACACACATAGATATGTATATCTATAGATATATATATATATAGATATATATATATATTCCCACAATTCAGGCGTCCTTTGACCATGGTGCAAGGGTGCCTGCATTGGTGCTAGGCAGCAATTTGTGCGCCAGAGGATGGGGAGAGGACAGAACTGCACCGTATCTTGTAGATATGGTGCATTTCTGCCCTTTGCTGCTGGTGCAGCATGACGCAGCATGATACTTGCTGCACCATCCTTGTAAATAAACCCTTGCGTTTTGGTGTGTAATCGGCTGCAGATTGTTTCCATGATGTCATTTTACATATCAGACAGTCTGTTGTGAATGCATTCAATTATAGCGATAAAATATTCGTTTTCAGAGCCAGACAGAAGGAGCACGATAGAGCCCTCACACAAATATGTAAATTAGTAAGTGACATAGGTTTGACTTTGAATGCAGACAAGTGTGAGTTCAACAAGACAAAACTGAAATTCTTTGGCCATATCTTGTCTGATGGGGTTATGACCCCTGATCCTGCAAAAGTACAAGCTCTCTCAAATGCTGTTCCCCCACAAGATGTTTCAAATGGTACATTCTTTTTTTGGCATTACCAGCTACTGTTTAAGATACATACAAGATTTTGCCACTGTTAGTGTTCCACTCGATGGATGATGAAGAAAAATGTTCCTTTTCAATGGTCACAAGAATTTGAGAAAAGTTTTAAGAAAATCAAACATGCCATTGAAAATGCTGCTTAAATGGCATACTTTAATCCAAAGCTTCATAAGGGGTTGTGGTCGACGCTAGCCCACTCTATCCTTGCAAAGCATAGTGGACACCCAAATGCTCAATGGCATATTGTGGCCTATGCTAGGAGAAGTTTGCCCCAAACAGAACGTGCTTACTCACAACCTGAGAGAGAGAGTTTGACTGTGGTATTGGCTTGTGAACATTTCCATGTATTCCTGTATGGAAAGCCTTTTACGCTGGTAACTGATCACCAAGCTTTGCTGACCACCTGTTGGCAATCCAAGAGCCAAGATGCCTCCTCGCATTGAACAATGGGGACTATGATTGCAAGACTACAATTATACAGTTGTGCATCGTCCAGGAAAGGATCAGAATCCCGATGACTACTTTTTGGGAGTGCCTATACAAGGTCACTTGCACTATCCAAGATGGCTGAAACCTACATTAATTTCTAGTCAAGTCAAGTACACTAGCTGCTATATTATTGGCCCAGATTGTCACTGCCATGAACCATTATAGTGACTTGCTGAATTTAAAAGACATAATTAAACATCAGTCTTGGAAAAAAGACATTCAGCTTCTCAGTAATGATGGTGTATATCAAAAATACAAAAAATGTCAAAGATGAATTGTTCAGGACTCAGAAGGAAGTTATACTGTGAGGGTCAAGAATCCTGATTCTAGACACACTGTGACAGAAAGTGATTGAAGTGGCTCACAAAAGACATTGTGGCATTATTGCCACAAAAAAAGCTCTCAGAGACTGAGTTTGGTTTCCATACTTACACAAAGGTGTTGAAAAGGAACTCAAGCCTGTCCTATATGCAACTGCCTTTTTACCAATGTTATCCAACATACTTTGAATATGTCAGTACCCTCTAAACATGCATGGGAGAGAATAACCATCAGTTTCTTTGGTCCACTTGACAATGGACATCATCTAATGATGATTGTTGATGAATCCTCACGTTTCTCATTGGTAGATCTCTCATCTGTGACTCATGAATGAAAAACTTGATAGTATTTTTGTGACATGGGGCATACCAGTCATTGTAAAGTATGACAATGACCCACCTTTCAACAGTAAAGAATTTAATGAATTTCTGGGGCATCTGAACATAAAGCATCAAAAGATTATACCCTTACAGCTGCAGGCCAATGGCCTTCCTGAGCGTTTTATGAGTACATTGAAGAAAGCAGTACAGCGTGCACCTCTTGAGAAGCTCAATTTGAAAACAGTATTAAATTCTACTTTGCAGACAAGAAGCAACAATGCAAAAGATATCTCGTTTAGAAAAGGAGATTTGGTGATCACCAGACTGATATCCAAAAGAAAATCTGATGCTCCTTGTAATGCTGAACCTTTTCAAGTAGTGTCTACCAAAGGAGATATGGTGACTGCCCAGCGCCCTGGGAAGTCTGTTACCAGAGCCTCTTCTCTCTTTATGCCTGTGTTTTATCATTCTTCAATTCGAAATGGTGAAAAGTCAGGGGTTTATTTACAAGCCCCTTGCTCTGCTGGTGCATTACTTTTTATATGGGAAACAGTGATGCACCAGTGGCACAAGTGGCTTGAAAATAAGCCCCTCATGTCTGATACTGCCTCTCTACCATCCTTCGCAATCTCAGACACTGAAGACAACAGCATCCAGCTTCCAGTCTCCAGATTGGGTTGTACAGTCAAATCAAAAAGAAAATTGATCTAAGAGATATGGTTGTACATGTTCATATCTATCTATCTATCTATCTATCTATCTATCTATCTATCTATCTATCTATCTATCTATCTATCTTTTGGGAGACCTTTCTGCACAAAGACAATCACAAGAGGAAAAAATGGGGAGAAATAAAGATATTTCTCTTGTTGTATCACTTCTACGCCACCTCAGAGGTGATGTAGGAATCTGAGCATTCCCAGACTTGTACATCTGGGAATGCATCAGATTCCTTAGCATTCCGTGGGTGTGCAAGTGAACACCCACGCTTGAAAGGGGGACATATATACAAAGCTATGAAAAGCCACGCAAGGTGGCTTTGCATGACCTTGTAAATGTGGGATGGCATATTGCGCCACTGGAGCGTAAAAACTAATTACACTCCGGTGGCAAAGTGTGCTGCTAGGGGTTTGTAAAAAAGCTCCACAGTCTCTTGTGTCTAAATAAACCCACATGTTTAGAAAAGGTTGTAATGTATTTGTAGCTTTCTTCAAGTTTCCATTTAATTGCATCATCATGCCAGCAATGTGCAGCCCTGGATGTCGTTCTCGTTCAATTGCTTTGTTTGTCTGACACATGTCAGTGCATATGCGTACAACTCCTTCACTGTCCTTTCAAGGCACTACTACAATGGGAGAAACCCATGGTCTTAGACCATTGGAATGCTCAATAATATCATGCTTAAGTAACGATTTGAGTTCTCTTTAAACAGCTTCTTGTAAATGAAAAGCAATTTGTCTATGTCTCTGTGCAACAGGATTCACATCCTCAATAATATGCAGTTTTACTTTCATAGTCTTTAGGTTTGCTAAACCATGAAACAGTGAAGGGAATTAACTTACTATTTTGTGATGAGCATTCAATTTGTAATTCACAGAAACTAGTCCAATATCAGCAGCCATGTTGAAACTGAGCAAACAGCCACCTGACGCTTTACCTTTAAGCACATGGATTAGTTATTGTATCTATGTTTTCTTATGTTCCACTTTCACTACAAATGAACATTGACTCTTTATGGGCATTAGGGCAGCACAAGTATACACTTTGGTCATCAACAGTATAATCGACTGTAATGGAGACAGTTCATTATATTTCTCTTCAGCCATTATGTTTATTGATGCACCACTATTGATAATGAAAGTTATTGAACACCCATTTATCTTCAATGTAAACTGTGGACAGTGTTTGTATGATTTGGCTGCTTTGGCATGTCAACTTTTCTTTGACATGGCACAATCACTTTCTTCACTTTCACTTGTTATTGAGACGAACAAATTGTTTGACGGTGATTTAGATGATGATCAACCTTGTTTAGTATCTATTTGCCTCAACTGATGTCACCTCTTGGCCTTGCAGGCGTGAGTCATACGTTGCTTCTGGTATGCTCTGGCGGCCATTTTGTCTTCACCCCGTGAAGCACTTACTTTTTCCTTCAATTTTTTCTGCAGCCTTTACATATCTGTCTAATGGCAAGACACTCCCCGTGTGGAAACGAAAATCCACATCTAAAACACAGCCTCATTTTATGCGTAGACATCACTTTGTGTCCTTCAGTCTTTTGCTTTGGATTACTTTTCACACTCTTTACTGACTTTCTCTGGACACCTACGGCCTCCATGTCAGTCGATTGTCTCTCATCACATTCCTCAGCTCTTGCAGCCATCAACACTCGCTCCAGATTAAGAGATTCTCTCAGTATTCATTGTCAGAATGGGCAAACATGCATCAATAACTTTGAGATGCATAACTTCTTCAACATTAAATTAATTTAACTTACAGTGTTTGATGAGCGCATCAAGTCTTTCCATGATTTCATCAATAGTTTCACCAATCCTTTGACTTCTTCACTGAAAATGTATCGTTCATTCTCAACATTTGGAACAGGATTGAATTTGAGATTTAAGTATTTTTAATCTGACAGTATGTAACTTGCTTGTCAGTTCTCTACATTTTCTTTATGACTTCTTTCAAACCATCACCAGCAAGATTTTTGAGATATTTCATAACCTTCCTGTTATCAGTTAAAAGGTGTTGGTGGTTTCAGGAATGCGGCAGCATTGTAGACCATTCTGGGACTTGAGGATGTTGAAAGTGGCGTGCCTCCTGACGCTGTAGGGTGATCATGTTTGTGCAAACTGTCTTTAAAGTCTTTTGACGTGTCAGCCACAGGATCGTCTAACATTAAGTGGAACAATGTCTTCTCTCTTAGCTGCCATCTTCAAATTTCACGAATTCAACTGTTGTCTTCAGCTCCCTGCTCTTTGAAGACCTACAAAGTTTTTCTTAGCCCTACTTAGCAGCTTGATGAGCAACTGCTTTGGGTCTGGACAGCCCTGTAAGCACAACCCTGAGCACTACTACTTGAACTACTCAGTCGAATGCTGTGGCAGGATGGCTCGCTTTAGCGGGCCCAGTAACATATGTGTTTTCTCCGTTTTACACCTCAACTTGCATTTTATGACACCTGGTTGATATCTGCCTTGCAGAGCCTTGTAAACCTGGCTGTATCTGCCTTCAGCATTAACGCTCCGTACAATGTGTAACTTTATTTTGCGTGGCAGCTTTGTACCTGGTAACTTTTAGTAGGGTCTTGGTCATAGCTTCTTGACCAACGATGCATAGACTCCTTAGTGAACCTTTCTTTCCATTCAAATGCTTCACACTGGCTGGAGTGGTGCTTTGACTCCACATACGCCAACAGTTGACTCTTCTGCGAAGACACACATGGCATGCACAAACAGTTGCATGGACTATGGAAAACTCTCCAAGAGCACTCTTTCTTTTTTATGTTACTTATCCCCTATCTACTCACCAGTTGTAGCATCTTTCCCACATGGAGCTGTATATCACACGCCTTTATTCATCTGCGTGTACCTGTGAACTCCAACATTCTAAACCAAGCTTTCTTCACATTTTGTTCCAGTGATTACGACACACTGATATGGAGTCTGCTGGGAACTAGAAAGGTTCTGTCCTAAAACATGTAGGATGCTACAATCTGCATATAATAGGATGAATAATCTTTGATCATTGGTGTGAACAGAAAAAAAGAAACATTAAATGTGGTCTTTCACACAGTCCATTCCTAAAGTAACAGAAGCAAAATCAGCTACAATGCAATAAGTAATTTAACCTAGAATCTTTGTGAGAATGATTTCAGTATTTATGGGGTGATCAATGAAGTGGATGAGTTCCCTTGGTCAGGCTTCACCTTTATTTCTTATGAGGTAGGGGGTATACTCCCCAGCTATAATCAAACCTTAGCACCTGAATAACACCAACCCAGATGCCACATGGTGCAGAATGAGGGCTCACATGGAAGGTGCTTGTACATGTTTGAGAATGATAGCAGGGCATGCAGATTATGTGCAGTGTGACAATGTGCATCACACACACGCATTAA
This sequence comes from Pleurodeles waltl, assembly GCF_031143425.1. NCBI lineage: Eukaryota > Metazoa > Chordata > Amphibia > Caudata > Salamandridae > Pleurodeles > Pleurodeles waltl. The sequence continues at coordinate 315,213,234 of NC_090440.1, read as the reverse complement.
TACATATGCTTCAGTGGCCATCTTGGAATGGATTCACACGTGTACACATTGGTGACCATCTTGAAAGGCACAGAAAACCCATTGCAGAGTGGAAAGTCATGCGTATGCATGAGTGCAAATGTTCCATGACACATGGATTTGCGTGCTAAAACCAGGCTTTCCTTTGCATTCTGGAACTTGTAATTTTGTTAATCCCATTATAAAATTAAACCTGAATGTCCCAGACAGCAAAGAAACTTGGATTGGAGCAGTTAATCATGGGTGGACCTGGAAACCTGGAAGGACTACTGCACTGGGTATGGGAATTTATACTACTCCTGTTAGCTCCCTACCCCCCAAAACAGAACCCTTAATTTCAGTTGTGCTCTCCAGGTGTTAACCTCTGATAGATCAGGACAAATAAAGCCACTTTTATGGTAGAAAATGACTGGCTACTGGAACGGGCTCTCTAGTGAAGTCCCCCAGCAGTGGTTCAGCTGTACAAGCAAGCTTCTTATTTCAACAAACACTGTAAAAGACAAAAGCTCTGGCTTTAATGTGCCAATTTGCCACTTTCAAAATGCTGTTTGCATGTTTTGAATGAACAAATGCTGTGTATCACATTAAAGCCTGCCCTATTGCTTTGGCAATGCTTGTGAAAAAAAAGCGCTGGCAAAGGAATGTTTTGCAAAGGGTAGATTTCCATAATCATGTACAAGGGAGATAAAGACTGAATGTGACACAGAGTCAAGACTGAATGTACTTTTCATGTGTAAAATATTAGCCCCGAGTGGATGGGGTGAGAGAAAAACACTCCTCTGACTGGACTAAAGCACACTCTGCATACTTTTTACAAAACTAGTAACATTATGCCTCTTTGAGATGCCATGCGAAACCTAAAAATATCAAGAAACAGTCTGAGATCCTGTGTTAACATTCATTCATTTTAATGCTGACTGGCTCTAACTAGTGATACAATGTCAGTCAGGTCATAAAGGACATTTTATCAAATCTAAGGTGTATTATCGCTTATCATTCCCCAATAGCCTCTGATTAAGTTTTCGTTTCACTTCGCTTTCCTGCTAGCTGATTTATCAATCGAAATGAAATCATGATCCTGCTGTGGCACCGGCAGACTTTCTAATTGTGCAGCTTTTATGAGCCAAGATACCACCCTTTCTGAGTTTTATTAAACAAATGCACTGCCATATTTTACAGTAGCTATAAAATGAACAAAACAACAATTTAAGACCTGGTAGAGATATTCAGCTCTAGGCCACTTATATGCTTTTGCTGACTTGAAGAGAAAATAACATTCTTGAGATTGCTGTGGTTAAAATTGTATCCTGTCCGCTTCCCAACGCACACTCGATTTACTGTTGATTGTGTTGAATTGCTGACAAGGCGGATCTCAGACGGAAGCTGAAGCCAAAAATCACTTTATTGTGGGGTTCCTTAAGGATTAACGGAATGTCGGTTCTCTTCACTGCTTACCTCAATTCCACGGTGTACTAGCTTTCCACCACAACACTACGAGAACCCATTCATCCCCGTATGTATACAACTCTTTACACTTCCCAGTGCTTAATGCAACCCAGCTGGACAGTAGCAACGCTGTGGTTTAAAGGGAATAAATATTTGCCTCCGCTTTCCAGAACAGTAACTGCCGTCCACTGCCCCAACAAGGCAGTATATCATCTTTCTGGTTGACTCAGACATGGTGCTTGGCCAACCATAGGGCTGCTTCTCTGTGCTATTGCTAACAATCTCAGTTAACTCCTAAGCTTGGGTAACTGTGGCAATGTTGCTGCTCCACAGCCTTCATCGACTGAAGGCGAATAGCTCAGCAGCATCCAGCAGTTCTCCAGCCTGACAAAAAGTGAACGTATCTGCTGCTAGAATGTCAGTGCACCGGAAACCTGTGACACACGTGGTTTACTTTAGGATCACCCACAGGCTGTCCATCACTTTCAAACCATTCCTTGGGGGCTGTACTTGTAACATTATTTTTGAAGTTCATATAACAAAAGTAACTATACGTGTTCCACGAGGCATCCAGAACTATCTGCCTCAGTTTACCTTCTGCAAGGAATCAAAAATCTGCTTTAGCATGCGTCAGTGTCACCATGTTTTTTATGCAGAAAGACAACACCCACTTTACACATGGGCCATTCCACCATGGTATGTTATAATAAATTGATTTGTAAAGCGCACTTACCCTTTCTTTTCTAGGGTAACATACTGGGAGAAATGAAAGGAAGGGAGAGATCTACGGCGCACCAAGATTGAATGTCATTATTGAGTTCGGAAGTTAAGGATCAGGTGTCATTTTTCTGAGAGCAAAACGAAGGAGTTTTAATAGATTTAATAGATTGGTCTTCTTGGTATAAGAACGGATCTGAAAAAGTACTGTTCCCTACGGTAATTTGTTTGCACAAAATACCTGTCGCTGATGTCCTAGTAGCAAAAAATGCAGTTGCGTAAAAAAGAATAGAAATTCAATGAGTGTCTTGGCATAATCACTGCCAATGCACTTCCCAGTAATTTGATTGAGTAGGACAATTGTCAAATATGGTGACAGCTGCTCAAATCTCCAGGGACCAAAGAGAGTTTATGATAACTGAGTGCCAACAGCAGACTCACAGTTTTGTGGAACAGTGCCAATTGTAAGAGAACCATGCATAGCTGATACAGACCCTTTATTATTTGCTGCATTAGGGGAGATAGGTCGCAGGTAAAGAAGCTGTCCTATAAACCAAGAGAAACTGGGGTATTATTTTAAATAAACAAAAAGCAGGTTTCATCACTGTTAGACTTGGCATCATTGGTATAGTCTCCCCTAACTTTTTGCCTCTGCTTCCCAGGTTGTTGATGTGTGCTGGACTCTGTTTTTGGCTGTTTTTGTTACTCTGGGCACTTTACCACTGCTAACCAGTGCTAAAGTGCAAGTGCTCCTATGTAAAATGTATGTGTAATTGGCTTATCCATGACTGGCATATTGGATTTACTAGTAAGTCCCTAGTAAAGTGCACTCTAGGTGCCCAGGGCCTGTAAATCAAATGTTACTAGTGGGCCTGCAGCATTGGTTGTGCCACCCACATTAGTAGCCCTGTAAACATGACTCAGACCTGCCACTGCATTGTCTGTGTGTGCAGTTTTAAACTGCCAATTCGACTTGGCAAGTGTACCCACTTGTCAGGCTTAAAACTTCCCTTTTTATACATGTAAGGCACCATTAAGGTAGGTGTTAGGTAGCCCCATGGGCAGGGTGCAGTGTATTTTAAAGGTGGAGCATATACAGATCTGTGTTCCATGTCCTAACAGTGAAATACTGCTAAATGCAGTCGTCACTTTTGCACAGCCTATCTCACTCCTAGGTTAACATGAGGGCTGCCTTTAAATATTATTAAAGGGCAGATTCTCTTTGAGATCAGATAGAAATATGGAGTTTGGGGTCCCTGAACTCACAATTTAAAAATATATCTTTTGGTAAAGTTTGTTTTTTACATTCTTAGTTTGAAAATGCCACTTTTAGAAAGTAGGCATTTTCTTGCTTAAACCATTCTGTGACTCTGCCTGTTTGTGGATTGCCTGTCTGGGTCAATTTGACAGTTGGGCTGTTTGTGAATCCCCTCTAGACAGTGAGATAAAGGGAGCAGGGGAGTAGCCTGCATATCTTTGTGAGCAATCTGTGCTAAAGTGGAGGGAGGAGTGGTCACTCACACCTTAATGGGCTGTGCCTGCCCTCTCACAATGCAGTTTCCAACCCCCTGGTGTGCGTCTGGGGCATGGCCTGGACAAAGCAGGATCTTGTGATCAACAGAGACTTTCCTCTGAAGTAGGCCTACTTCAAAGGCAGAAAGGGGTATAAGTATTGGACCCAAAACCCCTGAAAATTAGATCAATTTGGATTCAAGAGTAACCTTTGCAAAGGCGAACAGCTGAATAGCTTATGAGAAGTGCTGCTCCTGCCTGTGACTGTGCTTTGTTGGGCTATCCTGCAGTTGCTGCTTCTGCCCGTGAAAGGGGACAAAGACTGGACTTTGTTGTGCATTCTAGCTTGAGAAGAATCTTCAAGGGCTTGAACTGAGGTTGCCTCCTGCTCTGAAGTCTCAAGGCCATCAAAGACTTCCTCTGCCAGCACCTGCACTCTCTGCTGAGACTCATTCCCTGCTAAGTGGTGGGCCCTTAAAAGGTGAAGTTGGCAGACAAAGAGCTGAAAATCCACACACAGAATGCTGTGCAGGGAAATTTTTGATGCACCATCTGCAACGCAGCTGATAAACGACGTGTCGCCAGCTTTGCAGCTAAAATCAACACTCCACCTGCCTGGTGACTGGGAGATCGACACATCGCTGCTGGAGAAACAACACACAACACCCAACACCCACTTGCAGCTGTTGCTAATGACGCAAATCCCACCCAGCGCGGTTTTCAAACACCATGTGACCGGATTTTCCACGCATCACCCCTGGGTGTCAAAGTCATTATGAACTTGCACGGATCTGAGGTGCCCCATCCGGATATTGACACATCACTCTCTTGCAAAGGAGAAAAACGACGCATCGCTGACCCAGCGGAGAAGAAATTACACACAGCCTCCCTTTTGAGGAAGGAATCAATGCATTGCTGTCTTTTCCGATGCACCCTTGCCTGTGCTGCATTATTTTTTACGCTAACCAGGTACTTTGTCCAAAATCATCGCTTCCATTGTTTTCTATGGAGTAAAAGTCTTATTCTTTTGAAAATTCATATTTTAACTTGTGTATGTTGGATTTTTGTCGTTTTGGTCTTGTTTGATTTAGATAAATATTACCTGTGTTTCTAAACTGGTGTGGTGTTCATTTTATAGTGTTTTCACAGTATTACTGTGTGTGTTGGTACACATACTTTGCACATTGCTTCTTAAGTTAAGCCTGCCTGCTCGTGCCAAGCTACGAAGAGGGCGAGTAGGGCTTAACTGAGTGTGATTCTCCTTTACCCTGACTAGATTGAGGGTCCTTGCTTGGACAGGGGGTATCCTGACTTCCAACCAAAGACCCCATTTTGAACAATCACAATAGGCTTGAACAATGTTTGTTTCTATGAGGGTTTTCTAAAATGTGGACATGCACTGTTTTTAAGCAATGAGTTAGTAATTTTGGAAACATAATATAAATTCTAGCTCTTAAATTATGACATTAATTTTCAAACCCTAGCTATCAATTTTTGTGCCAATCTGGTTTATGAAACCAGAACAAGATGACATATCTTTCTGCACTATCATCATCAGGAAATATGTAAATATCAGACATATCATTGTCAGAAAGTGAATTTTTAATTGGAGTGGATGGTAGTCCACTATAAGTAATTAAGTCACTGTCTTGTTTGGTACAGTTAAAGGTTTTAGTAATTTAAATCTGAGCCCAAACCCTGGTAGCTAGGGCATAGCAGACAGACATATATAAGAGAAAGTGTGCAAATCATTTAAAAAATACCAAAACAGTTAAAGAAAAAAACACAACATAGTAACAATTCCGCTTCAATTTATAATATTATAGAATAATATATGGAATAAAATGACACCAAAATGACAATAATCCAATAAAGGGTAGCCAGAGATACATGTTTTTAAAGATTCAAAAAGTATAAAGTGCCAGAGGTCACTGGTCGTGATGGACCAGAACAGAGTTTAAAAACAACAGCATTTGTCCACAAAAAATGGGAAGTATTTTCTCACAATCATCAACCTGAAATAGTTGAATATCTTGTGGCAAAACAAATTGTTTTTGTTTTCAGAAAATGTTCATACTTCTTTACATTTGTATTTTGTTTTGATTGAATATTTCTGCTCACAGGCCACATTATTCTTAACTTTTACACTGTTTTTCAGTTCATATTCTAAAAAACATTGTTCAGTTTTGCAACTGCATACCATTTTTTTTTATAATGCACACTAAACTGTCATAGATCTAGAGAATCTATTAATAACTGTGAGTTGGGTAGTTTTGATTTTGTGAGTTGGTCAGGTTTATTATGATTCTACAACTATATCAAGGTGATCACTCATTCACACGATCATTTTCTATATCAAAGAAACACTTAATGAATGTCTTTTATGTTGGAATGACTTTCTGATGAGGGGAGGAAGATGATCAATGACAGATATTTCATTTGATATTAAGTAGAAGCTATTTTGATTTTGAGTCATTTCATTTTGGGGAGTTCGTGGCCATTTATATTTGGATACAGACATGCATATTTTCCAGGGTTTTGAATTTCCTGTGTTTGTTGGTGATACACAGGTAGAGCTGTAACTTGCTGGTATAAGTTTCAGTTGCTGAAGAAATTGAGGGGTGGTATATTGTAAGGAAATGCCTCCTTGGCATGGTTACCCCCTGACTTTTTGCCTTTGCTGATGCTATGTTTTGAATTGAAAGTGTGCTGAGGCCTGCTAACCAAGCCCCAGCACCAGTGTTCTTTCCCTAACCTGTACTTTTGTATCCACAATTGGCACACCCTGGCATCCAGCTAAGTCCCTTGTAACTGGTACCCAGGGAAGGTCTCTAAGGGCTGCTGCATGTTTTATGACACCTTGGAGACCCCTCACTCAGCACAGACACACTGCCTGCCAGCTTGTGTGTGCTGGTGAGAACAAAATGAGTAAGTCGACATGGCACTCCCCTCAGGGTGCCATGCCAGCCTCTCACTGCCTATGCAAGTATAGAAAAGTCACCCCTCTAGCAGGCCTTACAGCCCTAAGTCAGGGTGCACTATACCATAGGTGAGGGCACCAGTGCATGAGGACTGTGCCCCTACAGTGTCTGAGCCAAACCTTAGACATTGTAAGTGCAGGGTAGCCATAAAGAGTATATGGTCTGGGAGTTTGTCAAACACGAACTCCACAGCACCATAATGGCTACACTGAAAACTGGGAAGTTTGGTATCAAACTTCTCAGCACAATAAATGCACACTGATGCCAGTGTACATTTTATTGTGAAACACACCCCAGAGGGCACCTTAGAGGTGCCCCCTGAAACTGTATCCAACTATCTGTGTAGGCTGACTGGTTCCAGCAGCCTGCCACACTAGAGACATGTTGCTGGCCCCATGGGGAGAGTGCCTTTGTCACTCTGAGACCAGTAACAAAGCCTGCACTGGGTGGAGATGCTAACACCTCCCCCAGGCAGGAGCTGTAACACCTGGCGGTGAGCCTCAAAGGCTCACCCCTTTGTTCCAGCACCGCAGGACACTCCAGCTAGTGGAGTTGCCCGCCCCCTCCGGCCACGGCCCCCACTTTTGGCGGCAAGGCCGGAGGAAATAATGAGAATAACAAGGAGGAGTCACTGGCCAGTCAGGACAGCCCCTAAGGTGTCCTGAGCTGAAGTGACTCTAACTTTTAGAAATCCTCCATCTTGCAGATGGAGGATTCCCCCAATAGGATTAGGGATGTGACCCCCTCCCCTTGGGAGGAGGCACAAAGAGGGTGTACCCACCCTCAGGGCTAGTAGCCATTGGCTACTAACCCCCTAGACCTAAAAACGCCCTTAAATTTAGTATTTAAGGGCTTCCCTGAACCTAAGAATTTAGATTCCTGAAACTACAAGAAGAAGCTGAGCTGAAAAACCCCTGCAGAAGAAGAACAGAGGACACCAACTGCTTTGGCCCCAGTCTTACCGGCCTGTCTCCTGCCTTCCAAAGAAACCTGCTCCAGCGACGCTTTCCAAAGGACCAGCGACCTCTGAATCCTCAGAGGACTGCCCTGCTTCAAGGAAGACAAGAAACTCCCGAGGACAGCGGCACTGCTCCAAAAGAACTGCAACCTTGTTACAGAGGAGCAGATTTAAAGACCCCTGCAAATCCCCGCAAGAAGCGTGAGACTTGCAACACTGCACCCGGCGACCCCGACTCGACTGGTGGAGAACCAACACCTCAGGGAGGACCCTCCGGGACCGCGAGTAACCAAAGTTGTCCCCCCTGAGTCCCCACAGCGACGCCTGCAGAGGGAATCCCGAGGCTCCCCCTGACCGCGACTGCCTGAACTCTAATTTCCCGACGGCTGGAAAAGACCCTGCACCCGCAGCCCCCAGCACCTGAAGGATCGGAACTTCTGTGCAGGAGTGACCCCCAGGAGGCCCTCTCCCTTGCCCAGGTGGTGGCTACCCCGAGGAGCCCCCCCCTTGCCTGCCTGCACCGCTGAAGAGACCCCTTGGTCTCCCATTGAAATCTACAGAGAACCCGACGCTTGTTTGCACACTGCACCCGGCCGCCCCCGCGCTGCTGAGGGTGTACTTTCTGTGTAGACTTGTGTCCCCCCCGGTGCCCTACAAAACCCCCCTGGTCTGCCCTCCGAAGACGCGGGTACTTACCTGCTGGCAGACTGGAACCGGGGCACCCCCTTCTCTCCATTGAAGCCTATGTGTTTTGGGCACCTCTTTGACCTCTGCACCTAACCGGCCCTGAGCTGCTGGTGTGGTAACTTTGGGGTTGCTCTGAACCCCCAACGGTGGGCTACCTTGGACCCAAAACTGAACCCTGTAGGTAATTTACTTACCTGCTAAAACTAACAATACTTTACCTCCCCCAGGAACTGTGAAAATTGCACTGTGTCTACTTTTAAAACAGCTATTTGTGTTTTATGTGAAAAGTATATATGCTACCGTAATTATTCAAAGTTCCTAAAGCACTTACCTGTAATACCTTTCAAATGAGATATTACATGTAGAATTTGACCCTGTGGTTCGTAAAATAAAATAAGAAAATATATTTTTCTATAACAAAACCTATTGGCTGGATTTGTCTCTGTGAGTGTGTTCCTCATTTATTGCCTGTGTGTATGTACAACAAATGCTTAACACTACTCCTTTGATAAGCCTACTGCTCGACCACACTACCACAAAATAGAGCATTAGTATTATCTCTTTTTGCCACTATCTTACCTCTAAGGGGAACCCTTGGACTCTGTGCATACTATTCCTTACTTTGAAATAGTGCATACAGAGCCAACTTCCTACATTGGTGGATCAGCGGTGGGGTACAAGACTTTGCATTTGCTGGACTACTCAGCCAATACCTGATCACACAACAAATTCCAAAAATTGTCATTAGAAATTGATTTTTTGCAATTTGAAATTTTTCTAAATTCTTTAAAGTCCTGCTAGGGCCTTGTGTTAGTCCCTGTAAGCATTGCTTTTAGAGTTTAAAAGTTTGGTAAAAGTTTGAATTAGATTCTAGAACTAGTTTTAGATTCTTAAAAAGTATTCCAACTTTTAGAAGCATAATGTCCAGTACAGATGTGAATGTGGTGGAACTCGACACCACACCTTACCTCCATCTTAAGATGAGGGAGCTAAGGTCACTCTGTAAAATAAAGAAAATAGTAATGGGCCCCAGACCTTCCAAACTACAGCTCCAGGAGCTGTTGGCAGAGTTTGAAAAGGCCAACCCCTCTGAGGATGGCAAAACAGAGGATGATGATAGTGACTTGGAGGGTGATTCCCCCCTACCAGTCCTATCTAGGGAGGACAGGGCCTCTCAAGCCCTGACTCCAAGCATAATAGTCAGAGATGCTGGCTCCCTCACAGGAGGGACCAACCTCTCTGAAATCACTGAGGATAACTCCAGTGAAGAGGACATCCAGTTAGCCAGGATGGCCAAAAGATTGGCTTTGGAAAGACAGATCCTAGCCATAGAAAGGGAAAGACAAGAGATGGGCCTAGGACCCATCAATGGTGGCAGCAACATAAATAGGGTCAGAGATTCTCCTGACATGTTGAAAATCCCTAAAGGGATTGTAACTAAATATGAAGATGGTGATGACATCACCAAATGGTTCACAGCTTTTGAGAGGGCTTGTGTAACCAGAAAAGTGAACAAATCTCACTGGGGTGCTCTCCTTTGGGAAATGTTCACAGGAAAGTGTAGGGATAGACTCCTCACACTCTCTGGAAAAGATGCAGAATCTTATGACCTCATGAAGGGTACCCTGATTGAGGGTTTTGGATTCTCCACTGAGGAGTATAGGATTAGATTCAGGGGGGCTCAAAAATCCTCGAGCCAGACCTGGGTTGACTTTGTAGACTACTCAGTAAAAACACTAGATGGTTGGATTCAAGGCAGTGGTGTAAGTAATTATGATGGGCTGTACAATTTATTTGTGAAAGAACACCTATTAAGTAATTGTTTCAATGATAAACTGCATCAGCATCTGGTAGACCTAGGACCAATTTCTCCCCAAGAATTGGGAAAGAAGGCGGACCATTGGGTCAAGACTAGGGTGTCCAAAACTTCCACAGGGGGTGACCAAAAGAAAGGGGTCACAAAACCTCCCCCGGGGAAGGGTGGTGAGATAGCCAAAAACAAAAATAGTAAAGAGTCTTCTACAGGCCCCCAAAAACCTGCACAGGAGGGTGGGCCCAGAGCCTCTTCACAAAACAATTCTGGGTACAAGGATAAAAACTTTGATCCCAAAAAGGCCTGGTGTCGTAGCTGTAGTCAGTCTGGACACCAAACTGGAGACAAGGCCTGTCCCAAGAAAAATACCACTTCAAACTCCACTCCAGCTAACACTGGAATGGCTAGTCTCCAAGTGGGATCAACAGTGTGCCCAGAGCAAATCAGGTGTCACACTGAAGCTACATTAGTCTCTGAGGGTGGGGTGGATTTAGCCACACTGGCTGCCTGGCCCCCTAACATGCAAAAATACAGGCAGCAGCTCTTAATTAATGGGACAAGTGTAGAGGGCCTGAGGGATACAGATGCCAGTGTCACTATGGTGACAGAGAAACTGGTTTCCCCTGGCCAATACCTGACTGGACAAACCTATCCAGTCACCAATGCTGACAATCAAACTAAAGTACATCCCATGGCAATGGTAACTTTAGAGTGGGGAGGGGTCAATGGCCTGAAACAGGTGGTGGTCTCCTCAAATATCCCAGTAGACTGTTTGCTTGGAAATGACCTGGAGTCCTCAGCATGGGCTGAGGTAGAACTGAAAACCCATGCAGACATGCTGGGTATCCCTGAACTGGTGTGTGTCAAGACAAGGGCACAGTGCAAGGCACAGGGTGAAAAAGTAGAGCTGGAGTCTGGGAGAAAGGCCCAGCCTACCAAGAGAAAAGGAAAGTCAGTTGGGAAACCAGCTGCAACACAACAAGAAAAAGAGAACCTCTCTTCTCAGGAAGAAGTTCTGCCCTCTGAGGGAACTGAGCCTATGGAGCTGGAACCTTATCAGGTTGAGCTCTTGGGCCCAGGGGGACCCTCAAGGGAAGAGTTGTGTAAGGGGCAAGAAACCTGTCCCTCTCTTAAAGGCCTTAGGCAGCAAGCTGCTGAAGAGTCCAAAGGCAAGAAAAATGGAACACATAGGGTCTATTGGGAAGATGGACTCCTGTACACTGAGGCAAGAGATCCCAAACCTGGTGCCACTAGGAGAGTGGTAGTGCCTCAGGCGTTCAGAGAGTGTATTCTGACCTTAGCCCATGATATTCCCCTTGCTGGTCATTTGGGACAAACCAAGACGTGGGAGAGGTTAGTCAACCACTTCTACTGGCCCAACATGTCCCAGAAGGTTAAGGAGTTTTGCATCTCCTGTACCACCTGTCAAGCCAGTGGTAAGACAGGTGGACATCCAAAGGCCCCCCTCATTCCACTTCCAGTGGTGGGGGTCCCCTTTGAAAGAGTGGGTGTGGACATAGTGGGTCCACTTGAACCTCCCACAGCCTCAGGAAATATCCTAGTAGTAGTGGATCATGCTACTAGGTATCCTGAAGCTATTCCCCTTAGGTCGACTACTGCCCCTGCAGTAGCCAAGGCCCTCATTGGTATCTTTACCAGAGTGGGCTTCCCTAAGGAGGTGGTGTCTGACAGAGGTACCAACTTCATGTCAGCATACCTGAAACACATGTGGAATGAGTGTGGAGTGACTTACAAATTCACCACACCATATCATCCACAAACTAATGGCCTTGTTGAGAGATTTAACAAGACATTAAAGGGCATGATCATGGGGCTCCCAGAAAAACTCAAAAGGAGATGGGATGTCCTCCTGCCATGTCTGCTTTTCGCTTACAGAGAGGTGCCTCAGAAGGGAGTAGGGTTCTCACCCTTTGAACTTCTGTTTGGCCACCCTGTAAGGGGACCACTTGCTCTTGTTAAAGAAGGCTGGGAGAGACCTCTTCATGAGCCTAAACAAGACATAGTGGAGTATGTACTTGGCCTTCGCTCAAGGATGGCAGAGTACATGGAAAAGGCAAGTAAAAACCTTGAGGCCAGCCAACAGCTCCAGAAGGTTTGGTATGACCAAAAGGCTGCAATGGTTGAATTTCAACCAGGGCAGAAAGTCTGGGTTTTGGAGCCTGTGGCTCTCAGGGCACTTCAGGACAGATGGAGTGGCCCTTACCCAATCCTAGAGAAGAAGAGTCAGGTCACCTACCTGGTGGACCTAGGCACTAGCAGGAGACCCAAGAGGGTCATCCATGTGAACCGCCTAAAGCTCTTCCATGACGGGGCTGATGTCAATCTGTTGATGGTAACAGATGAGGACCAGGAAGCTGAGAGTGAGCCTCTCCCTGATATCCTCTCATCAGACCCTAAAGATGGCTCAGTAGATGGAGTGATCTATTCAGACACCCTCTCTGGCCAACAGCAATCTGACTGTAGGAAGGTCCTGCAGCAGTTTGCCGAACTCTTTTCCCTAACCCCTGGTGATGTGGACACAGGAGACAGCATGCCTGTCAAAAACAAAATATTCAGACAGTCTGATCAAGTTAAGGAAAGCATCAAGGTGGAAGTCCACAAGATGCTGGAATTGGGAGTAATTGGGCACTCTGACAGTCCCTGGGCTAGCCCAGTGGTCTTAGTCCCCAAACCTCACACCAAAGATGGAAAGAGAGAAATGAGGTTTTGTGTGGACTACAGAGGTCTTAATTCTGTCACCAAGACAGATGCCCATCCCATTCCTAGAGCTGACGAGCTGATTGACAAATTAGGTGCTGCCAAATTCTTAAGTACCTTTGACTTAACAGCAGGGTACTGGCAAATCAAAATGGCACCTGGAGCAAAAGAAAAAACAGCATTCTCCACACCTGATGGGCATTATCAGTTTACTGTTATGCCCTTTGGTTTAAAGAATGCCCCTGCCACCTTCCAAAGGTTGGTGAATCAAGTCCTTGCTGGGTTAGAATCCTTTAGTGCAGCTTATCTTGATGATATTGCTGTCTTTAGCTCCACCTGGCAGGATCACCTGGTCCACCTGAAGAAGGTTTTGAAGGCTCTGCAATCAGCAGGCCTCTCTATCAAGGCATCCAAATGCCAGATAGGGCAGGGAACTGTGGTTTACTTGGGACACCTTGTAGGTGGAGGCCAAGTTCAGCCACTCCAGCCTAAGATCCAGACTATTCTGGACTGGGTAGCTCCAAAAACCCAGACTCAAGTCAGGGCATTCCTTGGCTTGACTGGGTACTATAGGAGGTTTGTGAAGGGATATGGATCCATTGTGACAGCCCTCACAGAACTCACCTCCAAGAAAATGCCCAAGAAAGTAAACTGGACTGTAGAATGCCAACAGGCCTTTGACGCCCTGAAACAAGCTATGTGCACAGCACCAGTTCTAAAAGCTCCAGATTACTCCAATCAATTCATTGTGCAAACAGATGCCTCTGAACATGGGATAGGGGCAGTTTTGTCCCAAACAAATGATGATGGCCTTGACCAGCCTGTTGCTTTCATTAGCAGGAGGTTACTCCCCAGGGAGCAGCGTTGAAGTGCCATTGAGAGGGAGGCCTTTGCTGTGGTTTGGTCCCTGAAAAAGCTGAGACCATACCTCTTTGGTACTCACTTTGTAGTTCAAACTGACCACAGACCTCTCAGATGGCTGATGCAAATGAAAGGTGAAAATCCAAAACTGTTGAGGTGGTCCATCTCCCTACAGGGAATGGACTTTATAGTGGAACACAGACCTGGGACTGCCCATGCCAATGCAGATGGCCTTTCCAGGTTCTTCCACTTAGAAAATGAAGACTCTCTTGGGAAAGGTTAGTCTCATCCTCTTTCGTTTGGGGGGTGGGGGGTTGTGTAAGGAAATGCCTCCTTGGCATGGTTACCCCCTGACTTTTTGCCTTTGCTGATGCTATGTTTTGATTTTAAAGTGTGCTGAGGCCTGCTAACCAGGCCCCAGCACCAGTGTTCTTTCCCTAACCTGTACTTTTGTATCCACAATTGGCACACCCTGGCATCCAGGTAAGCCCCTTGTAACTGGTACCTCTGGTACCAAGGGCCCTGATGCCAGGGAAGGTCTCTAAGGGCTGCAGCATGTCTTATGCCACCCTGGAGACCCCTCACTCAGCACAGACACACTGCCTGCCAGCTTGTGTGTGCTGGTGAGAACAAAATGAGTAAGTCGACATGGCACTCCCCTCAGGGTGCCATGCCAGCCTCTCACTGCCTATGCAAGTATAGATAAGTCACCCCTCTAGCAGGCCTTACAGCCTTAAGGCAGGGTGCACTATACCATAGGTGAGGGCACCAGTGCATGAGCACTGTGCCCCTACAGTGTCTAAGCCAAACCTTAGACATTGTAAGTGCAGGGTAGCCATAAAGAGTATATGGTCTGGGAGTTTGTCAAACACAAACTCCACAGCACCATAACGGCTACACTGAAAACTGGGAAGTTTGGTATCAAACTTCTCAGCACAATAAATGCACACTGATGCCAGTGTACATTTTATTGTGAAACACACCCCAGAGGGCACCTTAGAGGTGCCCCCTGAAACTGTCTCCAACTATCTGTGTAGGCTGACTGGTTCCAGCAGCCTGCCACACTAGAGACATGTTGCTGGCCCCATGGGGAGAGTGCCTTTGTCACTCTGAGGCCAGTAACAAAGCCTGCACTGGGTGGAGATGCTAACACCTCCCCCAGGCAGGAGCTGTAACACCTGGCGGTGAGCCTCAAAGGCTCACCCCTTTGTTCCAGCACCGCAGGACACTCCAGCTAGTGGAGTTGCCCGCCTCCTCCGGCCACGGTCCCCACTTTTGGCGGCAAGGCCGGAGGAAATAATGAGAATAACAAGGAGGAGTCACTGGCCAGTCAGGACAGCCCCTAAGGTGTCCTGAGCTGAAGTGACTCTAACTTTTAGAAATCCTAGGATTAGGGATGTGACCCCCTCCCCTTGGGAGGAGGCACAAAGAGGGTGTACCCACCCTCAGGGCTAGTAGCCATTGGCTACTAACCCCCCAGACCTAAAAACGCCCTTAAATTTAGTATTTAAGGGCTTCCCTGAACCTAAGAATTTAGATTCCTGAAACTACAAGAAGAAGAGGACTGCTGAGCTGAAAAACCCCTGCAGAAGAAGAACAGAGGACACCAACTGCTTTGGCCCCAGTCTTACTGGCCTGTCTCCTGCCTTCCAAAGAAACCTGCTCCAGCGATGCTTTCCAAAGGACCAGCGACCTCTGAATCCTCAGAGGACTGCCCTGCTTCAAGGAAGACAAGAAACTCCTGAGGACAGCGGCACTGCTCCAAAAGAACTGCAACCTTGTTACAGAGGAGCAGATTTAAAGACCCCTGCAAATCCCCGCAAGAAGCGTGAGACTTGCAACACTGCACCCGGCGACCCCTACTCAACTGGTGGAGAACCAACACCTCAGGGAGGACCCTCCGGCGACTCCGAGACCGTGAGTAACCAAAGTTGTCCCCGCTGAGTCCCCACAGCGACGCCTGCAGAGGGAATCCCGAGGCTCCCCCTGACCGCGACTGCCTGAACTCTAATTTCCCGACGGCTGGAAAAGACCCTGCACCCGCAGCCCCCAGCACCTGAAGGATCGGAACTTCTGTGCAGGAGTGACCCCCAGGAGGCCCTCTCCCTTGCCCAGGTGGTGGCTACCCCGAGGAGCCCCCCCCTTGCCTGCCTGCACCGCTGAAGAGACCCCTTGGTCTCCCATTGAAATCTACAGAGAACCCAACGCTTGTTTGCACACTGCACCCGGCCGCCCCCGCGCTGCTGAGGGTGTACTTTCTGTGTGGACTTGTGTCCCCCCCCCGGTGCCCTACAAAACCCCCCCTGGTCTGCCCTCCGAAGACGCAGGTACTTACCTGCTGGCAGACTGGAACCGGGGCACCCCCTTCTCTCCATTGAAGCCTATGTGTTTTGGGCACCTCTTTGACCTCTGCACCTGACCGGCCCTGAGCTGCTGGTGTGGTAACTTTGGGGTTGCTCTGAACCCCCAACGGTGGGCTACCTTGGACCCAAAACTGAAACCTGTAGGTAATTTACTTACCTGCTAAAACTAACAATACTTTACCTCCCCCAGGAACTGTGAAAATTGCACTGTGTCCACTTTTAAAACAGCTATTTGTGTTTTATGTGAAAAGTATATATGCTACCGTAATTATTCAAAGTTCCTAAAGTACTTACCTGTAATACCTTTCAAATGAGATATTACATGTAGAATTTGAACCTGTGGTTCTTAAAATAAAATAAGAAAATATATTTTTCTATAACAAAACCTATTGACTGGATTTGTCTCTGAGTGTGTGTTCCTCATTTATTGCCTGTGTGTATGTACAACAAATGCTTAACACTACTCCTTTGATAAGCCTACTGCTCGACCACACTACCACAAAATAGAGCATTAGTATTATCTCTTTTTGCCACTATCTTACCTCTAAGGGGAACCCTTGGACTCTGTGCATACTATTCCTTACTTTGAAATAGTGCATACAGAGCCAACTTCCTACATATATGTTGAGAAGAATGTGTGAATTAAGGTAACCAAACATGTGCATAACAATTACTTAACAGGAATTAGAAAGGAAGCGGTTGAGGGACTGCTGTTGTTAGCAATTGAACAGGAATTAGTTAAAGTGGGGAGGGAGAAATCTAAAACAGTGAACATTTTGGAACGTACCAAAACTGAATCAATCTATTTTGAAGCCAGATACTTTTCATAAAAGACCAAGTATTTTCTAATTCACTCACAGATCCCTGGTGTGCAAGAAGATTTTTTCCAAAGAATGTGTTACATTTACCTTGCCATAGCAGTTAATGAAAAGGAATGCTATTTTCATATTGATAAAAGAAAACATTTTTGAAAAGAGGCAATGAGTTTATTTTTCTACCCTGATTGGTTTACCCTTGATTTAAATTTTCTTGATTCTTGGTGATGTGTCACAGATCCACAAAATCTGAATTGAAATGTGATCTATCTGAAACTTTCCTGTGAGATATAGCCCCTCAAATTATAAAATGAATAATCCAATTGTATGCAGACCCTGTCTCTGGATCAATGACTATTATTACCCACAAATTTTCTGAGTGTTTTACTTTCTATAGTCAATTAAATCTTCGTATGGTCAGTCGATTATATTAATTTCAGAAATCTTGACTGATTTAGATTCAAAGGTTTATTATTACTTTCATATCAGGAGGTTTGCAAGGGCGCTACACTCAGTGTCAAGTTCTAATCTATTCCACTCGCACTGGGAATTTCAACCTTGGCAGTGAGCACCCTCCAATACCATGAAGGATTACTTCTCTTTTGCACCCCCTCTCTGGACAATATCTCACATACCTCTTTATCTACTCACTCAAAGGATAGCATCATAGATCCTACTCTTCCTCTCTTCCTTCCATCAGTTTCTCAAATATACACCATTTAGACATGTTCTCCTTCTTTTTGAGAACACTAGCCAGTCTTCACAAAAATGGCCACAAAATTATATTCCTTAAAAATGCCTACTTTTACCATGACAGACTGTTTTGTTACTGGTCTATTGCCAGTTTCCCATTCTTCAGCGAAATCCTTGAAACCAATATCACTCTAATTACAGTCTCACATAGATTGCCTTGTGTATGCTTGTAAATCTGGCTCTGACTTCAAATGCACCTACATCCATGTAGTGGATGCTGCACTCCACATGACTAACACACTAACACAGGAGATTCCTGTCCCATTGTGTTAGCAGACATATATGAGGCATTCACTGTGGTTCATCGCCCTCTTCTTGTGCATGGATGTCACTCAAACTACCTTACTATAGTTCTTCTTCCTTTTAATTTGTTAATGTGTTTTAATGTGGCAGCAGCTCACCCAAATGTAGACCACCAGATCTGTAGTCAACAATGGGATAGCGGTCTAATATGCATTCCCAGCCTATTCAGCTTATGCCTGAAAGTCCTGAATTGCCCACTCCTAGCATCTCAGTTTGTCGACATACTGATGCTATCCAGCTCTACATCATAGACTCATCAGCACATGAAATTCACTGTGTCCAATAGTGCCTTAGTAGTGTAGGCAATATCCAGTCCTGGATATAGGCTACACTACTGAACTTAAACCCCATAAAAAATAAATGTATTCTTCTTACTAGTGGAACTGAGCAGACACAAATCAAATTTGATTCAGCATTTTCTGATATATGAAAAATTAATGGGGATTTTGCCCCTTTTTCCCTGCCCGACTTGATGTATAACCCCTAAACTTTCCATGATGAAACTAGCCAAACAAGAGGATCTTTTGGTACATTTCGTGAAGATTCGTCATACTGTGCCAAAGTTATTAGCAAACCAAAATGGACATTTCCTATTGAAACGCAGACCTAGGCATAACTACCCAGTGGCCACAGCGACTGGATAATACATATATATATATATTATTGCTTTGCTTCTGTGTCCTATTCTGTGGTAGAGTAATTCACAAGAAATTAAGTTACTCTATCAAAAAATAGGACACAAAAAGCAAAAACATTCTGGACAGAGGCAAAGGAAGTACAACAACGTGATGAAAAAAAAACTACAAAGCAGACCAGACATCAGTGAGGAAAGCAGACAAAGGAGAAAATATACTACTCAGGCCCTTAATAATGTACATGGAGGAAGCATACAAGCAACTCAATTATGCAAATTGCTATGTCAGATACACAAGTTCCAGACTACAAGAGACTAAAACAGAATATTAGAAGGAAGTAACGGAATGGAGAGATTTGCGACTGCTTAGCCAAGAAGAATATCTCTTCATGAGAAAGTATTTCTCAAAAACTCTGCTAGTCTACCTTATACCAAAGAACCATAAAAATACAGCAATGTCACCAGGATAACCAATCTTATCAACAATAGATGGGATGTTTGAAAATACATCTAGATATGTTGATCATTTCCTACATAATCACATGAAAACATTACCTTCTTATTTAAAAGACACTGGGTAATTTTGAAAATTATCTATGATGTAACATGGGAATGTGATTTTGTTCTAATGACATTAGATATAACATCACTTTACACTAGCATATGTCATGAGGATGGTTTAAAAGCAATGAAACACTTCCTGAGTGCATGACTACTATGTTTATTCAAACATACACACATGTTTTAAGTATAACTGGGTAGTGTCTAACTAATATTTTTTCCTGTTTAATAAGGAGGTATTTCAACAAGTTACTGGTACAGCAATGGACAACTGCTGTGCCCCCAGCTATGACAATTTACATATGGGATTGTGGGAGGAGCAGGTGCTCCAAAATCAATTTGAGTAGAATAGGTCACAAAATATAATACTGTAGTTATGCTTTTTAGATTACCTATTTCTAGTATGGAAGGACTAAATAGAAAGTGCAGCTATGTTTGCTAGGAAATTAGATAAAAATGACCTAGATATAAAACTTACAAGTACAATCAGTACAACTGAGGTGAATTTCCTGGATTTAACCATCTAAATCAAAGACAACAAAGTACATTAAAAAGTATTTTGAAAGCCGACTGCAGGAAATACGATCTTGCATGCTAAATGTTTTCATCAAGACAGTTTAAAACGAAATATCCCTTATGGAGAAAATCTAAGAGTTAGAAGGAACTGCAGTGAACCTGAAGAAACAAGTCAAGCACAAACTGAACTAACAGGTTTGTACAGAGAGGTCACTCACAGCAAACTATAGATGCAGCAAGGTGTAGAGCCAAAGTCTTAAAAAAGAAGACATGATTGTTAGTACTAAAAAGGAAACAAAGCAAGCCACCACTCCAGAAAAAAGGATCATAACAGAATTTTGTCTTCAATGGAAAGAAATCAGAAGAATATTGAAAAAACATTAGCATCTGCTGAAAAACAAGCCCAGTATAGGTAAAAAAAAAAAGTAGCAAATATGTTGCCAATAACTTACAAGAAAGTAAAATCCAAAAGAGATGTGCTAGTTAAGATAAGTCCAGAGACATTGAATAAAACTCCTTGGTTAGGAAAAAGTCGAGATTTTATCAAATTTTCAAAATGTAAGGCCTGCCAGTATGGTGTTAAAAAAATAGAACCAGGTCAGCATTTCATAAGCAACCATGGAAAATTAAAGGTGCATATATCTGCAGAACAGAATTAGCAGTATACATTCTGTCATATCCATGCTCTTTAATGTACATGGGCAGCACACTACACCAAGTGCATAAACACATTTTACAGCACATACTGGTGATTAGGAGTAAAGACAAATAATGTCCAGTAGCATGCAATTTTAACAAGAAGCATGCATGGAATGAAAATCTCCTACAATACTCTGTGAATTACTTCATCCGCAGATCATGTGGGGGGAAGAGAGAAAAAATTGTGATACCTGGAATAAAAAAATATTCTTTAATTAGATAGTAAAAGCCCAAACAGTTTATAGATGGAAGAGGACCTGTTTTACTTCCTTCTAATGTACTCTTCAGGTACAGATAGGGACACAATTTGTTTTATTCACTTTACAATGATAAGGTTTGCTTTTTCTGTTTGACAATTTGAGTCCAAGGAAATGTGTCTTTTAAATAAGGGATCACAATATGATGAATTCCCCACTAGGAAGCATTTAACTAAATGATAAATAATGATGAGTCACTTGGAATTCGTAGGGCAGTGTATGCACTGGGTTACAATAGTGGTTTGATAGAATATATACCACCATGCTAATAACAATGATCCACTTGAGATGTGTCAAATCATATATGTATTTTATTTGAAACGAGTGAACAATGTTTCATAAATAATTTTAGTTTGAAAAACAAATTTCTGTCATATCGATATCAGTTAAGCAACAATGTGAACTCCTATGGTATTATGGTATGCATCAAACTGCATTATTTAGAAAGTCTAATAGACAGTTATTGTGAAGTTAAAAGCAATATCTTTAAGATGTTATAATACTCTTCATGATAGAATTGTATTTACATATATCCGTAACAACAGCATATAGATTGAACAGAATAACTTTTTTCTTTTCTTTTTGGCATTATATTTTGTCACCTATTATTTGGTAAATCACATGTATGGGTAAAAGCCTGTAAATAAAAAAAAATGGCATCCCCTTCGTGTGAACAAGGCTGCTAACATAGCCAAAAAGTGTTGTGGCAGTTTTCAATAAAATGAATTGAAACTTGGAAGTGGGGTTGGCGCCTGCTTTTCATTGCAGAAATGTATATATATATATGCTAGTGGCGGTCGCCCATATGTAGTTATAGTTAGGTCGGTTGTTACATAGGAAAAGCATCTTTTGCTAAGAACTTTGGCACTATTTGATGAATCACCACAAGACTTTTAAAAAATTGCTATTTGGTGACTAGTTTGTGCATGGAAAGTTTTGGGGTGACCTGTCAAGCAGGGACTGAGAAAAAATGAGGTGCATCTTCCATACACCTCTTTAGTATGGGCTACAACCCAAGTTGCTAAATGGATGGAAGGAAGTTAGAGCTTGACCTTCAGAGTTTGCTTTTTAGGTTTTGCCAGCACAGCGCTTGTGATGCACTTGGAAAATCTACTGTACTCAGTATAAATCTTAAAAGGGCTTACATCTCCCCTTTGGTTTTCATTGGTTCCTGTGCTTGCCACTTGCTTTTCATTTGTTTATATTGGCTGCAGCATACTATTTCCTGCATTTACCAACTCCCTGAGGCTCAAGTACTGTTTTCATCCACTTATGGGCATTTTTTTTATTTTATGTTTTGCCTGCACACCGCTTATGCTGTGCTTACGATTTTTAAAGCATGCACTATATCAGTTCCTAATCTGAAACTCTTCCACTTTCCCCTTAAGGTTTCAGAGTGTAGATTCTCCATGCACCCGTGCACAACCTTCTTCTTCTTCCGGCAGACTGAACAGGAGGTAATCTCTCTCCACAACAATAATACATCTCCTCGGGCACCACGTGACCCACCCAAGCAAAATTAATTAGATGAACAGTCAACTATATGGCAGGTGAGCCTTCATCAATCCCTTTTTTAACAAAGTTGAGTGAAAAGTACACCTCCTCCCAACCCCATTTACCAGCATAAACATTCCAACTCATTTTGGAAAAAGGCGGCTTTGATCTTTCTTTTAGCTCGTGGCTTCTGTCACTGCTATGTAAAGAACACCACAAAGTATGTTTCTATTCACAAATCATTTGGATTCCTTCTTTTACAACAGTATAACAAAGATTTTACTGCACCTTATTTCGTGATTAAATGAAATCTTCTACAAACTGCACTAGAAGACAAATCTAAAGCAGCAATTTATTTGCAGACTGATTTAACCTCCCATGGGAAAAACATAAAAATGTTGTGTGAAAGTTATGTATTGTTCTCACAAACCATCTTTCTATCTGCGTCCTCAGTCAGACGAGCATTCAAGCAACTAACATAGCTTTATTGTCGTGACTCACTTTTAAGGAGAACTTTACAAGAAAAGAGACAATGGCACTTCCATGACTTCATTATTGGTGGGAAAGTCGCTGGACTGCACTTGTAACCAAGATGAAATCCAAGGGAGCAAATCCTCTACCAGCCTATACCCCACCGAGAGCAAATCAATAGCTGTGTTCGCTCAATGCTTCTTTCATTAGCTCCACAGCCCTTCAGAGAGAGAAAACAGACTGCAGTGGGTGGCATGTAGGGAGTCACACGTACAAAATGCAACAGGGATAGTATCCAGAGGATTGGGTAACGAATACCATGGCATTTCTCTGAAAAGAGCAAGAATACAACACTCTGATAACAGTGCACAACAAATCATGACCTGGAATTCACCTACTCTAGTTATTATGCAACTTCTCACAATCTTTGTTATAATTAAAGGTTTGTGCTCCAGTTAAATGTTTACAATTTGACCAGTGAATGTTGTCCGTGATTGCTTGTTAATATACTCCTAAAAAAATGCAAAAGTTATATTACCTAATACACTCATACTTTGATCAATTTTGAAGCACGTTCTGCATGGCTCTGAAGTGCCAAGGGCTATTTGAAAACCTACCCCTTAACATTTATATGTGTCTAATACATATTGTGCCATGCAAAATTAAAATTACGGTGTGTTCAACTATGCCACTTCAAATGTTTGCTCACAGCACTTCTGTTTTTTCCTTTGAGTCTCTTCTTTGTAATCAAAATATCAGTCACTTTAGCGTGAAACACACATCCCGTGTTAGTCTAATTCATGCTAATTGTTAAAAATTAGGGTCAACTGCAATTGTCTACTGTTGTGATTTTGCACTTCTTCTCTTCAGTGGCAAGTTCAGAATGGCTTTTACCTGCTACATGTCTAATAAAAGAGACAGAAAAAAAACTCTCTAGGTCTTCTCTACAGCCTCCAGTCCAGGCCACTCCACTCTACTGTGCCTAGCTCCACTCTACGCCACTCTGCAACACTGCACTATACGCCACTGCACTCCATGCCAATACTTTCTATGTCAATGCACTGTATTCTGTACCACTCCACTCTACGCCCCAGCATCCTAAGCCAATTCTCTCTACACCACTGTACTCTACCCTGCACCACTCCTCTCAACGCCACTTCACTCTACTCTGAAACAATTAGCTCTATGCCACTGCACTCTATGCTATTGCACCCTACCCCACTGTACTCTATGCCACTGCACTACACCACTGCATTCTATGCCAATGCATTCTACACTACCCTACACAATTGCACTCTACAACACTCTACTCTGCAACACTGCACTCTCTGCCACTGAACTTTATGCCATACTACCATGCACCACTGCACTGAAGTCTATGCCACTGTACTCTACACTACTGAACTCTATGCCATCAATCAGCATGCATTGAGGCACTTTCACCCTGCATTCACACACTTATCAACCTTCATTCATGCACCACTCACCCTGCAGAGAGAGCACTCACACCATCCTCCCTACACTCATACACTGCTCCCTTACCTCTTATTATTAATCCCATAGGCGAAGGATAATGCATTTACCAATGATTGTTGTGATTTGGTGTAAATCCATGAAGTAATTTTTGAGAAATTAAGGGGCAAATAAATATACATATCTGGACAGTTGGGTCCACAAGAGTCTATGCGAGACTCTCGTGGGAGCAGCAATTTAAAATGGAGCTTTCTGATTGGCCAAGGGATCCTTTTTTCCCGTGGCACATATCGCTCCTGTAGGAGTCATACTCCCACGAGGATGGCAGCTCTGTTTAGCTGACAGCCCCTACGGGGTCCAAGAAGAGAAAAATCAACAAAAAATGCCTCAATCATGTGCCCACACTGCCGAAGACCATATGAGCCAGGGCGTTGCATTTACGCATGGTAATTAGGTATTACTTTATGTTAAAAAAAAAAAAAAGAAATTCACTGAGAAAAAAAGGTTCACATTCTCAGGCAAGAAAGGTTTCCCAACCAATCTTGTCAAACAGAAGACATAATATAGTGGGAGACAGAAACCATCTGAGTCTAGAGAAAACTAAAGGAAGATACTTGTGTGGGGCCACAAGAGCAAATCTCAGACAATGACTTTACTCTGTCCTCAGCCAGAAAATCTCAAATTTTAAAATACAGAGCTTTGCCCATTTCTTATTGACTCCTGGCAGAAGATAGGGAGAAAGATAGAATCGTGGGTATCTTAAATTTATGAAAAAGTTGTTGCTCCACAGCGCTGATGTTCAACAAGGTCTTATACCTGACTTTCTTTGGCATTTTAGATTCATTAATGACATTCTGAGGATGGCTAGCTTGCAGCGATCCAGCATATGTATAATCAAAGAATTATGAAACTGAGACCCCTGCAGAGAAAAACGACACAGCTGCACTGCTATAGACACAGAGTAGTAAGTCCTGAGACAAGATAGAGCTAAACCCCCCTCTATCGTAAGCATGACTTTGAGTTTTTGGTATAAGTAGCTTTGTTTGGATAACCCTTTAGCTACCCCAAATATTTGGACAAGATGACAGGAAATGCTCAGAGATAGAGATCAATTGTGAGACTTAGTCAAAGGACTTTGAGTACTGATTCAATTTGCAGTTTTATACATTTTTTTACAATTTTCTCACAGAATATATTCAGAATTTAATAAAAATATTCTGTAAGATTCGGTTTCAATTTTGTACAGTTTTGGCACATTCATACTTTGCCTTACAGTTAATGTGCAATTCACTTTACAGCTATGATAAATGTCCATTTACGCACATTTCATCATTGTTCATTTGCATTTTTAATTGTCCGTATTTTTCCTGACATGTGGAGTGATGAGTAAGAGTTTGTTTCTGCTTCTGAACCCTCCTAAGACTCCGTGTTCAGCTACTGTGGGATGTGAAGGTGGAAAGACCTGTAATTGAGGCACACTATTTGAAGGAGTATTCGACATCAATGAGTAACAAGTGACATCTTGATAGGGCAGGAGTGATCTGTTCAGTATTTTTGGGGTCAGTTATGAAGTGCACAGCTGCAAGTAGAACAGCCTTTAATCTGGTGAGAAATATTTGGGAGGCCAGTGTGAAGGGGGCACCATAATCTAGTCAAGAAATGGCTAAGGCCTGTGACGCTCGTTGTAAATATTACTGGCACACAATGCAGATGATGTTTGAAATCTTGTTGACTTTGTCACATCTTGAGTGTGAATTTTTAGGTGGATCTGTTATCGAATAAAAAGCCCAGATATTTTGCTGAAGTAGCCGTTATCAACTATTGCTCAATGCAAGTGGATGTGGTTTTAGATTAAAAATCAATTTAGGAGAGTTATACTTCAGATGCATCTGTGCATCATGTCGATACTGATAAAAGGAAATGAAAAGTTAAGGCTTCAACTTATCATTTGAAAAGTATGGGGGATAGAATAGAACATTGTGGAACACCACACAAAATATGCCCAATAAGCAGGATTTAACCTAATTTAGTACATCCGTCATCTTGTTTTCGAGAATGTCAATTAAGATGCTGTCATTGTTAAATCTAGTAGAATGAGTAGGTACGGATAGTTGTCTACGAAATGTCGGAGTGTGTTGCCATTGATTTTTAGGTAGGCAGTCTCATTACTGCGCCCAAATCTAAAGCCTCACTGGTGAGGGCCAAGTAAGTCATGATTTTGTAGGTCATCCTAAACATCTAAACATTCTAAACATTTTCATAAATTTTAGTTAGAAATTAAAAGCTCAATTAAGTATTCAGTAGCTGGCTGACTGTCCACTAAGGAGTTGAGGTAATCACGTATGTCACCCTGTCAGACTAATGCCAGCCATACTTATGGGAAACGGCCTAAACAACACAGGGTAAGCCACGTGGGCCTGTTTAATGCAAGTGTAACAACGCTTGCCTGAACCACGACTCTCTGAACTTCTGCCTTAACCACGCATATGCCTAAACCACAAATATGTGTGGTTAAGGCAGAGAGTGGTGAGCGGTCTGTGGTCTATCTGTGCAGATGGGTGGAGAGGAACAAAACAGGAAGGATTGGGGGAGGTGAGTGAGGCTGGGGCTGGGTTTGGGGGTAGTTTTAAGGGGTTGGGGAACTTTAAGGGCTCAGGGCGGGTGGGGATGTTGAGGTAGTTCTTTTGACAGGGGGCATGGCTTTATGGTTCAGGGTGGGGGTCAGGGTAGTTTAAGGGAGAAAGGGAGTTTTCGGGGGTGGGGGTCAGTTTTAGGGTTGAGGCCGGGGGGGCTGTGGTCGGGGTAGTTTTAAGCAAGAGGACAGAGAGTAGAGAGGGGAACAGGAAGGATTGGGAGAGATAAGTGGGACTGGGTTAGGGGGGTAGTTTTTAGGGGTGGGGGAATTTTAGGGCTCAGGGCAGGTGGGGGTGTTTGGGGTAGTTTTTTTGACAGGGGCAGAGTTTTAGGGCTCAGGGCAGGTGAGGGGTCGGGGTCATTTTTTGAGAGGAGCAGGGTTTTAGACCTCAGGTATGGGAGAAGGGAAGTGGTAGTTTTAAGGGCAGATTGGGTCAGGTTTAGGGCTCTGGGGGGGTTGGGGTAGTTATAAGAGCAGGGCAGGGCTAGTTTTAGGACTCAGGGTAGGGAATTGGGGTAGTTTTAATTTAAGGGCAGGGTGGGGTCAGTTTTAGGGCTCAGGATGGGGGGATAGGGGACGTTTTGAGGGCAGGGCGGGATCAGTTTTAGGGTTGAGGACGGGGGAAGGGGCAGTTTTAAGGTTGGGGTAGTTTTAAGGACAAGGCGGGTCAGTTTTAGGGCTCAGGGCAGGAAGACAGGGCAGTTTTAAGGGCTGGGGCGGGGTGTAATGCAGGGCTGGTGTATCGGGCATTATGGACAGGACGGGGGGCAGCGAGGTACAGTTTACCATGCATACTCCTTTTCCAATCATTCATCCATGGTCGTGACTGACTGTCCTCCCAGCACTTGACTTTGTCATGTCTAGCCACCATCAAACCCACATTGTAAAAGAGGATTGTGTGTTTATCCACAGTTCGCTCTCCCCAGATGTCCAGGGCAACCAATTAAGGTGTAAGTTCCACGGATACCTTGACAACAGAGGTTATATTTTGGAACACCATCCCCAAAGAGGCCTGAGCCCAGGGGTATCCCCAAATAGTATGCAACAGGTGTAACAGAACATTTAGTGCTGTCCCTCACGTGACAGAAATCATCTATATGTGACAATTTATGCATTATGTTAACCAAAAGTATTAATAGTTTGACTGTTGAGTAATACACTGAGAAACCATTTTAAATGTGCATTTGTTTAGACTAATGTTAGAGACACAGGTGCTATTGATGTTTGATTAAATGTTTGAATGCTTAAACTGACATTATGTTTTAATGTAGACTCTAGACTATTGGTATGTCTTGAAATGATATTGAATTTCTAATGATTATTTTTTTTAATACATGATCAAACATAGAGAAAATGCAGATTTACGTTATACTGACTGAAATGTAATAATAGTCATTTTGTTTAAAGTTACTGTAGCCTGAATGCTAATGTAGAATTTACAGTTTACACATTAACATCTGTTTTATTTGAATGTATTAATGCTGTATTAACTCACTTGCATTAGCCTAAGTGATGCCTGCTAGGCCCTGTATTTCGTGATTGTGCAAGAAATGTCAAGTCATCTTCCTAACGTGAACTTTCCTTTAAGACTTCACTCCTACGAGAAGAATAGATTGGTAATAGATGTCTACTGTTTTACACTTAGAATTCAATCTTGGATTCGGAACATCCTGGGCTGGGGGGTTACAATTCAAACATTTGTTTCAATCTTGTATGGAGCTACATGGATGGACGCTGGTCTCAAGATAGAATTGGAAACATATGAAGTTGTTTCATCTTGGTGTTGTGTGATTAATTTCTTTTGGATGATGCCACTTCAACCTCAAATGAACTGTTGCCCTCACGTATCAGATTGCCGTATGAACTTTGATATGTCCATGTTCAGCAGGACTTTGTACAGATGGTGACCAGATTCCCATCAGAATCTAGAAAGATGCAGAACCCTTGCAGATGAAGAACCACTCAGGCTGAGTCCCTTGGAAAGGTATCTTCCTCTCGTTGCCCAAGATCACCTTTTTTGCCCTTTTTGTTATTTTTGTCTTTTGCCTACATTTGTTGCGCCCCACACGTCTTCCCCTGATTTGGTTAAGCTGTAGCATTTCCCTGTGCCAGCTAAATTGAACTTTGATGATTTTAATAGCCTTGATGCTTGTTAAATTTGACCAATGCTTATTCTCTGTACATCATGTTATCATATTGAAGTTTTGTATTTTATTCATTGAGTGCCTAGTTCTTCTAATGTTAGTCCGTCTGAACTTATTTTGTTGCCTTGAGTAGACCTTGGTGATATTGTATCTTTATAACTTTGTCTTTCAAATTGTTTACATGACTCTGAGCTTAAGTTTCTAATAAATCCCTTAACTTTATCCCTGACTAGAGTTTTGCTCCTATGGCCACATTGGTTATACTGTGTAACTTAAATGGTTTGTATTGAAATGTGGTTGTATGATTCTACCACATCCTATGCAGGGTCCAAAGATCCATTGAAAGCTATGAGCACTGATTCCTGGAAAGGGTGAAAATGCTTCAACAAATCTGGTAGCATAGGAATGGCTTGTCCCACAAGGAGGCAGAAACATTCAAGTATAGTCTTAGAGAGACAGGATTAGTCCCATGCAATTTCCTAGTCCAAAATTTGTCTGCCCCAAATTCTGTTCCATGTTCCATTCCAAAGACTGATAAAGTTCCAGCATTATACCTCTGAGTGACGGATGTGTGAGTACTACTAGGGTTTGGCGCTTGCATTGCTTCTGGCCTGAAGATTGTGGTAGAGTGTGATGTTGTTAACTAGTTTGCGGAGTCGTCGTACTCATTTGATTGTGGCGCTTGTTGCTAAAAAAATGTCTGCGGTTGTTGTTGATTGGACCTTCGTGGCCTAAGGTCCTGAGATAACGCACAAGAGTGGAAGACATTTGGTTAATTTATTGTCTGCAGTCAGGTACTTGTCATGAGACGTTGTTGATAATGCCAATATTTTTCTTGCATGAGTGTGAGTTATTGGTTGATAATAAGTGAAACCAAAGCTCACATGGATGATCTGTATCAACCGGAGTGAGAATTGCTGGTCAAGTTTCACTCATTGTATAATTATAATAGCTACAGCCAGAAAATGTCTCTCCATACAGCTTTGACATGTTTGAGTTCCCACCCTGTATTGTGCAGACAGGTTGCTGGGTTTTGCTTGCAATATTTTGTTTTAGGTGTATGTGGGCAATTGTGTAAGAGGCAATTACGAAGCAACTGCGGTGCTGGAAGAAGTGAGTGCGACGTCTTTGTGTACCGCACTGATATAGGTCGGTTGGTGTGAAGCATGCTGGTACTGATGGATAGTGCTGCATTGATATTGGTTGGGAACACTGAGAGAAACGGATTGTGGGATTAAAGTTTCTTCCTGATTTGATAAAGAAATTATTGTGATTAAATGAATTTGATCAAAAATTACATTTTTCAAAGCTTTGACGAGTGCATTAGGAGAAGATGTGTTTATTCCAGTTAGAGAGGGTATAGAGACCCCACCCAAAGGAACTCCAGGTAATTATGTATTGCCTATTAAAGGATTTCATGCATGTTTGTGGCTTGAACAATGGTGTAAGATTACTGAGAAATAATGTGCCTTAGCATTTCCCCATTATGTAATTTTTAATCTGAGAATTTTAGACAATTTGAGGTGGATACCCTGTGAGGGGAACAGCCTCCAAGACCCACACATTTTGAGGCCCTTAGTATTTGGGAACTCATAGCATGAGAGAAAATGACAAACAAATATTAGAACAGAGTGCAGAACACAATAAAGACACTTGCAGAGGCTAGATGGGATGCTGAACCAAAAGTGTGGAGGGCAGATATTATGGAGGGAGTCAGAATGTATCTAGCTATTTCAAATAAAGATGGTGAAAGCACTAAACCCAAGACTAAGAAAATGACAGAAAATACAGAACAGGCAACAGAAACTGAGGATTAAAAAGACAGTGACATATGAGATCGATTCAGACGATGAGTTTATAAATCAGATCCTGATTAATCGTCTGCCTCCGTACCATTCAGTTGAGTTAGGAGCAAGAAGTGAAGCAGTACAAAATGTAACTTTGAATGTGTCAACTGCTTCAGTTGCACAGATCCCGAATCAGATAGTACCGAGTATACTTGCATATTCAGTGACGCAGCTTCCTGAAGCGAATCATCAGTTCAGAGCACTAACACAGTTCAGCCTGTACCAAGTCCCATTGCAAATCAGGTTGTGCCAAATTCGAACGCATACCAGGCGGTGCATTCACCCCATGTGAATCCGCCTTTGCAAAGTTGCATTCTGAACCAAACTGTGCCAATGTGTAGTCCAGTTCAGGCAATGCCAAATGTTACCTCGAGTCCAACATGACAAAGTTTTAGTACTGTCTTAACAAGGCACAGTGTAGGAATGACAATTCTCAGTATCCGACAAGTCAAATGGGCGCAGATGCTTTAACAGTTCCCGTGACTATAGGTCCTGTTGTCCCTGTGTATGCTCCAGGCATGTCTGGAAGCAACACACACTAAATAACTATCCCAACACTTCTTGAAACACCAGTTACATCTGCTGGGATATCACCAATTGGTATGCAGAGATCAGTATATTCTAATGACTCATAAATAGAGATAACAGCTTCTCTTGTGAGACCATTAATCCCTACACGAATTGCAGATCAAAACCCGATGAAAAGTCAGACAGGATTTACTCCTTAGGGAACTCCACCTTATTCTGTGTTCAGACCTGATCAGATCCCAAATTCAAATTGTTGCATTCCACAAGGAGGAGTAACCTTTAACACACAAGAGAACATGTCAAATTATAATACTCTGAATCGACAGAATGTAGGACTGTTGAGAGCAGAAGTAACACAGAATAGCAATATAAGCTTGCAAGGTTTCACTGCACAACAGCTGACTGATTGGTTAAATAATTTGAATCCTGAAGTCGCAACAGGTACAACAAACTGCAATGCTAGAACATAAGAGACACAAGAGAGAGAGACAGGTCAGTGAATGTAGACCGGATTGAGTTTGAAATTGAATGAAATGATATTAGGAACATTAGATACAGCTCAATGGGAAACCTACACTGAAGATGAACTATGGCTCATGTGCAAAGACATTACTCAATGTGCAGGACAGGCTTATGAGAGATTAGCTGAATTAACTGAAAAATATGATGTGGGTTTAGAGAAAGCAAAGCCCTTAAATAGAGCTTACA
Organism: Pleurodeles waltl; assembly: GCF_031143425.1. Lineage (NCBI taxonomy): Eukaryota > Metazoa > Chordata > Amphibia > Caudata > Salamandridae > Pleurodeles > Pleurodeles waltl. The sequence goes on along the minus strand of NC_090440.1, from coordinate 315,181,322 downwards.
TATTGGAGCTCAGCAGAAAAGATATAGTTAATGTGAGATCTCCTGGAACAAAATTGCACATTAAAGAATTGATTACATACATTTAGAAATGGGGACCTATAGATAAGTGGTAAGGTAGAAGGGCAAAGAAAGAGATCAGAAGAAAGCAAATCCAAACGTCCTATGACAGAAGCAAGTCAAGTCGAGGACATCAATGTAAAGATGTTGCCCATGAGAGAAATCTCCAGATGGAGATTATGTTCATGAACCATGGAGTCTGAGCTATATTTTCTCATTCACAAATGATTACCCGTAATTGAGCGAGATACCAGTGGAGTGGTACAAGCAAACAGAGATTTGTAAAACCTTCAAAATTCCTATGGGGGGATTTGAATACATTGTTTGACATGGTGGTTCCGCTGATTTGTGGACTGAATGCAAGGTGAATGTTGATTGGTCTGATTGTGACCCTTGAAGAGACTCAGTAACAGGTGCCCAGGTAGCTGAACTGGTCACTCTTATCAGAGCATGGTGTGTTTCTGAACAGCACAAAGTGACAAACCACTAATAATCAGCATAGTTTTTGGTACTGTTCACGATTTCAGACAATTGTGGTCCCAGAGAGCATTTATGATGTCCTCTGGATCCCCTGTCCATAATCATGAGAAGGTTTACTATTTGTTGAATGCAATTTCGGCTGCCTGCACAAACTGCTGCTTTTAAGTGTGCAGCACACACGAAATATACTGACTATGTAACCTTAGGTAATACATATGTTGATGAAGTAGCAAGATATTGTGCCCTAAGTTGTACCTCCTTTAATGGAGAATGGAATAATGAGATAAGTGATGAAATAAGTCAAAATTAGCTGTTAACTGCTGTTGAAACATGGGAGGAAGTTAAGTAATTGCAGGAAGAAGTGACAGAGGAAGAGGGGCAAAGCTGGGTTAGAGCAGGATGTGTCAAAAGAAATGACGATGATATGTGGGTTTCAAGTGATGGAAGAGCACTTTTGCCAAATAGCTTGTTCTCACCTGTGACTAGATACTATCATGAACAGGCACATATAGGTAGAGATGCAATGATCAAAACCTTTAGACAGACATTGTTTAACCCCAAATTCAGAGTGATTGCAGAAGCCGTGTGCCATAGATGTGTCACATGCCAGCGCATGAATGTAGAACAACGCACAGTTGTTATACTGAGTCACATAGGTAGATGAGGAAGAATGTTCAGTAGGATGCAGCTGGATTTCCTAGAGATGCCTGCGTGCAATGGACTGAGATACACTGGGTTGAAGAATACTGACCAGGAGAAATGATAGTCTCACAGTAGCAAAGCTGTTACTTAGGGAACTGATTCCGCAGTTCGAATTCCCGACTTCTTTATAGTCAGACTGAGGAACTCATTTCAACAGTGAGGTTCTGAAATTACTGTGTGCGGCATTACAAGTTGAGCAAAGATTACATTGCAGTTACAGACATGGGGCTTCTAGACTTGTCGAACAGACTAATGGCACCCTGAAGTCCAGATTGGCAAAAGTATGTGCATCTACCACTTTGAAATGGCCAGACACGTTGTCTCTTGTCTTGATAAGTATGCGCAATACCCCGACAGAAAGACTAGGTCATTCTCTAATGAGATTATCATGGGGAGAGCCAGCAGTGCACGTGGTTCGTTTTTTGTCTCATCAGGTTGGAGAAGCTACAGCACCGCTGCAGTGGAAGCTTTGCGATGACCTATGTCTAGGCGACTGGGTCATGGCGAAAAAGCATGTAAAGAAAATGTGTTTGGAACTGAATTGGGGAGGCCTTATCAAGTGGTTTTGGTAACCACTACAGCAGTGAAGTATGCTGGTCTCCCTAACTGGGTAATTGCTAGCCACACTCGCAAAGATCCAGGACCTCTAGATGATACAGTACCTCTCTCAAAAGGGATGGTTACAGTGAGTGAGGGGGATCAGGTTAGTCAAGCTGTTGGGGCTGGACAAGTAGCTGCAACAGCACATTTGCGGACTGAGGGGGGTCTGACCAAGTCAACAACAGTGGATGGTACAGAAAGGTCGAGACAGAATCAGTTGACTATTGCAAATTTGGATGACGAAGGACCACTTGCTGTAGATAAAAGAGCTGTATGAGGAGACAATTGGCCTAGAGGAAACAATGCCAGCTGTACAAGTGGCTCTGACTATTGCTGAGGAGACTGAAGAGTCAAGCCAAAGTGACAGTGATCCGAGGGTTGAGCGAACTGGAGATCAATGAGAAAGAGAATACCAAGCCGAAAATACTCAGCACCTGAATGGACATATTTTGCTGCAAATTACTTCTAAAAGGGGTTTACAACCTTTTGTTTTAATAATTCGAATCTAGTTCAATATTCTTGAGTTTGAAATTGTAGTGGGGCTAAACTTTGAAATCTCATTGCTGCTTGATGAACAAACACATTACGTTTTGGAAGTGATTAATAGTGATTATGAGCTGGGTCTTTATTGGAGACATTTGAATTTTTTGTAGAAGCTTTTGAACTGTGCAAGTAGAGAAAACTCTTGATGAACTTTCTAGAAAATCTGTGAACTTTTGTGTATAATGTGTAAGGCTATTTTTGATATTTGCTTTGCTCACAAATTAAAAGGACTGAAAATAGACAGTGATATATTAAAGCCAATTTGCATTTTTTTACATTTCGACCTTTGATTTTTTTGATCTTTGAATTCGAACTTTTGGTCTGAAATTAGAGAACTCTTGGAGCTGAACTAAATTGCTAATTCAGACACATATGTATAGGTTTAGTGGTAGTAATATTTATTATGAGTATATTATTGCTCATTGGTTTGAGTCTGCCTGTAGCAAATGATTCAGAAAAGATTACATCCACAAGTGCCCTGAATTTAGCGAATCCAATTGCAGATCAGAATTTACTCTACAGTGATGAGAAATACATACACACTGATGGTTCTAGATGTGACTTACCTACAGATGTATATTTTAAGTTGTTATATGAGTCTTTAGATATCAGGGAAGCTAGAGATTCCTATGTATGCACATGGTTGCCTTCATCAGTAAGTGAGGGAATCACACAGTGTAGTTTACCCCTATCCTATGGAATTTCTTGTAACCTGTTGTATCAGCAGAAGTATTATCAACACTTTTACTCCAATTATTAACTAGTGTTAATTTTTTTTCAATTGTCCCAGTCATAAAACATTTGAGCAATATTACAAAGATGAAAAACATTGACACAGTGGGAGGTTTCTTTGCGGCTATGTTGATATTTGGTACAGTTTTGTGCTGAAAAGAACAATTTGAACTGCATTTTTACCCCAGTTGAGAATGAAATCATTGGATAAATTGAGGCGAGGAGAAGCGCTATGAAGGCCAAAATAGAAAAGGGGGTAGTTTTACAAAATTGTGGAAAGGATGAAGCCCATTCAGTAGCTGTAAATCAAGGATTCCCGGCTTTAGATTGTCAACATGTAGGAAAGTTATGTGTATATAGACCTAGATCAAAGACTGACACACATTTTGCAGGAACTAGTAAGTGTAGATGTGTTTTTGTTTAAGAATGTCTGGACCTTTATGCTGAATGGATAAGAACCCACCATACCAGGTGTTTATTTCATATGTGGAAAGAATGGCTATTATAAGCTGCCAAATGGCTGAGATGGTAGGTTACCTGGGAGTAGCTTTTCCAAAGATTTTTCATGTAGACCATTTTAATGATCCATTCTGGAATGAGAAGTCAAATGCCAGAGTCAAAAGAAAAGCTAGTGCTTCAGAGATTGGATTGTAGGAGATATTTCTGGTGTCATAATTCCATCATAGGTGTTATCTTGATTCTTGAATGATCTCAAGATTAGAAAGTTGTCAACAATAGTAGATAAGCTATCTACAGACACAGCAGGTGCCATATTAGTAGATAGAGCCTGTTATAAAGAAATGGTCATGGTTTGGGAACGACTAGGAACTCATAAAGCTAGGGCACTCACCTGGAGAGGGTTCATAAAAGATGGACAAAAGAGATTGTCACTTTTGGCATCCAGTGGCAAGCTCCCTAGTCTTAGTGTGTACTGGGAAAGGAAGGTTGGATGAACAAAAATTATGAAATTTAAAGTTAAATTGAATTTCCTGCTGCTACAGTGCTACAGTAATTCCAAGTTGAAAGGACACTTGGTGGATATGGCATCCTGGCACCTCCCACCACTACAAGGAAATAAAAGAGGCAGTGGTTCAGATATTGTGCACTTTGAGACATTTAATATCAGGCTGAGGTGCTTAGATCCCTAGCAATCACAGGGGCACAGCACACCATGCACTCACACAGGCACTCATCACCTTGCACTCACATAAGCACTGCTTATTCTGCATTAATACAGGAGAGCACTCACCCTGCATTCATACCCACACCACTCACCTTATATCATGTAGACATGTACTGCTCACCTGCACCACTCACCCTGCACTCTTATGGACATACTCACACAGATATTGCTCACCCTGCATTCACACAGGAACTACTCACCATATACTCATAAAGATAGACATCACTAACACCCTCCTTTCTAAGAGGCACAGCTCATGCAATAGTCACACAAACACACCGCTCATCCTGCCCTCACAAACACACCACTCACCCTGCCCTCACACAATTTACCCAACTCCCAAACAGCCATAGCTCTTTCTGCACTCATGCAGGCATTGAGTAATATGCCTTCACACAGGCACGACTCACCAGACACTCCCACAGACAAAGTAAATGCTAACCCTGCACTTATACAGGCACAAAAGTCTGACCTCAAATAGGAACACCACTTACCCTGCTTTTGCACATTTACTCTGTGCACCCTACACTCAAAAAGGCACCACTCACCCTGCAAAATGAGGGAACCACATAAAAACAAATAAAAGATTTCGGAGATACAAGAGCTGTTCAGCAGGGAAGGAATGAACAGGGAGCCAGCCTACGGGAATACACTAGCTGCTCGCAGATAAAAGAGCAGACTGGCTGGGTAGAAACGGTGTAAAAGGGACACAAGAACTGAGCCACCAGGTGCTCACGCATAAAAGAGCAGCCCCGTGCAAGAAGGAAGGACACCAAGACAGCATAAGGGGGCTGCCGAGTGCTTTCAGGCAGAAGAATGGCCCAGAGGAGTAGAGAAAGATGCAAAAGAACAGCATTATGGGATTAGCAGGGCATTTACGCTTAGAAGTGAAACTTAGTAGGGCAAGAAAGGGCAGGGCTGCAGAAAGACAGGGTTCACTGGCAGAGAAGAGTGGGCTGGTGGGGAAAGAGCTTATGAGGAAACAGTATGATGGGACTCTATTTGCATTTGCAGAAGGGAGGCCGGGAGACTGAGGATTGACTTACTTTAGATCTGAGTGACTGTTACCAACTTGTCCAGGACTACCTGCCCTTTAGACTGCTGCCAGAAAACCAAATGTGAGCCACCTAGACTGGCCGTCAATGGGTTATTTGGAATTCTGTGCAGTGTACTAGGATTTGCTGAGGAGATGAAAAAGCTTTAATTCTAGTCAATTTTTACAAGTAAAATCCTTCTCTCTCCCTGATGACTCCTACTATATGTGCAGCCAGAAGTACTAACAATGAAAATAACATTTTCTTTTGACACTGTTGGCTTACCACCACATCATCAAGTTTGAATGAGGTGGCGATATTGGGTGAGGAGAAACTCCTCTGGACACAACAATACTAAAGTTCAAGGAACCTCGTCATCCCGTTTCAATGCAGTGGCCATAATAGGTGAGGAGGAATCCCCAACAAGCCAACACAAGTACAACAAGCACTCTGTTCTGGTGAAAGCACAGAACCTGTGCCCAATCAAGAGCTGTAGAGAGGAATTGTCATATGTGGGCGGAGACAAGGCCTTTCTCTCAGTAGTGCTTCTTGAAGTTCTTTTTCTGTTGATTACATAAGGTCAGTCAATAGTTGTGCTGTATATCCAGACCTGAAAAGGAGGATTAATGCAAAGTAACTATTGAAGCTAGTTGTGACACCAACTTAACACACTGTGGCTTAAACCTTACACAGTTCACTGATCTGAATTCTCAACATAGCATATAAATCAGGTAGTTGGACACCCGGAGAGCTGCAGAAGCATGAATTTCTTGGATCAGAAGAGACAGAGGAATAGTGAAAGGAATTAAACATTTCACATGAAGTATTTCTCCTAAAATCACCTGTGCATGGACTGTAATACTGATAATTTTGACTAACAGTTATTCATAAAAATTGTTTGGATGTTTCAATCATTTTAATGGAAGACACAAAAATGTGGAAAACAATTCTATATTTTGAAGGATACCAAATCACTAGTGCTTTTTGCTTGGTAACATGAAGCATATTTGGACAAGGGAAATACAGATACAGGTCATAGGTTTCTTTTCTAGACATCGAAGTCCTGGTTATTTCAAACTGCAATCTATGCACAGAGGAATATTTTGTAACTTACAATAGTCACTTCCTATCTATCTGTCTATATTGCTACAGATTGTTGGAAACAAGTCCATATGACTGCCTGAGGGGTTCCTTAAGGTATAATCCAGGTATTGCCACATTGTAAAGTGACATACACTAGTGCATACCAGGAATTAGGCCTGGGCAGAACTTGTGGAATTTTCACTCTATAGAATTCCGCAAAGTTACATAAAAACTCTGCGAGATTCCACAGAGTTCCGTGAGCGGGTGGAAATCAGCACATCATGCTGATCTTCACCACCATGAGCTTGTTCTGCGCTGAGAAATCAGTGAGAACTGCACCACAGAGGGTAGCCAGAGGGCACTGCCACTAGAGCTGTTTTTCTGCCGCTTGAGTAAATTTTCTACTCGAGCTGGGGGAAATCGGCATATCGCACTGATTTTCAGCACCAGGAGCTTATTCTGTGCTGAGAAATTTGTGAGCCTGAAGGGCTGTGTAAATTCCAATTGTGTTTACTAGACATAGCAGCAGTATAAAGAGATTTTTTACATCTGAATGAGGAACACAAATTATAAAGTATAAACTTTTTTTTAAAGTATCGGGCTTTCTATTTAGACCCGACCAAAACAGTATGCTATGCAGGGTTTTGAAATACTGTATTACAGATTAAGATTCACAGAAAAAAAATGTCACATAATTAAACTTAAGGAACGTGTGTTTGCCCGGTTACACTGCATTAAAATGACTACAGAGGACTTTATTGCTGACCTGGCGAGGTTAGGGTGATAAAGGAAGGGTGTTGTTGAGTTGGGCTGTGTCACGAGAACTAATAGATGGATGTCCACTATACAAAAAGTCAAATGTATTTACACACAAAGCCTATTGAAGAGGTGTTAGCTACATACAAACTCAAACGAACAGAGAAAAGGTGAGAGACATTGCCAGGGAGGAAGAGGAAAACTTCCCAATACATTTTCTCTTTCCTGCTGTTTGTCAAACACAGGCTGCAGGCGTTCTGCAGGATACCTTGCTTTATTTTCAAATAAAAGTGAGGGGAGCCACTGGAAATACATTCAGTGGTACTAAATTCAATAACGGGGCGAGCTGTGGACATGACTTAGGTTACAGATGGCATAAACATTGGTGCCAAGAACAACTGCCCTAAGTCACTGCACATTAAAGGAACATTTTGGTGCTGAGGCCAGCCAACAGGAAGCAATAGTGAATTTACCTCTCATATTCATTTGTACTTCCGAGGTCGTTAAACAGACAATTAAATTGGGTACTAGTAAATTAATAGTAATAAAAACATCAGAAGTGTGGTTTTATGTGCTACATAAAAATCTGTTTTTTAATAATATTTGTATTAATATATCTGTTTTCTAGCAGTGGGCAAAGAAAATGAGTGAGCTTTGAGCTGACTGTGGCAAGCAAGGGTTTCTTGTATATGAAATAAACAGACTGTCTACAAATCTCAAGCAATTCAAGTATTTGGAGAAAAAGAAATCTTACTCTTAAAGTGTGATCCCATGAACCTGAACAGAACGCTGTTCCATCTGGAGAGACTCGTAAGGTACTAACACGATTTTCATGTCCGAATAAAATCGATACTCGGGTTCCCTTTAGGACGTCCCAAACATTTATAGTGTAGTCATTGTAGCCAGCAAAAAGTAGGCGACCTAGAATGTAAAAAGGAGAAACAGAATGTGAAAAGTGTTCACGTCTGTGCCCCTTAAGGGGTCATATTTTCAATCAGAATGAAAGTGTTTGTACAAAGGAGTTAATACTTCTGCAATCTGCTGAAACATATTTGTGTCGATGTGAAACATTTACCCTTCATCTCTCCTCCTTACATGCTTTCTGTGCTATGTATTTGGTTGTATGTGTATTAATGAATAGGTGCAGGTATCTTATTCTCTTGGCCTTCCGAGGATAAACTGACCTCAGTTTTTGTAAGGTTCACAATCATAAAGACTCGTAATTCAACATTTAGCTGAATTTAAGTTTCCTCTAATTGTTGCCTCCATTTGTAATTTTATTCAGGTCGGGCAGACTTATCCAGAAAGACATTTGTGATATAGAAGAAACATAAATAATACTATTAGGTTTAGCTGTGAAAATGTTTCCCTATTAGGAATATGCACGTTTTTAAGGGCATCAATTGTGTCGTTAGCGTTTGTGACTGTTTAAGTAGCAATGTGCGCATCACATTTTCTTTTTATAAATGAAATATCAAGTTATGTTTAAATGCCCCCTCATATCGCAAACAAAACGAAACATTTAACCTTTCTTTTTTTGCTTCTTGAATAACATGGGCTGCATACGTTTACTGTAAATGCTAAAATACCAAGCATGCAGATTGAAAAGATAAATGAGGCCTTTTGCAAAATGTCTTTTATGGTTCAAATCTGTTTTATTTATTTAGTGGTGCAAGAAATGTGTTGTGCTCCTGTTGGTCTGCTGCCTCCTGTGTTAGTTGAAGACGCAGGATTCAACTCTGAGAGTCGCAGTAGTCTCAGATATTTGGGGCACGTTAGCTCTGGAAACTCCTGAGATAGTAGAGATATGTATGGTTGCCAAAGTGCTCCATATGTGGCCCCTTGATTTGCCAATACCAGGGATAGTTTCTCCATTCCCAGGATACACCATAATTGATGCCAAGACAAGTGGGAAGGTATGGTGTCTGTGCCGCAGCGCGCCCGGATTGTCTGATGGGTTGCTCCAAACACCACCTCAATGTGTCTGCCTTTATGTGATTTAAGCAGGTAAGTGAAAGCGTTGGGGAGACCTAGTATTGTGTAGGTGGGGAATCTGGGTATCTGAGTATTTATGTGTGTGTTTATGTCATTTAATACTTGCTCCTAGAAGTCTAAGATCTTGGGGCAGTCCCACAGGATGTGGTTTAGTGTGCTGGTTGACCCACAGCGTCTCCAGCATTCTGCACTCCATGTCTACTGATACTTCTGGATCAGTGGGGGTGTGGTACGAATAGGTAACGCTTTTTTTGACATTTCAATGCTTGAGACATTGTGGGCTTTGTATCTTGCTTTGTAGTGTATCTCACTCCATTTTTTTGGTGTAATCATGCCTCTGTCCACGAGTTGTGCCAGGAGCCATCTCTCAAATGTTGTGAGGGACCAATGTGCTTTTTCTTTTATAGCGGGGTGGGTAACCCAACATCAAACTTGCAGGTAGCGGAGTCGCTCCGAATCCGGTAGCCCATAGTCGATTCCCAATTGATCAAAGGAGAGGACACTATTTGTCCCATAGAGGTGTCCCACGGAGCGACAGCCGCTTGATTGCCAATGACAAAACGCGGCTGATCGCGACACAGAAAGAAGTCGGTATTGTCCATGATGGGTGTCAGTGGGGAAGGGAAGGAGGACAGACCATTGCCGGTCACCATGTCATCCCAGGCCTTTAGTGTGGATTTTCCGATTGGGGAAGAATATAATACCCAAGGCCGTTGAGAGCGGTTCAGGAATGGGACTCTCCCGGTCCATGAAGAGCAAGAGTTTCTCAGATTCGGTCTTGAACCACTCAACGAGGTAGCGGATTTGAGTAGCTTGGAAATATGCTGTAAGATTGTGGATGCCCAATCCGCCATCTGTATGGGACTGCCCAATGTGCCCTAGATATGGGGCTGATATAAGTGGGCGCAACCCATTTGTGGGTTTTTATCTGACCATACAAAGCAAGACAGCGCTAGTTGTATGGCCTTTATTGCACCAGGTGGGGGAGTCTACCAGGAGCGCTTGGAATAGGAAGAGAATTTGTGGGAGAATAGTCCTCTTAATTGCCATTATCCATTCAAGCCATGTTAGTGGGTACAGGTGCCATTGGGCCAGATCCCATGTGACTTGCTGAAATAATGTGCGATAGTTCAGTGCCACTGTGGCCACCACCATTGGGGCCAAGTGGAACCCCAGGTATGGAATAGTGGTTGGTGACCACTGGATAGAATACCTACTGGTAAGTTGCTTCATTATGAGTGTGGGAACTATAAGATTAAGGGCCTGAAATTTGGAGATATTAATCCGGAAGCCAGACACTTCTCTGAATCTCTCTGCTATTTCCAGGAAGGCTGGTAAGGCCAATCAGTGGGGAGTTCAAAGCCACGATGACATCATCCACCTGAAGGCATATGGTATGATCCTCCCCCCCAAATCGGAGACCTGTGATGTTCAGGTGATCATGCACTCTTTGAGCAAAAGGCTCCATGTAGCGTGCAAACAGCAAAGGCGACAGTGGACAGCTCTGCCGCATTCCTCTTTATGTAGGGAATGATGATGAAATGGTGTGCCCATTCATTCCAACTGATGCCTGCGTACAATCGTACAATCGTAATTGCTCAGTTTCCAGCTAGGTAGAAGTGGTCTGAAGCCGAAGTGTTTGAGTTGCCGATACGTAGGGCCAGTGAACGCTTTCTCGGTGCTGATGGCTAGGAGTAAGATGTCTCTCTTAGACCAGTTAGCTTTGTCAATAATTTGAAGCAGCAATTTTGTGTTATCACTGCAGTGTCTATGAGGGACAAAGCTCGCTTGGTCTGGGCTTATCAGTCCCAGCATGATTGAGTTAAGGCGCGCCTCCAGGATGCCAGTGAAAAGTTTCTCATCTGTTTTGAGGAGAGAAATGGGCCGGTATGACTCGCACTTGCGGTTATCCTCACCGGGTTTAGGGATCACCACTACTGACACCTCTCCATCGATTGGGCCAGGGTATGGGGGCCATCAATGGAGTTGAACAGCCTTGTTAGGACGGGAGCAAACGTGTGACAGAAAGTCCAATGAAAGCTCACTGGAAAGCCGGCCAGCCCCTGCGATTTGGGTAGTTACTGTCAGACTATAGCTGAGATAACTTCCTGACTCTGATGGGGCGATCCAGCTTGTCTGCCTGCGTCGGTGTGAGCTGTGTCGTGTTAGCACCCTCGTCTGTAGTGATGCTGGTAAAGTTTGAGCTTCATAAAGGTTGTTGTGGAAATCTCTGAACTGAGAGGTGAGGAGGTTATCGTCCACGGCTTCAGAGTCGTCCTCTGGCCTCCACCCTAGCTGCTTGCCGCTGGGCACATAGCGTGTTGGCCAAATGTTTCCCATACTTATTTCCCCCTATGGAAAAGGAATGCTTAAGGCCAAGGAGGGAAAATTCAGCCCTATCGAGATTCAACTGCACAAGCTGCTTCCTTGTCACCTCCAGCTGTCGCCACACTCTGGGCACACCTGTGCGATGGTGAATACATTTTAATTTTCTCACTCGATTATTTAGGTGTTCCCTCTTTTCAAGGTGGAGGATGTTGTCTGCTGCAGAGATAGCCAGAAACTCCCCTCTAATAACTGCATTCAAGGCGTCTCACAGGATCTGGATGGGGGTGTCTGGTGTACCAATTGTTTGCAAGATAGTTAGTAATGGCCTGATCAGTTTGTTGACCACTTCCGGCCATTACAGTAGTTTCTCTCGCAACCGCAAGGGTTTAAATCTTTGTTTCTTTGGGAGGGTTGCAAAGTACGCCACCACACCAGCATGATCGGAGAGTGAGCATGGTTTGATTTTGATGCCAGTTAGCATTTGTTGAAGGTCCTGGGTCCCAGGAAATGGTCTAGGTGGGCGTAGGTTTTCTGGGCATGAGAAAAGAAGGTGAAGTCTAGGGTTGTCGGGTGTGTATCTCTCCATAGGTCCTGCATTCCAATCTACTGTAACCATCACCTTGTGTTCTGTGTGAGTTTCCCTGTCCCTCCATGTCGAGGGGCAGAATGGTCTGTGTTATTATTAAAGAACAAGTTAAGGTTGTCTCTGAATAAAATCAGATTCCCTGTGGTTGCCAAGGTGTCAGCAATTGCTTTGCGTATAAACTGTTCCTGGCTTTCGTTGGGAGCATATATGGTGCTGAGCAGAAGTGTGTGAAAAAGTGGGCTAAAAGTCGGCCCCTTATCTCTGCAACTTTATCCCCTATGAAATGATCAGGCTATGAGAATGGATACCTCAGCCATTTTGTTGTCCATAAATGAGTGAATTTGTCGTGGATAGGCCCCTGACTTGAGTAAGTGCCAGTCTCTTGCCGAGAGGTGTGTCTCTTGCAAAAGACTTACATCTGCTCTGGTGTGTTCTAAGTGTGAAAGGATGGCTTTCCTCTTCACTGGGTTATTGAGGCCTTTCACATTGAGTGTGACAACCCGTAATCTATTGTGTGCGAGGGTGACTTAGAAAGTCTGCGGTGTCAGCACTCGCATCTCTGGTCGCCCTGTGACTTAATGTATATTTCTGGCAGGAGAGGTTTGAGTGTAGATAGAAGCAGGTTGTGAGTAACATATTACAGCTCTTTGTAAGTACCCCCTACTAGATTATCCCTTAGTAAACCAAAACAGAACCTCAAATAATGTATCTGGTTGTTGGTGATCTCACATATGAGCCATTTCAACCTCAACAGTAATCAAGAGTCTAGGTCCGTGGACAAAAAACATCTTCTTAGCTATCTGCCCGCCGAGCCTCACACCCCGCCATCTAGGGGTGCTCTGATCTAGGACCCATAGCTCAGGGTGTTTGACTTGTTCACTAGAGTCTCCAGCACTGCCCTCCTCTCTCGGGCAATGGCATCCTGGTCAGAGCACAAGTCTCTGTTCTGGGCTGAGATCTTCATCCATCTTGAGCGCCGCCACCTACTTTTGTCTCTCTTTCCAATCCCAGGAGTTCACATGCAGCTGCCAGAGAGCGGATTTAATGTAGCCTCCCCACCCAGTGGAAGATGATGCAGAAGGGGTGACCCCAGAACTAAGGGACCCCCTTCTCTCTAACATAAGCCATCACAAAATGAAAGACCCTTCTCTTATGCAAGGTGAGCACAGTACCGCGGTGTGATTGCGGCACTGGAGTGGATGGACTGCTCTGGCTTGCTGGAGGATTTGTTCTTCTTGAGGGAAGTCATGCACACATGCTAGTATTTCCCCAGGGCGGGAGTTCACTTGGTGGGGTAGGCCCACTTTGTGCACCAGGTCCAGCTGGATGTTTGCTTCTGATAGTTCAAGGATTTGGCTGAAGAGGATTTTGACATAGGACTCAATGTTGTTTCTTTCCACCGCTTTTGAGGCACCTCTAATGTGTATATTGTTACGCCTTGACCTGTTTTCTAAATCTTACAGATGGGCCTGGAGCTCTATGTTCTGTTCCTTGAGGTGTATAAAGTCCTGTTGGAGGTCTTCAAGTTCCTCGTCTTTACTTGTCCCATTATCTTCCAGGGTCGAGCCTCTACCCCCAATCTCTGCTAATTCTTTGCATACTGTTTTCAGGTCTTGGGAGGGATCTCACTTGACAGTTTGAAGGTCATCCCGAAGTGATGCGAAGTGGGCTTTGAGGATGAAGCGAGTTACAGGACTTACTGTTTCGTCTTTCTTGGGGTGACCTTTGGGGCCCAGCTGCGAAGGGCAGTGCCCAGAGGCCGGTCTGCACAGCATCTCCTTCAGGGAGCGATCCTTTTTAGAGTGTACGGCTGCTATTGGGTGTAGCTGGTCGGTGCCCTCACTGTGTCAGGTGGGCTTGTGCGCCACGTGGGCCAGAGTCACTCTAGGCCCCAAGTCCCTCTTTGGTCTCTCGTATCCTTTCACCAAGTGGGTGGAATCCTGGGGGAGGTCCAATTACGCTCAGGAGAGAAAGGCCCAGGATTGGTGTCAGCAGCCTTACAGAGGGCTGTTGGAGGGCACCCACACTGTTAGCTCCCTTGCGTGAGTTGGACCTCTGGCTGAAAAGGGGAGCTTAGAGGTGCCGGAGAGTCCAGTGGTGCAGGCCTCTTGTCGGGCTTGTGAACTTTTGGAGGTCTGAGTTGTCCTATCTCTGGCTATAGGAGGCTAGTGCTGGGCACCTGTGTGAGTCTGGCCCGTGCTCAGCCCGTGGTTCAGTGGTGGGCTGATTGAAGACAGTACCCTTGCTTGCTTTATGCTGTTGCGTGGTTGTGGCTTCTGCTGATCTGGCTGGTCTGCTCATCCACTGGCTGTAGGTCTTGAGGTGCAAAGAACCTCCAGTGCCAGCTATCAGGTCATGGGAACACCAGGAGGCCTCACTGAGTTGGTGACAGTAGCCTTACTGTGGGCTGCTGAAAGACACCCCCTTTGTTTGCTCCCTTGTAGTGGGTTAGACCTCTAGCTGAAAAGGTGCACTTTTGAGGCACCAGGGAGTCCTGTGGCACTGCCCCTTGTCGTAGCTTGTGCACCTTTGGAGCCCCGAGATGTCCTGACTCCATCTATAGAAGGTTTAACTGTGCCCCTGTGTGAGGCCGGCTCGAGCCCACTGCACAGTTCTGTGGGGGGCGGATCGGCGAGGGTGCCCCAGCTCCCTAGTGCTGATGTGTGTTCTTGGTTCCTGATGGTCGAGTGGATCCCTTTGCACTCTAGTCACAGGCCTCTAGGTGCCAGGAAGCCCTGGGCACCAGCTATCAGGTTGTGGCGACACCAGTGAGCCTCACGTGGCCCCTCTAAAGCACTTGCCACATTTCTGGGTGCCCAGGAGGCATGTGTGCTCAGCGCTCTGCTCCTCCATGCTAGTCTGTTTTGGCTAGCCCAGTTCAATGAGGATGTTGGGCTCCATGGGCAGAGGATGTTGGGCTCCGTGGGCAGAGCACGTGGCTGTCAGAACAGGGGTATAATCTATATGAGCCCTACCTTTGGGTCTATGTGGCCGCAATGAAAGGGCAGAGCCACCATGCAAAAGTCTGGGTAGTGTCCAAGAGCCCCGCCGGTACTACCTCATGAGGCCTGGGATCACGGATTCAATGCGCGGGCCTACTGTCCCTTGGTGCAGGTGGCCTCCACCTGTGTCAGTTATCGTCTAGGCCCCGTGGCAGGTAAGCATCCAGAGCCATCTGCAGGATATCTCCCTTTAGTCTCTGGCTGGGTCGGCGGTCACCTGGTGCCTCGAAGGGAAGGGCCGCCCAGAACAGGTCTCCACCAGTCGAAGCCAACAAGGTAGGGGTACTTCATGTTGCCACGGGTCCCTAGTGCTGCATTCAAGTCCGGGCTCCAGCATTGGACGTTTTCGTATGCTGCCTAGCGGCCACCACCTTAATGCCTGGTCGTTCTCAAAGTTGCAGCAGCTCCTCTGTAGCTGGGCAGTACAGGACCGACCCAACTGTATCTGTGTTGGGCTCGCTGTGGGAGGCCTAGGTGGTCATTTCTTTCAACCTAGGCACAGAATTACTGGGAATCTGTGGGCGGCAGGGACTGAGGACCAGGAGCACACGTCCTACCAGCCCGCTATCTTGGCCCCGCCCCTGCAAAACATTTTTAAAAATAAATCAACCAGTACTTTCATTTTGTCTTCAATGTGTGCCTTTGTAGTGCTGTGGCTTTTGCTCCCTGCCAATTTAACAGATCATTAATCCTGATTCCAAATTAAAAATATTTTTATATTTCATGAAAATATGCTGAAACATAGCTTTCAGTCAAGACACACTCAGAGCTTTCTTGGAAGAAACAATCACTTTAAGTAACAGAGCTCTCTTCCTTTTCATTGCTCCTATTGATCTATGTCCAACTTCCATTCCAACCAGCGTCACAGTGACAATGTCCTTCACAATAATGCTACAGGTCACATTAAATACTTCTATTATTTCTTTCTTTCTGCACCTTAGAGCCTTGGTCTGGCAGGGAAATGAAGCTTGCACTTTAGAGATTATAACTTGATGCATCAAGAGAACGAATGTATACACCCATAGGCGGACTGAGTCAATGTATACTATGTCTATAAAAAGGTCTCTGCAATAAATGTACATGTGTATGCATCTATTGGTACCTGCATAATGCAAACCAAGCTAGCAAGCAATTGAGCGCAGAGCAAGAATGAAGACCCAAATAAAGATACAACCATTACAGAAAGGAGGCAGTGGTAAAATCTGGTAGTAATGTTCCTTGAAGAGATACATCTTCAGTTTCTTCCTAAACTACATTTCTGAGGGGTTTGCTATTCCAGAGCCGGGGTGCACAGGTGAAGAAGGCCTGTCTACTGTTCTTTCCTTCTAATATCTTTTGATCCCCAGTGTGACAACGCCCTGTCCCAGATGTGGTTAGTTTCATGGTCAGATATGTTGGGGTATTGTTTCTGTGGTCCTTCATAGATGATGATGCTGGACTTGAGGGTGAGATTACCTTGGAGGGAGGCCAGTCTAGTTCTATTAGTGTTGTGGTGATGTCATTACAATTCTTCAGAACCTGTATCACACATGCTTCAGTGTGTGAGTTGTCTATCCGGTCGCCAGGACGAAGGGCTAGAGGAACTTCTTACCACCTTGTGTAGTTCATGCCCATGGAGGCAGCACTTTAAATCTACTTGCACAGGGTGACTTTTAGTGAACGAAAAGCTGGTGGTCACAAAAAGTGCTGATGGTATCTGGCTTGAAGCTGCTCACATGTGGGGAACATGTTGCGTGGCAGTGTGCGGACAGTGAACTATGGTTCCCAGCAGGCCAGGAACTCTTGTGTGTTTCCAGACAACAGCCATCTTGAATTATCAAGTGAAACTTCCTTGTGGGTTTACAAGGTCCATAAGTTTATTTTCCAGGTTCATTCAGCAAATAGACATGTTCTCATTTCCCCCATGGTTTCCACACAGCTTGTAAGAACTCCAAAAAAATGATGAGTATAAGTCTTGGTTTCATGTATATGACAGTTGTTTTAAAGCAATACAGGACGGATCCGTAAAAATGGATTATGATAAGTTTTGTTTTAATTTTAATACTAATCTTTGTGTTAAACTTCAACATAAACTATTATAATTAGTTTGAATAGAGGTGTCAGGATGTACAGAACATTTTTGACAAAGGGGCAACCTCTGTTATGTTTTGGCTGTCAATCCGCCAAGCTGTTGGGAAGCTCACCCTCCAAAGTTTCGAGTTCCCTGTTGAATGGGCAGGAAATATTCACTAAAACTACTTCTGTCAACATTTGGCAACTTTAGGTCCCTGCTCAATGCCACTCAGTCCGTCATGTCGTACAACATTATGGACCAGGTGCCATTTTACTCGTTTTCTAAGAACAAATGTTCCACTCCCAAAAATAGATATGTTTTTTGAAAATAAAAAGTCAGTGCCCCTGACATGCTGAGGGTTCTCTCCCAGCCCTTGAGATGCATTTTTTTCCTTCGGGGAACACCATGCAAATAATGCAGCGGACGTGATCAGAAGGCCAGTCTTGATATGGCCAGGCATTTACACACCAGTTCTTGATGGCAGAGATGGCAGTAGGACTGATGCTGGGAAAACACCAGTTTTTAACTGCTGGGTGAGGCAATTTACTCCTTAGGTTTCACAGATTTGCAGATCTCCTGACGTTTACTGGCTGACGGAATCAACTTCGTTGCAGGCGTGTTAACATTTTCAATTCTATTTTGAAAGAATAAATTACAGTCTTGTTTTGGACGCACCTTGCACATTAGTTGTTTAAAAAATATGAGGTTCACAGTTGTAAGCTTGTATCAGAAATTTTTATGAACTATTTTGAGGACTGCCTAGTTGCTTCTGAGTTCCACATTGCTAAATCAACACACACAAAAGGCTGGGTCCAAACTGAAGGGGCATCAATCAATCAATCAGTACACTTGTAAAGCGTGCTACTCACCTGTGAGGGTCTCAAGGCGCTGAGGGGAGAGGGGGTGCTGCTACTGCTCGAACAGCCAAGTCTTGAGTAGCCTCCTGAAGGTCAGCAGGTCTTGGGTCTGTCATAGGAGCAAGGGGAGGGTGTTCCAGGTCTTGGAGGCGAGGTGGGAGAAGGATCTGCCGCCGGTGGTCACTCTTCAGATGCGAGGGACGGTGACGAGGGCGAGGTCGGCTGAGCGGAGCTGGCGGTTCGGGGTGTAGAAGGTGAGTCGTCTGTTGAGGTAGGCTGGACCGGTGTTTTGGAGTGCCTTGTGTGCATGGGTGAGGAGCTTGAAGGTTATCCTTTTGTTGACGGGGAGCCAGTGTAGGTCTCTCATGTGAGAAGTGATGTGGCTGTGACGGGGTACATCAAGGATCAGGCATGCAGAGGCATTTTGTATACGTTGCAGTCGTCTGAGGAGTTTGGCAGGGGCTCCTTCGTAGAGGGTGTTTCCGTAGTCAAGTCTGCTACTGACGAGGGCCTGGGTGACTGTTCTTCTTGTTTCTGTGGGGATCCACCTGTAGATCTTGCGGAGCATGCGGAAGGTGTTGAAGCAGGAGGAGGAGACGGCGTTGACTTGCTTGGTCATAGAGAGTGTTGAGTTGAGGATGACGCCCAGGGTGCGTGCTTGGTCGGTGGGTGTCGGGGCTGCTCCCAGTGCGGTCGGCCACCAGGAGTCATCCCAGGCTGAGAGGTTGGTGCCAAGGAAGAAGACCTCCATCTTATCCGAGTTCAGCTTCAGTCTACTGTTCTTCGTCCATTCGGCGACGGTCTTCATTCCTTCATGATGGCCAAAAGAACGATGAGTTGGAATGATACCTTGAATGATTGCCAGTGGTTACATTTATTGCAAGCCTTCTCAACCTTTTGTGTGTCTGATGTAACAACTTAAGTGGCCAAGGGTATGCCCAGACGTGGGTCCCTTGCTCACTGTGCCACTTGAACCCAACTAAAGAGCTCCAGTCAGGATGAAATCAGCCTTGGGCTGCTTGTGTTCTGGTTCAGGGAGGACCTGGCTTGGCCGTTTCTGGAGGGACCTGTTGGAGCAGGGTCGATTTGCATATGGTCGGGCCCAGGGCCAGCTTTATCGCTGGTGGCACCCGGTATAGCAATCTTTTTTGGCACCCTCCACCCCATGATCACCGCCTCGGGATTCCCTTACTGCCACCCAGCAAAAGTGCCCCTCATCTCTCCATTGCCCCTCTCAAATACATTTCATGTGTTTTAAAGCC
This sequence comes from Pleurodeles waltl, assembly GCF_031143425.1. NCBI lineage: Eukaryota > Metazoa > Chordata > Amphibia > Caudata > Salamandridae > Pleurodeles > Pleurodeles waltl. The sequence goes on along the minus strand of NC_090440.1, from coordinate 315,162,069 downwards.
TTGGTAAAGGCTGGCTTTACTAATCCACTCAGCTGCACATAAAATATAGTTATGTTCTTTGCATCAGGCATATTAACCCTCTGCGCTACTTTATGGCAAGTCAAAATTGCCACTGGACAAAAACGCCCATCACTCTCTCTATCATGAACATTAATCACAAGACTTAGCTTGACATTTTAATTGCTTCCTGAAGGCTGGACACACAAGGAACTATTCAGAGGGTGCTTTTAAATAGCAAGTTTCTAAGTTATTGCTAAACACAGCGCCCCCATGAGGTCAGCGCCTCCCCATCCAGGTCAGCACCCAGTGTGGGAGCACTGCCCTAACGCCGGCCCTAGTTGGGCCCAAAGTGAGGTGGTATGCCCATCCAGGTCAGCATCCGGTGCGGCTGCCCTGCCCTAACGCTGGCCCTGGTTGGGCCCAAACTGAGGTGGTATGGTGGGTAAAAGGACAATGGGTTGGAATGCTACCCTGCGCGATACCCAGCCGTTAGGCTTATTGCAAGCATTCCTTCCCTCACCTGTTGTGTGTTTGGTACCACATCGTTAAGTACAAGAATTAATTATATACATAAATACGTTCTATGTTCAGTTAACAACACCAAGGGCAAGATAATTAAAAAAGATAATTGCACTCAAAATATCCTCCTTTCACACGCCAAACGCGTGGCTCGGTTTGGGCTCTTTGTGTGAATGCATAACTGTATTAATCCATTACTTTACTTGCCAAAACTGTTCCTCCATTAAAGGAAAAGCTGCAGCTTATACAAACAATTTGGCACCGACTCATGTAAATATTATACTTAGCAGCCTCGTTTAAACATTGTTTTTCCCGTTTTTCACTGTTACAATTTCTAAGGACAGGTGCAGTTAGAATATGCAAATGTTTCCCACCACGCGAGAGGTGGGGGCATAAGGCAGGGACAATACTAAAGCTTCCTATGTCAAAAACAAACGCGGACTTATTTACTGAGGATACAAAAAATGAATTGAATTAAATCTCTCCTACAAGCTGTCGATGAGAAGCTACTAATCGAAATTTATTTCCCGGAACCTGTTATTTAATTAATGTTCTCTGTCAAAAATAGTCACCGATTTCATCTGGAATGTCTGTGGTAACTGTGAACATGTGTGGAAATGGTCTAGAAGGCAGTTGCTACGTTTTTCATTTGCATGTGTCTTGCTACATAGGAACTTCTGAATTCTTTCATATGGCAATCGCATTACAATACACATGATTGTGTTTGTGCGTGCATGTGTTTGTGCGCCCCCGCGAGTGTTTAGGCCAATATGTTTCTATCGTATTCTTACTTTCTTCCTCTTTTTTGTCACAGTCTTAAATGTATGAGTGACCCGAAGCCAGGATATATATTTTTTTTTCTAAACACCTTGCTACTCCTTTTCCTGTTGAAGGATTAATCCAGGTCCCGGGTAAATGAGGCTCCTGTTTGAGCAAATGTCCCTATCAGCCGCGTGCCTCATTGACGGGTGGCACGCAGCGAAAGACAGTTGAGGGTTATTACTGCTTTGGTTATTATAAGGATGAGCTGCCACTGTGTTCCTGGCACTGAATTTCCCACCTCTGAGGCCAGGGGTCGCAAAGGCAGTGCCAGGGGTAGCAGACGGAAAACCAGGAGTCGCAGCTTCGACCCCTGAGGACCCCTAAATTACATCCATGCCTGACACACCCGAGAAGCATCAGGCTTCTGCCCCTCTTTCCTTCCCGCAACGAGTTGTTTTTGGCATGACGCGCCTCCACGTGCGCTCTCTGGAGCTATTGTATTCCCGGGCTCCTACCAGTTTACCCATCCCGTTGAACGTGCCGGAGTTTCGTAAGTATGTGGCGGGGGGTGCGAAAGATGCTGCAGGCCAGCAGCACGTCACCTAGACAGGGCATCCATTATGATACCATTTTGCTTGACTTCCGCTTTTGGCAAAATATCGTTAGAAATGGGGTCTTTGGTTGACAGTCAGGTTACCCCCTGTTCAAGCAAGGACCCTCACTCTAGTTAGGATAAAAGAGAATCACCCTCAGCTAACCCCTGCTTACCCCCTTGGTAGCTTGGCAGAGCAGTAGGCTTAACCTCAGAGTGCTGGGCGTAAAGTATTTGTACCAACACACACAGTAACTTAATGAAAACACTACAAAATGACACAACACCAGTTTAGAAAAATAGGAAATATTTATCTAGACAAAACAAGACCAAAACGACAAAAATCCAACATACACAAGTCAAGTTATGATTTTTAAAAGATTTAAAATAAAAAGAGTCTTTAGGTAGTTGTAACAACACACTAGCGCTGCTAGCGTGAAAATGTACCTGGTTTGCGGCAAAAATAACCCCGCACGGGCGGTGTGCGTCGAAAATAACCCGGCACGGGTATATGCGTCGAAAACAGCTCGGCTCGGCGAGGCGCGTCGAAAAAGCCAGCCACGCGACGGTCCGAAGTCCCGCGGCGCTGGTTGCGATCTCTCAGCCTTCGTCAGCGATGCTGCGCGTCGTTTCTCCTGCTCCGGGCGTCGATTCTCCGGTCGCGTTTCCAGCGGCGTCGTTTCTCAGCTGCGGAGCCGGCGTCGCGTCGTTTTCTCAGCCGCGATCGGATTCGCGTCGATCTTTTCTCCGCACGGTGCGCGGTGCGTGTATTTTTGTCCTTAGGCTGCCAGCCTCTCCTTTCAGGGTCCCAGGAACTGGAAGGGCACCACAGAGCAGAGTAGGGGTCTCTCCAGAGACTCCAGGTGCTGGCAGGAAGAAGTCTTTGCTATCCCTGAGACTTCAATAACAGGAGGCAAGCTCTACATCAAGCCCTTGGAGATTTCTTCTTCAAGATGGAAGGCACACAAAGTCCAGTCTTTGCCCTCTTACTCTGGCAGAAGCAGCACTGCAGGAAAGCTCCACAAAGCACAGTCACAGGCAGGGCAGCACTTGTTCCTCAGCGATCAGCTCTTCTCCAGGCAGAGGTTCCCCTTGATTCCAGAAGTGTTTCTAAAGTTTGTAAGTTTGGGTGCCCTTCTTATACCCATTTTAGTCTTTGAAGTCACCTTCCTTCAAAGGGGACTCACACCTTCTTGTGAAATCCTGCCTTGCCCAGGCAAGGCCTCAGACACACACCAGGGGGTTGGAGACAGCATTGTCAGAGGCAGGCACAGTCCTTTCAGATGAGAGTGACCACTCCACCCCTCCCTCCTAGCAGAGATGGCTAATCAGGAAATGCAGATTACACCCCAGCTCCCTTTGTGTCACTGTCTGGTGTGAGGTGAAAAACAACCCAACTGTCAAACTGACCCAGACAGGGAATCCACAAACAAGGCAGAGTCACAGAATGGTTTAAGCAAGAAAATGCTCACTTTCTAAAAGTGGCATTTCCAAACGCACAATCTTAAAATCAACTTTACTAAAAGATGTATTTTTAAATTGTGAGTTCAGGGATCCCAAACTCCACATGTCCATCTACTCTCTAGGGGAATCTACACTTTAATCATATTTAAAGGTAGCCCCCATATTATCCTATGAGAGAGAGACAGACCTTGCAACAGTGAAAACGAAATTGGCAGTATTTCACTGTCAGGACATATAAACCACATTACTATATGTCCTACCTTATCCATACACTGCACCCTGCCCTTGGGGCTACCTAGGGCCTACCTTAGGGGTGCCTTACATGTAAGGAAAGGGAAGGTTTTAGGCCTGGCAAGTGGGTACACTTGCCAAGTCGAATTTACAGTGTAAAAATACACATACAGACACTGCAGTGGCAGGTCTGAGACATGATCACAGAGCTACTTATGTGGGTGGCACAACCAGTGCTGCAGGCCCACTAGCAGCATTTGATTTACAGGCCCTGGCACCTCTAGTGCACCTTACTAGGGACTTACTAGTAAATCAAATATGCCAATCATGGATAAACCACTTACATACAATTTAAACAGGAGAGCATATGCACTTTAGCACTGGTTAGCAGTGGTAAAGTGCTCAGAGTTGAAAAGCCAACAGCAACATGTCAGAAAAATATAGGAGGCAGGAGGCAAAAAAGTCTGGGGATGACCCTGCATAAGCAAAAGTCCAACACGACCCCCTACCAGCCTAAAGCCAGGGGAGAACAATCAATACCTTGATGTACTTCCCTGATTGGGGCGATAGAACAGGGACCCAGGCCCACAACAGCAGGGGCATGTTCCAGTTCTACGCCTTCCTGACTCCAGTTGGATCCCTCTGTCCATACTCTCAGGGCCCACTAAGCTAACCCATGGGGAATCCTTCTCCACATCTACAGACACCATCTGTGCAACACCTAACTTTACTTTGCTCACAGATGTATTGCAATGGGCAGATAGTACCACCAGGGCCAACACAGTGGTGTTGCCCACTCCACCCCCGGGGTGTGACTCTCGTCCTCCCCCCCCCAGGGGCAACTCTGTCCACCAGGACAGCAAGCCACAGTGGCCCCAGACAACTGTCAGGGATGAGAGCCCGACCTCAGGCCTCTCTAACCACTGTGACTGTGGAGAGTGGGGGGTGGTAGCCCCAGGTGCCTGGCACCCTTTGACCACTCTCTCTTCCACCAGGTCAGGGATGACAACCTGACCCTGGTCCTCCCCTCTGGGGCTCTGTACCCTCCCTGCAGAAGCGGCACCCCCAGAGTCAAAAACTGTCAGGGGGCTTGTAGAAGCAGTCCTGCACAATTCTTCCATCAGTGCAGGGATGTTAACCTGCAACTGATCCTCCAACCTGGGGTCTGTACCTTCAGGTTGGACCAGGGCCAGGGGTGAGGCTTCCCTCCCCCTGCCCTCTCTTCTGGGGTCCTGAACCACCCAACTAGGAGCGACCCCCCCAGAAGACAACATGGTAGGGGCACTGTTAGCAGTAGCCCCTTCCTCCAGGTCAGGGGGGACACCCTTAACCTGGCCTCCCAATCCAGGGTCTGTACCCACAGACTGGATCACTGCCTGGCAAACCAGGACTTCCTGGGGGGCATACCTACCCCCTACCAGGTCAGAGTTTACCCTCTGAACCTGGCCATCCGACCCAGGGTCACCACCCTGCGGTTGAACCACTGCCTGGCACACCAGGACTTCCTTGGGAGCACACTTACCCCCCATCAGGTCAGAGTTTACCCCCTGAACCTGATCATTCAACCCAGAGTCACCACCCTGCGGTTGAACCATTGCCTGGCACACCAGGACTTCCAGGGGGGCACACTTACCCCCCTCAAGGGACACACTGTCCCGAAGGGCCACACAAGAGTCTGGCTGGCGCAGGTCTCCTGACCTCTGCCCATCTGACAGAGTCTGGATTCCCCCCAGCCCAGAAATGGTCTCACCAAGGTCATTCATGGGGGGCTCTGCTCTCAGAGCTGACCCCTGACCCTCCAGGTTCTCCACTGGGGTCCGCAACCCCCCCTCAACCCTCTGTCTGGACTTCTGCAACCCCTCACTAGGAGTGGTACTGCCAGACACCAGAACTGGTGGGACGCTGGCTACAGCCGCCCCCCCAAGTTCTCCTGACACTGTGGGGTCTCCCTCAACAGATGGCCCTATGGTACAGGCTAGGCTCCCCTCCTGGGGTTCCCGCAGGGAACCCTCCAGGACCTGGGACCGGATCTCGGGCACCTTGGGCCTCAACCCATCCCCATTCCCTCTCCTCTGAGACTGGACATGGGGTCCCTCACCCATCCCACTACACTGGGACCTACCTGGGACACTACAATCCTTCCCTACCTCACCTGGTTGGGAACTACCTAGACCACTCCTCTCAGGAGCACCCCCAAATGCCTCTTCAGACTCTCTGGTACTCACCCAGAAGTCTGCCTCCATTGTAAGCTCCCTGGGGTCAGAGAACTCACACTCCACCTGGTGTTGGCATAGCTCTGGAAAATAAGGACTAGACATATGCTCTCCAGCAATTACATCACTCAGCCCCTCACATGAATTAACCAAAGTACCCTTCACCCAACCATCCAGTGACTCTGCTTTGACAAAGCACCCCACATCACCCTCCTGAGACTGGTGAGACAGTACCTGACTGTCCCTGACACTCAACCCACACTCTTCTGGGATGTTTTCACACTCCATAACCAGGACTTCTACTTGGGGGGAACCCCTCTCCCTGTCACTCTCACCTAGAGTCAGTAGAGTGTCCCTCCCACCAGTAGGAATATGACTCCCCATGCCAGTTCCCCAATCCACCTCAGGGACCCTGTGCATCACTGGAGCTACCTCATACCCCTGAACCTCCTGGCGTGTGTTAACTCCCTCCTTCAAGTAGGGCACCACATCTCTGGGCATGTGCACTTCTTCAGCAGTACTGGATACAAGATTTTTGCTGCCACCATCTGAACTGGACTCAGCCCTCATGGCCTCCAGCTTCAGCTCTTCACAGCTCAGCTCTTGAGCTGCAATCCTTTCTTTTTCCAGGACTAAGGCTCTCTCCTCCTCAGCCCTCTCAAGCTCTGCATCTAGCTCTTCCAGACTCCGGATTCGAGCTAGGAGCCACTCATCTTTTTCTGTTTCCTCCTCTTCGGAGTAGTCATCCTCCTCAGACTCATTTGGTGGTGTTGCCTGACAACGTTTCAATTCATACTGAAACAGGGCTGACTCAAGATCCTCCCTTCTGGATTTCCTGTTCACAGCCAGTCCCCTTTCCATGCAAAATGCTTTAAGCTGCCACTTTTTATACATAAATAGGTGCCAGAAATTGACTTCCATTCTGCAAAGGCTTCACAACCAAAAACCAAAGTCCAAAAATATTATCAATACTTCCAGGAGGACATCAGAGAACAAAAAGCAGAATCACAAGACAAGTAGTATGTGGTCACGTAGTGGTCTGAGATCAAAACAGTAGTGTACACTTAATTACTGTATGTCAAGTACAAATACAAGTCCAAATCCCGACCGCTGGTCACCAATGTTAGAAATGGGGTCTTTGGTTGACAGTCAGGTTACCCCCTGTTCAAGCAAGGACCCTCACTCTAGTTAGGATAAAAGAGAATCACCCTCAGCTAACCCCTGCTTACCCCCTTGGTAGCTTGGCAGAGCAGTAGGCTTAACCTCAGAGTGCTGGGCGTAAAGTATTTGTACCAACACACACAGTAACTTAATGAAAACACTACAAAATGACACAACACCAGTTTAGAAAAATAGGAAATATTTATCTAGACAAAACAAGACCAAAACGACAAAAATCCAACATACACAAGTCAAGTTATGATTTTTAAAAGATTTAAAATAAAAAGAGTCTTTAGGTAGTTGTAACAACACACTAGCGCTGCTAGCGTGAAAATGTACCTGGTTTGCGGCAAAAATAACCCCGCACGGGCGGTGTGCGTCGAAAATAACCCGGCACGGGTATATGCGTCGAAAACAGCTCGGCTCGGCGAGGCGCGTCGAAAAAGCCAGCCACGCGACGGTCCGAAGTCCCGCGGCGCTGGTTGCGATCTCTCAGCCTTCGTCAGCGATGCTGCGCGTCGTTTCTCCTGCTCCGGGCGTCGATTCTCCGGTCGCGTTTCCAGCGGCGTCGTTTCTCAGCTGCGGAGCCGGCGTCGCGTCGTTTTCTCAGCCGCGATCGGATTCGCGTCGATCTTTTCTCCGCACGGTGCGCGGTGCGTGTATTTTTGTCCTTAGGCTGCCAGCCTCTCCTTTCAGGGTCCCAGGAACTGGAAGGGCACCACAGAGCAGAGTAGGGGTCTCTCCAGAGACTCCAGGTGCTGGCAGGAAGAAGTCTTTGCTATCCCTGAGACTTCAATAACAGGAGGCAAGCTCTACATCAAGCCCTTGGAGATTTCTTCTTCAAGATGGAAGGCACACAAAGTCCAGTCTTTGCCCTCTTACTCTGGCAGAAGCAGCACTGCAGGAAAGCTCCACAAAGCACAGTCACAGGCAGGGCAGCACTTGTTCCTCAGCGATCAGCTCTTCTCCAGGCAGAGGTTCCCCTTGATTCCAGAAGTGTTTCTAAAGTTTGTAAGTTTGGGTGCCCTTCTTATACCCATTTTAGTCTTTGAAGTCACCTTCCTTCAAAGGGGACTCACACCTTCTTGTGAAATCCTGCCTTGCCCAGGCAAGGCCTCAGACACACACCAGGGGGTTGGAGACAGCATTGTCAGAGGCAGGCACAGTCCTTTCAGATGAGAGTGACCACTCCACCCCTCCCTCCTAGCAGAGATGGCTAATCAGGAAATGCAGATTACACCCCAGCTCCCTTTGTGTCACTGTCTGGTGTGAGGTGAAAAACAACCCAACTGTCAAACTGACCCAGACAGGGAATCCACAAACAAGGCAGAGTCACAGAATGGTTTAAGCAAGAAAATGCTCACTTTCTAAAAGTGGCATTTCCAAACGCACAATCTTAAAATCAACTTTACTAAAAGATGTATTTTTAAATTGTGAGTTCAGGGATCCCAAACTCCACATGTCCATCTACTCTCTAGGGGAATCTACACTTTAATCATATTTAAAGGTAGCCCCCATATTATCCTATGAGAGAGAGACAGACCTTGCAACAGTGAAAACGAAATTGGCAGTATTTCACTGTCAGGACATATAAACCACATTACTATATGTCCTACCTTATCCATACACTGCACCCTGCCCTTGGGGCTACCTAGGGCCTACCTTAGGGGTGCCTTACATGTAAGGAAAGGGAAGGTTTTAGGCCTGGCAAGTGGGTACACTTGCCAAGTCGAATTTACAGTGTAAAAATACACATACAGACACTGCAGTGGCAGGTCTGAGACATGATCACAGAGCTACTTATGTGGGTGGCACAACCAGTGCTGCAGGCCCACTAGTAGCATTTGATTTACAGGCCCTGGCACCTCTAGTGCACCTTACTAGGGACTTACTAGTAAATCAAATATGCCAATCATGGATAAACCACTTACATACAATTTAAACAGGAGAGCATATGCACTTTAGCACTGGTTAGCAGTGGTAAAGTGCTCAGAGTTGAAAAGCCAACAGCAACATGTCAGAAAAATATAGGAGGCAGGAGGCAAAAAAGTCTGGGGATGACCCTGCATAAGCAAAAGTCCAACAATCAGACACTTGAAAGCATTGGACTACACAGGAATCAGTTTATCAAGCGCTCTCTGTGAAGTAGTGTTTAGTGAGTAAAGACGTTAATTGTTTACTGCTTGCTGATCTCCTGGTAGTGCATTCAATCTTCAGCACTATGTTTTTCAAGTACGAGTGAGATTCCAATCTACTCTGCATGGAGGAATGCAAGAGCGATTCCAAACTCAGTTCCAAAAGTTGTTCTCTGATTTTTCCAGAGAAGGGCTTTGACTAACCCGCCTCAGGGGATAGAAGAGGTCACGATAAATGTGCAGGAAATAAGTCATTGCGAGTATGCCAAAAGAAAACATTCTCTTTAACAGTTCACTGGTCTCCAGGATCCAGGTACCAGCTCTCCCCTCGAACCACTGGGTCCCTGTGGCTTTCTGCCACGGTTCTGGTATCCCTTCCTACTGTTAACCCTTCACATACCTCCTTATAAGCCAGTGCTTTGGCTAGGGCATGATGACTTCTACCTCAATAAAACTGCTTTAGATGTTCTAGATCACAGCCAGCTCTGGATAACTTCAAGAGTGCCTGCTTCATAGTCAATACTCTCTCAGTATTGAGCGCAATAGGTCGGGTAATTGATTGATCTAAAAAGAACAAAATATTCTACTTTGATGGGCAATACTATATTTCATCACGTTTGTCTTGCAACACAGATTTTCTCTAAAATCTGGATCTTCTAGACACAGTGGAGTGTCATCACAAACTGTTCTCTGTTGTTGAGACTCACAGGTATAGAGTGTTCAGACACTGTAACCTTCATGTAATATCACGTCTAGGAAATAACCATTGAAACGCCCTAGCGTAAACAGCTTTAAATGTTGTCAACCATCATACTTTGCCCTAATATATGCCTCCTATGTGTTAAGTAGTATTATCATTTTGCCTGTAAATTCTTTAAGTTACTGTAGTACTCCCCTATCACCCGGTTCAGTGGCCCATTCCTCACTTAGTTTTCTATAACAATAAACAATTGAAGGAAAACAATGAATGTGCCAGCCTTAGTCGCCAGTGTTGCCACTGTAATCCTCATGATTAGTTCTTTGCTGAATCCCAAAACATAGGCCCATATTTATTGAAAGCTTGTGCCTTAGCATCATATTTTTATGCTAAAGCGGTGCTAACTTAACTCCATATTTATATTTTGATGCTAGACCCATCTAGTGTCAAAATATCGTGGTTAGCTTCATTTCTTGGAAGCAACAACAATCCTTGCATCGTATTGCGACAATGATGTGCATGGTAGACATTCCCTTCCAAAAATTATGCTAGCCATCCAGCACCATATTTACCTCCCGACGCAAAAACGACGCACACTAATGAGGCGGACCCAAAAATTAAGCTACAGTCTATTATAATAAAAATATAACACCTGATCAGACCAGGCGTTAAAGTGATGTTAGGCACATTTCTATGGGAAACACCATGGAGTCTACCATGGTGTCACTATTTTGGGCACATAGATGCCCACCCCAACACCCCAGCATCACCACCACCCACACCAAAGAGACACTGCAAGTGGAGGGAGCACATCCAAGTATAAGTGCTTGTTTGTTGTGTGCCACTGGGAGACTCTCACATGGGGCCCCCTGGCTGGCACTATTGTTAATGGGGTTGTCCTGGGGGACACTAGTCCCCCGTGGTGGACATTGTGGCTGTGGTAATGTCTCCTGTCTATTCTTAGACATGTGGCATTTTTTGGCTGCTTGTGCGACCAAAAAATGACGTTATACTGACTCGTGGCAGATTTTTTGCCACTAATCAGTCTAGTGTTGTTTTTGGCCCACTAGCACCATTTTTTCTAACAGCATCCATCACCCGCTAGCGTCACTTTCTATGATGCTAACCATTCCTTAGCGTTATTGTGAGTCATTTTTAAAAATATAGCACAAGTATGGTGCTAGGGAATGACGGTAGCTTGCGTTAATTTTTTTTACGCACAACTGCACTAGCACAGTGGTAAGTCATTTTCCATAAATATGGGCCATCTTTTAAACACTGCAATGTTGCTAAACGTACGTGGATGTGCTCCTGTGAGTATTATCTAGGGCCAAGTGACTTTTTTGCTGGCAATGTCATCTGGTGATACTTGACCTTCAGTTGTGCCATCACTGAGCTATGTTGCACATAGTCACAGAACTAGTTTTTGAGGTCCATCCGTTTGGCTTTCTAGAGGGCTCTCTCCATTTTTTGCCAGAATAGTGGGACAGCTTCACATTAAATGGTATCTCGTAGGTCAGGATTACCTTTTCTTATGTAGTGGGGTTCCACAACATGCTGTTAGGTTCTGGTGTATTTACTGGGTGGTATCATTTGCCTTTCACTACTAGTGAAGCTGACTTGTGGTGGGTGTCTCTTTGCCATGACTGCATGAGGATTCCCTGTAATTCATCATTGGATTTTCGCTTGGTAGACGTTTCCAACTGATACCATCTCCCCAAGTCTTATTCCGAGGTGGGGATTCCCCGCTCCCTGAAGGACCTACATTTTTGTACCTTCATACATGTCTCTCCATAGCACTTGTGCATTTACAATCATTATCAAAAGTGGTCCGCATCTGTGGTACCAGGGTGAGTCAAAGGATTAGTAGGCAAGTTGTCCTTGCAAGACGGCAATTTCTCTTTGATATTGGTGAGAGGAACCTCAAATATTTAGTAAAAGTCGTAACAGTAATGCATTGTGGTGGGTCTATTTGTAGGTGTGCTTACACTTTGCTTTGATGTTCTTTAAATGTGATGTACATGGGCTTTGCCATCCATCTACTTGCTCAGCAACATTCTGGTGCTGTAAGGTCAGGCTGCTGCAGTTTTAGCTGTCTGGAAAGACCCCATGTCAGCACCACACACAGCATACAATATATAGATAAGGGCTTTGGATCAGCCTCCTATAATCATTCGGTTGTTTCAGCTAATTACCAATAGTAGCTTGCTTCCTGTCCTTTATATTTGTGATCAACCCACAGCATTTAATAGATCACTTGGTTTGTGGGGAAGCTTGGTCAGATAGTGAGCAAATGCATGAGTGTGTTGATGTGATTACAAAAGTGAGGGTTATGTGTGAGCTGGTATGACTGGCAATACAGTGAGAAAAGACTTGAGTGAGAGGCTTGACTGGCCTACTTTGATTGGATGTTTGGTAAGACAGTGAGTAAGTGCATGATTGTGTTGCTGTGAGTGACAGCATGTTGCCAGCAGTAAAAAGCTAGCAAATTCACTATGGTGATTGTTGTAGACTGGTCACTATTTAGGAAGCTATTTTCAAAATTAATGTAAAGTCTTACACAACGTACTGTGCTCAAATGCACGCTACATGTTGTGTTTGCATGGGCATTCCTATTCATTGAACCGAGCTCTGTTAAGACGTTGTGGCTTGTAAATTATCTTGCAGCATGTCATACTGTTATGTCCTGCCAGACTTCTCCTTTCTCTAGGCCATTATTTGCTGTTGGTGGTGCCTTTGCTCATACCTACTACAGCATGTGCTCCCTTCTTGAGGAAACATTTAGAAATGCTGGATTTGTAGGAATAGTGTAGTTGCAAATATCCACCCACCAGAAAATCTGCATGTGGTGTACTGGGCAGTGTTTTAATTTGTGGACTTTGGAAAATGTGCCTAGTGTGGCTTTAACTCTCGCATCCTTTTCTAGAGTTCTTTGTTCGAGACAAAATAGATGTAAATTGCCGGAAATACACAGAAATACGTTGTGCTGCTAAAGAATGTATTCAAGCCATGGTCATTTCGAAGAGATGTTGTGCCCTTTCGTATAATGTAGGGGTTCATGTATGGCCTTTATCACACGTTCTCACAGTAAGTACACTTCCCATGAAATTAATTACACAGTTTATTTCAAAATTCGCATTACTTCTCTTTCAAATACTTTGAAAATTCTGCTTGCCTATTTGAATCTACTCTGTATTCCAAATCAAATATGTGGCCCACTCCTTTTTCTTGATATTCTTGGAATCATCCTCCACCATTCTAGGTATCGGGTGGAATACAAGGTTTTAGAGACCTATCATATCAGTAGACTATGCCTTTTTTATGCACTGGCAGGGTAGTGGGTTTTGAGACCTTACAATGGGACCTGCTAAGCATGTACATGCTCCACACTGATTACGCACATTTAGGGGGTTATTACAACTTTGGAGGAGGTGGTAATCCGTCCCAAAAGTGACGGTAAAGTGACGGATATACCACCAGCCGTATTACGAGTCCATTATATCCTATGGAACTCGTAATACGGCTGGTGGTATATCCGTCACTTTTGGGATGGATTAACACCTCCTCCAAAGTTGTAATAACCCCCTTAGTGTTCTTCAGTGCTTAATTTGTGCTTGTTGTTTCCGGTGCTGAGCACTGGCACTTATTTTTGAGGGCCGGGGCTTATTCTTCTGCCTCAAGAATTTGCTGGGAGCAAAAGACACACAAGGAAAGACGGAGGAAGGAAAAACGAAAAAGCGTTACAAAGGGAGAAGGCAGAAAGCTTCCAGAGTGAGCTGAAGGGGCATGGAGTGTCTGTAAATGGATTGAAGCGGCCCAAGATGGCTTCAGGATTACACTGCCTTAGCATTCCGTGTTCCCACATTTAATTGCAGCAGCCGCGTGTTTAAGAGGAGGGCGTTGGGCACCAGCACCTTTTTATTTACAAATTAAGCACTGGTGTTCTTGTCCTTTTGGCTTCTGTGACTCGATAATCACTCTGCTTTTTGAGATGCTTCTTTGTCTGCCCTGCTCGCAATCTATCTTACCACCACATTAGCCATAGTGTTTCATCCTCTCTTCTGCATAGCATTTCTCGATCGGGATTTGTTGGTACACACCACGTGGTACATGGTCCAGGCCACTATTCACAAGATGAGCTGCAGTCTACATGCCTTCCAGAGCCAAATGACAAAGACCATGCAATAGGCCAGGCTGTTCCGCTTTTGGGGCCATTAGAGAATGTGCTGCACACTCGACAATTATGGGCAGGCATTGTCTCTGCCTTCCAAAGATGGCAGATTGAAGCCTAGCCTACACCATCTTATATGCCCAATTCAACCTCTATTCCAAGTCAGTTTAGTGCCACATTACCTCAGTAGGTATTAGCTAGACAATGCCCCATTGGACAATGGACAATGCCCCATTATTTATTTGTGTCACAGTTTGAGTTTTCATAATGGTTTTGAAGTTTTGGAAAGTTCCCAAGATTTTACCATTCACCAACAGGGGCATAGCTTCATGGGGAGTGTTTGGGATATTACACCCCCCAATAGATAAATAGTTGGGTGCATGTGCTTTCAGTCGGATATGGTGAGGTGCCTGTCGGATTTCAGCAGGGATTTTAGCATATACACAGAACAAAATGCACAAACACACTTTTTCATTCTCGGTTATGAAAGCCTTCCAAAACATTGGTTATTTTACAATCCCTCTACGAATTCGCATTGCTCTTCCTTTACAATGCTTCTTGAGCCTCTCATGGGCCCTGGTTAACGTATAATGTATTTTAACATTATACCCAGCATGATTGTTGGAAAATTTGGAGCTCACACTCCCCCAGTCTTACTGACCATGCTACACCCTTGTTCACAAAGTTTGCAAAGTTCCGAATTTTACATTTTCCTTCCCACGTATTTTTTTTGTCGCATTGGAAAATCATTTTCATTACATTCTGAGATAATTTTCACTGTAACTAAAGTCCGTCAAAAATCAAAAAGTCGCCAAACATGTCTCTGCAATTTACCTTATGACACAAAATGTTTAGCAAAAGTCTCAATTTTCTTGCAAATTTTGGGAAAGCAGAAAATACTTACAAAGTTTTCCACCGAAAATTGATAACATTACAAGGTAAAAAAGCCTTTGCAACTCTGCAGACACCTAGTAACAGTGCCGAAGGCACTTGCTCTACTCTGTACCTTCGCGAGGTCCCACTTTTGTGCTTATGTTCTTAGTTTAATCATTCATTAATAAGCTTACACCAATGCTTCATTTAACAGCTTTATTGGTAGAGATATTTTATGCTTGTAGATTTTTAGGTCGATGCTTTACGTTTGCCCCTCCTTGGAACAGTTTTGTTACATGGATAATTGCAAGTTTGTCCATATGTTTGACTGCGAGTGAACTTCTTTTTTCTTTTGTGTCTCTCTTCGCGCTCACGATCATGGCGGCCATGGCGCTTTGAATCTGCATGCTTATGTCAACTGTTTACATTTTTATTTTCAAATTATGTGGCAAGAAAAGTCCAGTTAGGAGTTCACATCGCTAATAGTTCTAACTCGAAAAATGCGAGACCCATTGCCTTGCAAATGCTTGTTTTTTCTTTCTTAGTGTTCTATACGCTGACTCCTTTTGTGTACTCTGTTTAGGAGCACTATACACTTAGCACCTTATCCAGCTCATCTTTCCTAAGCCTGCTGTCATTACAAGGGCCTGCAAGATGCCCTCTTCTGAAGAAACACATGAAGGGTATAGGTTCGGCCAGGAATTATCACATTTGGTAGATATATGCAATCCGTGTTACCAATTCGGGGACACGCAGGTTGGTTTGAGCTAACTCAGACAGTTCAATTTGTGCTTCATCAAAGTAGAAGAAAACGAGGGCAAATCTAACAATGATCTTACAGTTGTAAACTGCCAGCAACTCCAGGAACAGAAATGAATGTAAATAAAGCCATCTGTCTAAGGAGGAAATTTACTGTGCTATTATCTTTAAACTGTAAGTAGACAAATAGAGCAACACCTTTAATAATTCATTTTCCTTCCTCTATCGATGCAATGATGCAGCTCATGGTAAGAAAAAAAATACATTTACCTGGCACGGATTACGATAATAGTCACACATAAATTGAGGAGACTATTTATGGATTAATGTCACTATTCATTGTTCCTGTAGAAGAGGGTAAAGCATTCTATGTGTCCAGAAAGCTGCTGCGTTTAGGGTGTTCTGCACTGTCAGGCTGTTTGTTGATTCTTGGAACAGCGGGGACATCCTGACAATACCAGAGGTGAGATTGCAGGTGTTCCTCACTAACAAGGACACTGAGTATCCAGGTGTGCACTAGAAAGTCGGCCTCACGTGACCCCTTTACACCCCAGGAAGTTTGCTCCAGCAGTCAAGGCATCAGGTAAAAGGAGGCGGTGCGAAGTTAGAGTCGATGTGCACAATTAGTACATTTGCAAGAAAGACGGGAAAGTACTGCCAATGTTGTTATTTTATGGAAAAGTATACCATTTTAGTAAAACCTCAAAATATATACATACGTGTATTATAAAAACATCGAGCACACGATGAACAGGGCATCAATGGAGTAAACAACAAAACTAACACCACTGAGTTGTATCACCGGGCACCCAAGTTTAACAAAACATATATTCCATGTGGTTTGTAGGCAAAGAGAACCTGAAGAACTGCTATTTCCCTACCAAATTCACAGTAACAATTTAGATACTGTTCACAGATGGTTGCTAACCGATCACAACCATCAGAAATATCATGAATGAAAATACACAATACAATTGGTACAATCAATAAGGAAAACAAGTGGGTGATATACCAACAGGATGAAGTATCTCAGGACTAGAATCACGCACAGGGTCGCACTGGCCTATAGGGCAATCACTCATTGTCCGATGGGCTGGTCTGAGAGATCAGTATGCAGGCAAGTTTTCTAGCAGTTGTGGGCCGGTTTTATTGCCAGGTGGGCCGGTTTTACTGTTTATTTCCCTGATAGTACCACTTTTTTCACTTATATGCTCCTAAGATGGGGGGGGTCACTTTTATTTTGCGGCCTGGGCCTATTTTATGTCCCATTCTGACCGTGATCATGGAACCGGGAAGCTATGCTTACTATCTCCAGGCTCAAGGTTAGGGTGAATTGGGAGGGGGGGAGGGGGGGGTGTCCTGGTGACTCCAGGTCAGTGACTCCGCAGGTATATGGACATATCTCATTATTGATATTGGGCAGATGGCTGGTTGATCTAGAGGTACACTCAGCATGTTACCCCAGAGTAATGAGGGCATACTCTATGAGAATGTAGGGCCATAGGGCCTTTTCATGCGCTCACTGGCACACACCTAATGAGTACCGGACCACTGGAAGCATGGTTTGTGTGATTCTGGGTCACTTCTTCCAGCACACAGGCCATTTTATGTTGAAACTGGGATCACTTCACATCCAGTGGTTATTAGGTACAGGGGAAAGGAAACAAATGTCGAGGGCCTCACTTTAAAAAAAAAACAAAGGCGCAAATGCAAAAATTGATAGAGGAGTAGTGGCTTCAGAGGGCGGCACACTAACACCTTCCCTTGAGAAAATGGGCTGCATGCTGCTCTATGTTCAAGAAGGGCCACAGCAGGCTCCCAATAGGTCTGACTCAGTGAGCATTATAGTGGCAATGTCTGTACATTATCCTTGCCAGCTGAGGTAATCAGTGTTAAATCTCAAACAACCAGGTTAAGTTGCTACAGCCAATATCACACATTGTGTTAGTAGACACAGATTGGGGACTCCCTGCAAACGCCCTACTCCAAACCCAGTATTCACAGCAGTAGACCCCAGAGTAACATACCATTCCTGGTTATAATGAAAATCAAAGTATCCTGTTAAAAGTAGCGTTGCATAGTCATGCTGTATTTGAAGCAGATTCATACACTGAGATGCAAATACACTTACCACTGAGAGAAAAGTCAACGCTGGATGCTCCGAAAATAATGCTTTCTTTGGTATAGATGGCCACTTCTCGATCTGCACGAAGGTCAAACAAACGACACTAAAAGAAAGAAAAAAAAGCCAAGTTAACACTTCATGTTTCTTTACTGGCTGCAGATCCTAAATTATAAAGACATATATTTTCTCCAGTGGAATCCCTCTTCTTGTAGGTCTTCAAAACCACAGGTCATATTGATAAAAACAGCTGTGAGTTAACATTATCAGTATGATGCAAAATGATTGAGTACTGGGGAAAGAGACTAGAATTATCATTAAAATACTTCTGCTTCTGGTTCATATGGATCATTTAAATCAACTATCCTGGTCCACTGCAAATTCATCGATACAACATCCGCCGCCCACTGCCTCCAGCTTCCAAGGTGCAGCCTCTGGAGCTATTCTGAAGCTCACATGTTTAGAAACAGTCACTGGGTTTAGTTGTTAAGGGCGCTGTAACTTCTATCCCAGGAGTTTTTTGCTGCTGCATCCAGTTTCCCATTCACCGGAATCCCTCTCCTCCGCTCCCCTCCTGACTGGTGCTGAATCACCCCATTCAAGTGCTGGAATGCCAGGCACACGCCAGAACCTTTCTCCCCGCTCTAGGCTGCCTTGGGGTATTTGGAAGCTGAAGGGAAAAGGGGAGTAAAAAAGAAGCGAAGCACAGAAAAAGATCGAAAAGTTTGGGAAATCCTGGTAGACTGGAAGATTGCCTGAATAAAGGTGAGGGGTAGATTTGTGAGCTCGCCAGGCCCGTTAGACCTGACAGGTTAGGAACAAACCGGCAGGGGAAGACCATAAGAGGTAGGAAAATGAATGGCTTGAATTTGGATTCCCAACGGGGTTATCATGCTGCTACTGAGCCAGCTGTGCTGCAAAGCAAGAAGGTTGACCATTAGGAGTAACAACCTTGCAGCTGGAGTGAGCCTACAAACATAGCGCCTTGAGGAAAAAGCAAGTAGCAAAAGAGACCTGGGCAAGAGGAAGGGTGGTTGCGGTGGCAATAACGCATGCAGCTAGTCAGGAGGGTGGAGGTAAGTGCAGACAAATCCTATGTGCCTCTACTGTTGCACTGTTTCTTTATTTGCCTGGTATCGCAGATTTTGGTCAATGAGAATAAACAATTTATAAAGCCCTAAGAAAGAAAGGGGTGTAAGTAAAAGAAAGGTCCCTATCATAGGTAAAGCTCGACAAGGGCAGACTCTAAAACAACGGGAAGGAAAAGGAAATCTGGCAAAGAATAAGATTCGAGCAGGAGACCTAATGGATGAAAAGACTATGGGAAGGAATAAGTTGCTAATTGTATCAAAGAGAAGGGTTCTAAAGAGCCCCTCACTGAGTGAGGTTTGGGGTGTTCATCAGTAACAAAATCTATAAAAGACTTTGTGGGTAAACACTTACAAAAAATGCAGGTACAAACAGATGCATCTTCACAAAAAAAGAGTAATATAAGTGTTGGAGACATGGGACACGAAAGCATGGTGCTGCTTGACCAGAGCCAATACCTGCCTCTTATAAACAATTTAGATCATATGGAACGTAATAAGTCCTTGCTTGAGCCGTGATTGGAATCTTCCTTTTGGTTGTTTTCCCAAATAAATAACAGGCAGACCCAAGAAGGTGTGACAGGCACATCTCATGAGAAGAGGGGGGAACTGGCAAATCTTTATAGAAAAGTATGGTGATGGAAAATGGCAAAATGGGAGCATTTACACAGCACTCCTTTAAATTTGGGGGTTTAGCCTCATCAACATCCTTGATGCTGGATATAATGTTAATTATGCCAAAAAAACTCTGCAGGAATATTTGAGGAGACAGTGTTAAATAATGTTATTTTAAAATCTCAGAAGACAAAGCTGCAGACCATCGCAGCAGAATTAAAACAAATAACTGTACGCTGAGTAAGGCCAGTAGAGGAAAGCGAGAAAACCACGCCCTATGAAGATGAAGGGCAAGCTGAAAGGAGTGTATCTAAAGAGGA
Organism: Pleurodeles waltl; assembly: GCF_031143425.1. Classification (NCBI taxonomy): domain Eukaryota; kingdom Metazoa; phylum Chordata; class Amphibia; order Caudata; family Salamandridae; genus Pleurodeles; species Pleurodeles waltl. The sequence goes on along the minus strand of NC_090440.1, from coordinate 315,142,347 downwards.
AGGCACTACAAGAGTATATATTTCCAAACACCCAATGCTAATAAAGAAATGGGGAGAGTCCACAATGTATTGGCAGTACAAACTGCGTACAAAGAGAATAAAGAAAGTCCCAATGAGGGGATCGCTAAAAGGTAAGAGTTTTGAAGCAGGGAAAACAACACGTAAACCACCTGTGAAAGGAGGCCTCTTTTTGCATGGTTACCTCCCACTTTGTGCCTAATGTTGATGTGTTCTAGAAGATGGTAGTGCCCAGGGCCTCTGCTAACCAGGTTCCCTGGGCCAGAGCTGTTTCCTAAAATTGGTTGTGATGCTTGGCACAATTGGATTCCCTCTTACTTATCACTATAAGACCCTAGTAAATTGGTACTCAAGTACCCCGAGCATGGGATAACATGAGTAGGCCTCTGAGGGCAGCAGCACTGATTGTGCCACCCTCTAGGGCCCTGCACCCAGTTACCGCCAGCACAGTGCAGGCTGAGTGTACTGGGGCAAACCTAAAAAGGCAAATGTGACATGGCACACTACCTGTGTGCCCTGTCCACCCTACACTGCAAATGCTATGGGAAGGGCACCCCTCTGGTAGGCCTTATAGCCCTAAGGCAGGGTGCACCATACTATATGTGAGGGCATACTTGCATGAGCAGTATGCCCCCACTGTGTCCTTGCCAAACCTGGGACATAGTGAGTGAACAGAGCAGCCATATTAAGTACATGTACTGGACACTGGTCAATCACGAGTTTCCCAGCTACATGATGGCCACTCTGTACCCTGGGTTGTATGGAATCAAATGACTCAGAATATTAAATCCAATCTGGTACCAGTATTGCATTTAACTCAAAAAGTACCCAGGGGTCACCTTAGAGGTGCCCCCTACAAAAGCTAACCTAACTGGCATAGCGGCTTATTGGCTCCATCCAGCTTGCCACTTCCAGACGGCTAATACACAATCCTGGGGGAGAGCCACGGCTCTCTGGTTTGTAAGACAATGCCCTTCCTGGGTGGAGGAGCTAACACCACCTCCCTCAGGAATGTGCAACACCTTGGCGGTGAACTTCAAAGGGTTACTGCCCCTGAAACTTAGGCCTCCAGGACTGCTGCTAGCAGCAGAAGGCTTCCCCCCTTGCCAACCCACACTTTTGGTGGGAGCAGAGGCGGGAAACTAGACAAAGAGTAGGAGTGGTCTCAGTGAGCATGCACCACCCAAAGGGGCTTGCAGGCAAAGTGGACCCTCCATTTCATTTTTCTCCATACTGGATGGTAGGAAAATAGCCAATAGGGTTTAGAGAAGTGACTCTTCTCACAGGAAGTGGTCACTGTAGTGGGTGTAACCGCCTAAGGGTAAGTGTCCCATTGGACTACAAAAAAGTGTATTGCAACTTGCGCGCAATCAGGAAAGCAGAAGGAGATAATGAGGTGCATTGTAGAAGAAGAAGAAGGATGGGTAGAACATCGAAAGGAAATGTACGGATTTGGATGTGAGGAAGTTGTAGAAAATAGGAAGGAATAGTGCATTATAGATGAGGATATTAGGACAGAATTCTCCTTATAGAATATTAAAGACTTTATGGCCCTCGTTTGGACCTTGGTGGTAAAAACTGTCTACCACCACAGTGACGGCTGCCAAAAGACTGTCGCTGCGGCTCCCATCCATCCGCCTTAATATGACCACAGCCGGATTTCAACCAGAAGGATGGTGGAAATCCAGCTGTGGCCATGCCGGCGGATGGCGGTAAGGTGGCGCTGCTGCCTGTAGCAGCGCCACACCAGTAGACCGCTGCAGGCTGTATTATGAGAATTAATACAGCCTGGCGGTGTTCTGCTGGCGGACGCTGCTGCTGGCAGCAGCGCCCCGTCCTGTCTCCTGCCGGGGGACCCCCTGGACACAAGTAAGTGGGTGCTCTGACAGGGGAGGGGGTGGGGGATGTTGTGTGTGTGTGGGGGTGTGTATGTATGTCTGTGCGTGCGTGTATGTGGGTGTGTGTTGCGTGTTGTATGTGTGTGCATGTTCGGGTGTGTGAGTGCCTGTATGTTGAGCTGTGTGACTGCGTGTCTGCGTGTATGTATGTAAGTGTGTGCAGATGTGTGTGTGAATGGATGTATGCATGCGTGGATATATGTGGGAATGGGTGTGTGTATGCGTGTGTGCGGGTGTGAAGGGAGGGGCGTGGATGAAGGGGGGTCTGGAGAGGAACTGGGTATGGGGGAACCTTTGAAGGGGGAACGGGGTGGGGAAGACCCCTATCAGTGACAGGGAATGGATTCCCTGTCACTGATAGTGCCTACCGCCATGGTTTTCGTGGCAGTAAGGAAACCACGAAAACCATGGCGCTAGGCGGGGTCACAATCTTGCAGGCGGTCAAGTGACGGCCACCGGGCTGGAGACTGATGTCTCCAGCCTGGCGGCCATTACCGTTGGGGCGGTCAATGTGGTACATTGGCAGTTTGGCTTCAGCCAAACCGCCAATGTCAAAATATGGAGGAAAGTACCGCCAGCCTGTTGGCAGTACTTTCCTCCATATTACCGCCGGGGTCATAATGACCCCCTATATACATACCGGCATTAAAACTAATTAGAGCAGCAGGACCACACAATTTACCCACCATCATAATTAAAACAAATGCAGATTGGCAAGCTACATTTTTCTTTTAGCGTTTCAGAGAATACTTTCTACAGGACAATTTCCAGAATTGGAAAGGCGCAATTATAAGGCCAATATCTAAGAAAAAATAAAAAAAACAATAGGTTATTTAATCTTGACATGGGTGAAAAATTATTTTAGGTAGGCTTAAGGAATGGACAGAATCACATAATATTGTCCGATTAGAAGAAGGGGGTTTAAGGAAGAATATTCTACATTAGACCACTGCTTTAGTTTATGGTCGCTTGCACTGAAGTCTGTGGAACAAAGGGGTAGTTTATTTTGCTGCTTTGTCAATTTCTGCGCAGCATTTGACTTGGTAGATCGTAAATGTCTATGGGAATCTGGGACAAAATTGAAAATCCCAAGGAGCATCCTCATTATTTTAAAATAACTTAACAGAACTAGACTCAGGTAATTGTTGATAGAGAAGGAAGACTGACCTGGGAAATACCTATCAGAAACAGGTTGCATCACAAATGTGTCTTGCCCCCTTTGCTTTCCTCTCTCTTTATAGCAGACTTCAGTATTAGCTGTATCGACGGACTTAAGCCCAAGAAAGAGTGCTACCCATATTGCATGTCTAATATATGCAGATGGCCTTCTCATTATTATGGATATGATTGAAATCGGCTTACAAAAGAAACTGGATTTATGCATGAAGTACTGTAATAAGAAAAAGTTAGTTGTAAATATGGATCCAACCAAAGTGATGGGGTTTGGGAAAAAAAATCAGTAAACTATGGCTTGCACTTATAATCCAATAAAGTAGAAATAGTAAATAAATACAAATATTTAGAGGTGTGGTTTGAGAAGAGATCATTGTTGAAAGAACATATCAAATCACTCAAAGTAATAGCATTGGCCTCAGTAAAAGGACTTCAATTAAGATTTTACAGATTTGTCCTTAAGAGCAGTGCTAACTGCCTATGTGGGCATGATGCATCCTCACTTTCACTGTGGAGTAGAACTGCTAACTGTAAGAGGTGAAAAGGAATTCAAGTACAAAGCAGGGAAATGTTTAAAAAGTCTGCTGTCACTACCTAGGTCAACATTGACCCAGGCAATAAGAATGGGAACAGATATAACATCTTGGATTTCTTTGGCATATTACGAGGCAGTGTAATACTGGTTACGCCTGAGAACAGGAGAAGGGCAAACATTATCAACACTGTGTAAAAATGAGACCATACACAGCGTTGAAATGAGCCAAGGGAGTTAGAAAAAACAGGAAGGAATATGTAGGATTTTGGGATTAACTATGGGGAGTCATAATATGCAGATAGGGATCTCTAAGGACGTGCTCTATTAATAAAAATAAATAATCCAGGGACTATGATGAGGTATTTAAGAGCGAATACTTCTATCCAATATATGCTAAATTCGTAGCAAAACGAGGAATGGTTCCCATATGTAGACAACCTACCAAACTCCTCGCCTACGTCTGAGGTATTACAATTAAGAACTGGTCTAAATCTGTGTCATACTAACCATAACATGATAATGGTAATTATAGATGTACATGGAAAATGCACTTGTTGATTAAAGGTAAAGTGTGAATTTTTGCACATTCGCTTAGATTGTCTACAGTTTTAGACAGCACGAAAGGTAGTTTTGAAGCCACTTTTTCTTAAATACAGTATTCAAGAATGAAGGCAAGCTGTGCCACTTTTAACTGATTTTTCTGATATCAGGATGTAATGTACTTTAGGAAGATTCGTGGTTGCTGTTGAAGAATTTTTATCTGGTTGTTAGTTTGATTTTTTTACGTATTTATAGAGAATGGTTAAGTTATACATATGAATTGCGAGTGGATTTTACTTGTACATAAATGCATGCTGGTGATCAATATTAATATTGTTTTTATTGTTGTTTAAAGATTAAGATCCAAATGCACATTTTTTTTGAATGACTGACATTTACTGTCTCCTACCCAGTTTGGCTGAAAGGTTGTGGGGAGGGTAAGGGGTTTAGGGGAGTGAATGACTGGCCCACATCAGTTAATTGCGCGATCTCCTATTAAGTCTGCCAAAAAGCAGTGCAGAGCTGTTGACCAAGGGAGAAAGGGGTGCCTACAAGATGACAGAAAACTGACTTCCATCCAGTCATATATGAAGTACTGCATATTCCTGTAAGGTCTATGACATAGAAACGGTGACAGGCCTGCTGCATGACTTACCCAAAAGTTAAATAAAGGACACTTGGGGGTTTGAACGTGTGGAAGAATGTAAAATGAAATAGTTAATGTACTGGGTCCTGTATATATGTGGTGTTTTCCAATAGTCCTAAAAATTCAAGTGAATTAACTATTAAGAAGGGCATTACACTACCTTTAAAATACAAATGTTGTGAAGTATACATGTGCAGGTGTTTCAGATTTGTTGTTTATATACAAATGTGTAATCCCCTAAACCTATTTAAACATGCAATATTGAATTCCTAACCCCAGTATAGTTCAGGAGTAGGGTTACTGTCTAATATTTATGGGATACTAGCACTTGTCAGTCACCCACATAAAAGGTCAAATTAAAACGGAGCAGTTAATTTGTGATATTAATGTTTAAAATATTTTAAATTCCGGTTTGTGGGCGTTGTTTACAGGTTTCACTGAAACTTCAGAGTCAGTGATGAGTTTAATGGAAAATGTCAATACAGTGATATGATGTAAATGAATGTATCTTCCGCATTATCTTCCATTTAGTTATATTACCTGCAAAGCAGTGCACACAATCCAGAAAGTGAGGTCCTGCCTTGCTGTCAAGTCTTACTCTCTAGAGTCTGTTTTCTTCTACAGAAGTGATGACTCTTGTATTGTCTACGGCCATGACCATACACAAGGGGCCTGATTACAACTTTGGAGGACGGTGTTAAACCGTCCCAAAAGTGACGGATATACCACCTACCGTATTACGAGTTCCATAGGATATAATGGACTCGTAATACGGTAGGTGGTATATCCGCCACTTTTGGGACGGTTTAACACCGTCCTCCAAAGTTGTAATCAGGCCCAAGGTTTCTTCTTTGTTAACTAAAAAACCTGAAACTGGCAAAGCCACATTCTCCTCTGCAATCCTTGCTCATGATATACTGGTTACATGAGATATAAAGTTTGCTTTGTGCAGATGCAGCTGCCTTTATGTGACTCAAAGCCCATAAGAAAGATGCGTAGAATGGGGTTATTATATTCCTTCTTGTAGCTTTGAGAAAGCACAGAGAACCACCTCTCCTGGAAGTGGAATATCTTTGGGGCATGCATCCTATCAAGTTCCACATTTTTGTTGATTAGCAGCTGAAAGTGAGAAAATACATTTAGCAAAGGTATCTGCTCCCCAGATACCTGCCATTCTGGACTAGTGATTGTACTACTGAATATTGACAACAATAATATTGATGAATGCTAATATTGGGGGACAAAATATCAAAAAATAAGTGCATATAGGGAAGTATAGATTTACTATTCCTAACTCCACATCTACGTAGCTTGAAAGTATATGTACTGCATCGGTGGAGTTAGGTACAGAAAATCTAAACTAACTCACAAGTCAATATTTTATTTTTGATATCCTGTCTTTGATATTCTGTCTCACTGATATTGTTAAGTCGATATTTACAGAGCACACCTCGGCTAGTCAGTTAGGAAAAGAAGAATGTCCAGTGTATGCAGGTTTACTTCTGGGGCAAAACTGAGGCCTCCTTCATACAGTTATTATTTAGTGGGTGCCCTCCGAGTTTCATATGTAATATCTCACTCGAGCGGACGGCTACAAAGAAGAGCTTTATATTTTTATTAAATAGTGCAAAATCACTGAAGGAATCATAGCAATAGGGAAAGCTAAGGTGTAGGAGTACAGCAACATCCTAAACAAAAGCAAAAGAAAACAGAGAGGAGAGAAAGGAAACATATAAGCATGAAAAGAGACACAACTTAGAAAAACAATCAAATATTTCAGGGCATTAGTGAACCGATAATTAGAGGAGATAAGATGGAAATCCACCCTATTACAAAGTGAGGGGCCTAGAACTCAACAAACCATTCCCCCACACAGTCTGGGCTTCTTAAATAGAGGAAACTCAAAAAGAGCCTGCAACAATGATTATAGAAGTGTGGAAAGAACGTGGGTCACAACCAGGTCACTGAGGAAGGCAGGGACATATCTGAATGAGGCACAGGCGTCTGTGGTGCAATTAATGTGTACTGGGGAATCAGTTGAGGGATCCTGTGGACACAAATTTCCACAAGCCCACAATGATCCTCATTCCATATTTGTTGAACTGTTGTTGGTTGCCCAGTGTTGATTCAGGAAGACCAAGATAGATAAAGTTCTCCTAGTGAAGAAAGAAAGGAATACAAACTGCTACCACTTGTATTTTTGGCAGGGAAAAATGTAGATTTTCCTGACCATGCATATTTGGACAAAACCACTCTTTCTGTATTTGAGGATAAAATGAAAGGTCACAGTTAAGTGCAAAAGCTTAGACTTCATGCCTTTGAGTAGCTGACTAAGTGGAAATTACTTTTAGGTGGCACAAATAAAATATATCTCTACCATACTTAACCATATTTATAGGGTGCCATACAGCAAATTAGATTTTAATCCACTTTGAAGGTTTTGGATCCCAGTGGATGCAGCCAAGGCCTCCTGTGCTTCAATAACATTGTAAAAGACTTCAAACAAGGGGAATAGTGGAAGGCTGGAAAAATTTTGCCAGCTTTCCGTGGCCATGGAGCCACTTTTTCATTAAGTACACCTTACCAGCGCACTGCTGACAGCCTCTCCTGAAATTATCTCCAAGACAGAACAGATAAAAGAATCATTAATTAAGCAGCCTTGGAGCACTTGAGGGAAGACCTATTTGATAAGGTAAGGAGTGGAAGCCATGACTTATCTGAGTTACTTCATAATGTCAAGCATCAACATACACATAGTTACAACATCTTTCAGGTGACTATGAGAGCCCACAAAATGGTCTGTGTTGAAGGGGAAGTAGACCTAGATCATCTGGACCTCCTGTGATGGAGGAGGGTAAATGTTCCTTACCAGCAGTGAGAAAACAACATTTCTGAACATTGTTTCGGCAGAGAAGCTGCTGCCCCCCTGTGTTCATCGACAACCCTGGATGGTTGGCCAGGATACTTCACAACTAGGGGAATTCCCATCCCATGTTAAGATAATTAGCCTGTGGCCGTATTGCGGGTCTGGATGCCTTCCCACCAAAGGCTCCTCATGAGTCTGCTTACTTTCCACAGGTAACACTTCCCTGAAGCACTTTACAGCTATGCTTTTACTGTCTCAGGCAACACTAATGCACATATGGTCCGACTGTGCAGGCTCTGCTGCCAACAGGATCTGCTTCCCATTCCCTTGATTCAGCAGACATTTCTCTCATGGTTTGGAGGCCATGCCTGGACTATCACACATTGGAAGCAGATGTTTACAATCACACATTTTCCAAACCCTCAATATGCAGGCATGACAATGAAGAGGATGTACCCAACAATGAGTGTGAGAAAGTAGCCTCTTTCTAGTATGGTTACCCCCACTTATGACCTGTTTGTGAGTGTTTGTCAGTGTGTTTTTACTGTCTCACTGGGATCCTGCTAGCCAGGACCCCAGTGCTCATAATTTAAAACCTATTTATCAGTGTGTTTTGCCTGTCTCACTGGTATCCTCCTACCTACCAAAGACCCCAGTGCTCATAGTTTGTGGCCTATGTGTGTTGTCAGTATGCTTGACTGTGTTACTGAAGTTCTGCTAACCAGAACTCCAGTGCTTATGCTCTCTCTAATTACCAATTCTGATTGGCACACTGGACCTCCCCATAGGTCCCTAGTACATGGTACCTAGGTACCCAGGGCATTGGAGTTCCAGGAGATCCTTATGGGCTGCAGCACTTCTTTTGCCATCCATAAGGAACTCATACAAACCTTACTTCAGGACAGCCACTGCAGCTTGAGTGAAATAGTGCACACACTGTTTCACAGCCATTTGTCACTGCACTAAGGAACTTATGTCACCTATATGTCTAACCTTCATTTACTGAAGGCTAGATGCAAACTTACTGTGTGTGAGGGCACCCTTGCACTAGCATAGGTGCCCCCATGTTGTCCAGGGCCAATTCCCCAGACTTCGTGAGTGCGAGGACACAATTATAAGCGTGCACTACATATATGTCAATACATAGATGTAGCTGCACAATGGTAACTTCGAATATGCTCATGTGAGGTGTCTAAGATCATGGAATTGTCCCCCCAATCCAAATCTGGTATTGAGAGGCCAATCCCATGCACCATGGGGACTGAGCAGCTCAATTCCAGGAAGGCAGAACAATGCATTTCCTTTCGGAGGAGGGTGTTACACCCTCTCCATTTGGAAATAGGTGTTACAGGCTTAGAAGGGGTAGCCTCCCAGAGCCTCTGTAAATGCTTTGAAGGGCACAAACGGTGCCCTCCTTGCATAATCCAGTCTACACCGGTTCAGGGACCCACAGTACCTGCTCTGGCATGAAACTGGACAAAGGAAAGGGGAGTGACCACTCCCCTGTCCATCACCACCTCAGGGGTGGTGCCCAGAGCTCCTCCAGTGTGTCACTGGAGTTAGCCATCTTGGATTCCAGGGTGTGGGGACCCTCTGGAGACCTCTGAATGACCAGTGCCAGCAGGTGATGTCAGAGACCCTTCCTGATAGGTGCATACCTGGGTAGGTAGCCAAGCCCCCTTTCAGGACTATTTAGGATCTCTCCCCTGGATGCTTCCTCAGATTCGGTTTGCAAGACTCCTCCAGGACGCCTCTGCATCCTCTGCTTCAGCTTCTGACCATTGAATCAATCGTAGACTGCTTCAGGAACCGCTGTAACTGCAACAAAGTATCCAGGATGACTCCTGTGACCTGCAACTTCAGCTCCAGCCAGTATTTGCTGCAGTGTCCAAGGTGTGCACGCTCTGAGGACTGCCTGTCTTCACCCTGCACCAAAAGAACCAGAGGAATCTCCTGTGGAGTGACAGAGTCACTTCCCTGTTCCTGCAGGCTCCGTTCTGCGATGACAACCGGTACTCTGGGACTCCTCTCCTGACGACGAGCATGCTCCCTGGAACACATGAGGTGGACCAAAGTGACCCAGACTGTCCAAAGGTCCAGCTGTCCAAAGTTGGAGGAGGTAAGAGCTTGCCTCCCTGTGCTGCGACAGTACCCCTGTGCACCGCTTCTTCTGCAGCTCCTTGGGTGTGGGACCTTCCAGTGTAGCGCTGCGACGACCGCACTTTGCATCTTCTTTGTCCCCGTGTTCTGGGACTCCTGTGGGTGCTGCCTGGTCTTCTGAGGGCTCTCTGAAGAGCTGACAGCCCCCTCTGTCTCCTCAGACTGAGTTGAGTCCCCCAGGTCTCTCCTGGGTCCAGACAACTCCTTTTTGATGCAAACCGCGTGCTTGCTTGAACCAAAGCTTGTTGGCGGAATCCAGCATTGCAAACAGCCTGCATCCAACAGCTGGACGTGAGACATTTCCTGCACCAAGCGGGAACCCGAAACCATCTTCTTTGGTGGTCTTTTGTACTTTTCTTCTGACAAGAGAATCCACTTTTGCACCTTCTTCTTGTTTGGCAGGGGCTCCTGTCCTTCTTGGACTCTTCTTCGACTTCTGGACTTGGTCTCCTCTCTCCACAGGTCTTCAGGTCCAGGAATCCATTGTTTATTGCTTGCAATCTTGCTTGGGTCTTGCAAAATCCTGTATTACAACTTGTAGTGTGTCCTGAGGAAACGTGCTGTACTTTACTCTTGATTTCCTGGGCTCTGGGGTGGGGTATTATACTTACCTTTGGTGTTCTCTTACACTCCCAGCACCCCTCTACACACTACACTTGCCTAGGGGGGAATTCGACATTCACATTCCACTATTTAGTATATAGTTTGTGTTGCCCCTAGGCCCACAGCAATCTATTGTATTTTCTACTGTTTGCACTATTCTATGACTGTTTACTTACCTGATTTTGGTTACTACTGTATACATTGTGTATACTTACACTCAGAAGGAGTATTGCCTCTAAGATATTTGTGGCCTTGTGTCACTAAAATAAATTACCTTTATTTTTTGGTATCACTCACTATTGTCTTTTATTGTGTATAAGTACTGTGTAACTATAGTGGTATTGCAGGAGCTTTGCATTTCTCCTAGTTCAGCCTAAGCTGCTCTGCTACAGCTACCTCTAGACAGCCTAAGCTGCTAGAACACTGCCTACATTTCACTAATAAGGGATAACTGGACCTGGTATAAGGTGTAAGTACCTTAGGTACCCATTACAAACCAGGCCAGCCTCCTACAATGAGCGAATAGTTTACAATGGTACACTGTGTAGACAGAAATTAAATGAGCACGGGTGTGTCCTTATGGCTGGTTTGGCCTTTTTTTCAACCAAACGTTTACCCGGTAGGCTGGAGCCCTTAAATAGCTCGCTTTGAAAGCCCATGGCTGCCCCTAATGCCTCTGTCATGTTTCCTAACTCCCCCATGTTAATTGCAAAAGGCACAGGGGAGCTGCAAGAGAAAGGGAAGGGAAATGTATGTAGAAAGCAATCAGCGATGGAGAAGAGAGAGAGGAGAGAAGGAAATAAACAGAATTAATGGATGGAAGGAAAGAGATTCTGCATCAAGAAGAAAGGAGTGGGACTGGCTGATCATTATTTACAGGGCTGCTTTTGCTTCTGCAGTCTGTTCCTGTTTGTCCTCCTCTACTCCTCAAACGCAAAAGACCTTCAGAACACCTTCATGTGAGAAGTTTGGGAGTGGCCAAAAACAGACTCAGGTGCTCATTTTGACTTTGGCGGTCTTTTGCAAAGACCGCCGTCGAGCGGGTGCCAAAAGACTGCCATTGTTGGAGGTTCGAAGACCACCGTATTACAAGTCACCTATGGATTTCCACCTATAAACAGACAGAAATCTGATACTGTCGGCCTGGCAGACAGCGGGTGAGAGGCGGTTCTACCACCAGCACCTCCACGCCGCAAGGACTCTGCCCACCATATTACAAGCAATAATATGGCACAGCGGTCCTTGCACAGCGTTGCAGCATTGGCAGTGGAACTGCCGACATCCACCCCCTCCCGAACGTTGACCTCGGAGTGGCCTGCTGTGTGGCCCAGACAAGAAGGCCAGTATGTGTGTGTGGTTGGTGCATGTGTGTGGTGTGTGTGTGTATGTGTGTGAGCATGTGTGTGTGTGTCAGAATTGGTGTGCATGCGTGTGACTGTATGCATATGTTGTGGTGGGGGTGTGAATGTATGCAGAGGTTGGGGTGTGTGTGTGCATGTGTGCGGAGGGTGGGGGTTTGTGGAGATGTATGTGGAAGGTGGTGGTGTGTGTGTGCATGTATGTGGAGGCTGAGGATGTGTGTATGTATGCAGAGGGTGGGGTTGTCTGATTGTGTGCAAGTGAGTGCATGTCTGATTGTGTGCGAGCGAGTGGGAGTGTGTATCTGCAAGTGTGTGGACGTGTGGGGGTGCTTTTGCCAGCGACAGGAATGGAGATTTCTGTTGCTCGGTGCTTTACCGCCAGGGTTTTCATGGCGGGGCAACCACCACGAGAAGCCTGGCAGTTTGCTGCCTTGTAATACGGTTGGTGGTCTTAGGCATGCTGCCGGCCCGGAGGAGCTCACCGATGACTGCGCCAGTCCGACCACTCCGGTAGGACTGGCGATGTTGTGCCGGTTTAGCTATGGTCAAACTCGTAATGCGGCGGTCTTTACCGCCTGGACCGCGGCGATAAGAATGCCACTGCAAGTGTGGGGGTTTTAAGACCGCCACACACTAATTGTCCAGGACTTCAACACGCATTCTTAAATAGCAAATTTGCTCACCAGGAGTTTAAGAGGGGCAAACAGAGAAGAGCAAGGGGTGACAAGACACTAGAATGTGAAGGGACAAGCCATGAACTGTAGAGAAGAAAGCCATAGGGCCTTAGGTCCACGTTCTTCTCAGGTTCTCTGCAAGCCATTGCCCATAATAGCCTGTACAAATGGAATGCAAAGAGCGAAAAACAGGAAAGCAGACATTTTCTCCTTGTGATGTGTTTGCATTTTGATACAGTAAGTGCCTAAAAATATAAACAAAATTGCTAGCCAGGAGAAAATAAGTGTTTTTTAAGAGTTAAGCTAGAGAAAACAACACCCTCTTTTATGTAAAGTGATCCTTAATGTACACGCTGGTAACCAACTTGCAACATTTACTAAAAGGAAACTTAAGGGATTGTTTTCTTAACTTCTTTAACGGATATATCTTTGCAAACTGTTGACTTGTAGAGAGGGTTTATGAAAGCTGCATTTTTCACAGACGGATTTATTCCTCGGTTTCTTGATTTTCTGACACTTTCGTATTTATGCCAAAGCATATTTCGTTTCCATTGCACATGTATTTTAGATTCGAAAATAAATAGCCCGCATGCCATTTCAGCCAGAAATATTCCATGCGTAGGAGTTATATTTGTGCAGTGTAGCTGTCTTATGATCTTGCTTCAGATTTATAAATACACAATTATAATTCCGCGCACAAAAAACGGTTCTTGGGAAAACAAAAAGGCACACTTTCAGTTGGAAACCTGAGTTATGTTCCCATAGCTAGTTTATTTAAGGGAACACATACAATAATGCAGCAGAAATTATACTCACAGTTAAAATAAGTACGGCAAAGCTCCCACATGAGAGTTGAAAAAAGCAATAAAGAATGTCTGCAGTAGAGCAAAGCAATTAAAATTAGCACTGTCAAAGCCATTAGGTCGCAGCTTTGCCCCTGAGATTCAACCTATTGGCTTCCCTAATGCTTTACGCCCCCCACCCCCCACAGATGCAGCACCTCAGAAATTCACTTAAAAATACAGTGAAGAATTAAAACTGAAATAATACTGAAGTTATAGTTAGGACGGCATTCCGTAACTCCAGTCGTAGCTCGCAGGAGGTAAAAGGGGTGGGGCGGCGGGTGGTGGGGAGGGTGGGGTGTGTGCACAAAAAATAATAATAATAATAATAGCCTTTGGATGTTGTTATTTATGGGTATATTGTCAGTTCATAAGTTTCGACCTGGCCTTTTAAAAACACTACTGTTGCATTCAGCCTTTGGTCATGGACAATGGTTGTATGACATTACAGCATGGCCCAAAGCCACGCATACTTTTACCATGCATTTTGTACCACACAATTTTTTACCACGCATATGCCTTTACCATGCATACCTTTACTACACAAGGGGGCAAGTATTATTAAGGTAAGTGTTTTATATATATATATATATATATATATATATATATATATATATATATATACACACACACACACTCACATTATAAGGTAAATTATATTGTATTGTATTGTAATAGTATTTATCTAGCGCTTACTACCCTGATGAGGCGTCGAAGCGCTATTCGCCGAGTAGCACGCTAATTCGGAACCGAAAAGTAATTAGTGGTGGAGTATAGGGAAATATGAGTACAGTTTTAGTATTATTATGAGTTATTTGAGCTGTGGATATGTGAGTTTGTGAGTTAGACTGACTGGAGTAATGGAGGGGTGGAAGAGGGAAGAATCCAGAAGTGTTAATTGGGAGTTTATGGTAATAGGATTTAGGCTTGGGGTGAATAAAGGGGGGGATGGAGGAGGGAAGAGTCTGTGGAAACGGTTAGGGAGATCATAGTAGCAGGGTGAGATAAATGAGGGAGAATATAGTAGGGTTGTTTGGGGAGATCATAGTAGTAAAGTGAGGTTTGGGTGAGTTAGATGTGGAAGAGGAGGAAAGAGCTTAGGCAGGGTTATTTAGGAGATGAAAGTAGTAGAATGGATTTGGGATGAGTCAGAGTGGGAATGGAGGACAGATTGATAGAGACATGACATATGGTGATGGGTAGGCAAAGTGTGATATAAAATGAGAGCAGGGTTTCATAAGTATCTAGTATAACAACTTATTTAGGAGTTATGCATTGACCTAAGAACATGTTAAGCATAGAATAACATACACACACACATATATATATATATACACACACACACATACACACATATATGCATATACATATACATATGTAAATCATGAGTAAATATACATTAGTTAAACAGGATTAAAGAGTATGAGTGTAGTTTAATGTTATGCCATTGTAGCAATACATATTTTCTAAAGAACTATATAACTAGAATATACACATAATCAGATAAAAATATTTATCAAGATAGGCATATGCAGTCCATAGCTGTTTGAATATGGTAGTTATGAAAGAAAGAGCCAACTCTTGAGTAGTTTTCTGAAAACAATATATATTTTACATTTTTTGGGGTGCCCCTCAAACCCCTCTTTTTAAATTCCTCTTATCTCCCCGTACCCCTACCCACCAAAAACTCTAAAAACACTCTTACCACCCAATACCCTTGCCCATTCCTAAACCCTATCCGCCCTAAACCCTAAAAATACCCTCACCACTCAATTTCCTTACTCAACCTTAAGCCATAAAAAAACACATCCTTACCACTTAATACCCATACCCACCCCTGAAGTCTAAAAACACCCTTACCACCCAATACTCTTACCAACACTAAGCCTTAAAAATACCCTTATCACCTAATTTTCTAACTCCCCCTTAAACTCTAAAACATCCTTACCACCTAATACCTTCATCTAACCCTAAACACACCTTTACCACCCAATACCCCTACCCACCCCAAACTGTAACAGCACCCTTACCACCAGACTTCCTTTACCACCCTTAAACTCTAAAAACACCCTTACCACTCAATACCCTTACCCACCTCTAAACCCTAAAAACACACTTACCACCGAATACCCCTACCGACCCTAAACCCTATGTTATGTTATCATATTTCTAAAGCACATCGCTACCAACCGTCTTCCCAGCGCTAGAGGACTACGAACCAAAACAAATGGGAGAGAAAAACACTGTACCTAGAATAGCCAAGTTTTTAAAGACTTTTGAAATCTGAGTTCATCGGTCGTCAGCCGCAGGCCAATGGGAAGAGAGTTCCAAAGTTTGGCCCCTTGATAAGCAAGAGTGGCACAACCCCATCTAGATGTATTTATTCTGGGGGGGATAGCAAGGGCCCTTGAAGCTGACCTAAGATCTCTCTTGGGCTTGTGAAGGGAGAAAAGGGTTCTAAGAATCTGAGGGCCACTGTTATGGAGGGATCTGTGGACATAACACAGAGCCTTAAACTTAATGCGTTGGTCAACCGGTAGCCAATGTAATAGACTCTGTCCTGCCTTTACAGAGCTCCTTTTGGAAATGTCTAGCAGTAGACGAGCTGCTGCATTTTGGACCCTCTGTAATTTATTTTTAACATATAAGGGTGACCCCGCCAAGAGACTGTTTCCATAGTCCAGTCTGGAAATAATCAGAGCTTGGACTATAAGCCTTTTGGCTACAGGAGGAAGAATATGCAAAACTTTTCTTAAGAGTCTTAGAAGACCAAAACAAATACCAGATATGTGCTTAGCGTGGTAGTCCATCATAAGAGATGGGTCCAACCATATCCCTAGGCTTTTAATATGTTCCTTTAGGGCCGGAAGCACTCCTCTAGACCCATCGATCTCCAGAGTCTGATTGGGGCCTGATTTATGACCAGAGATCATCAGCTCAGTCTTGTCATTGTTTAGTAGCATTCTGCTGTTAGTCATCCAATCTGCTAAAGCTTTCAGACAAGAGAGTAGAGAGGACACGTCTTGCATGGAGTTGAAGTTAACCGAAACCACCAGTTGCGTGTCATCAGCGTAGGAGATTAATGAAAACCCCCAGGACTCCACCAACTCAGCCAAAGGCGCCATGTATATATTAAAAAACGTAGGGCTGAATGATGAGCCTTGTGGTACCCCACAGATGTTATCAAATTTGGCTGAGAGGTGTGATCTGTCTAAGACCTGAAAGGACCTGTCCTAGAGAAAAGATGTAAGCCAGGCCAAGGCCAGCCCCTGTATTCCCACAATTCTCATCCTCTGCCCCGGCACCGCATGGTCCACAGTATCAAATGCTGCGCTAAGATCTAAAAGTATGACCGCTGTGATCTTTCCTTGGTCTATACTCTTCCTTGCTTCTTCCAGAACGGCAATGAGAGCTGTTTCTGTACTGTGAAGGGGTCTGAAGCCTGTCTGGGTGGAATGCAGGCAATTATTTAATTCCAAAAAAGAGGACAACTGCTTGTTAATATGTTTGTCAAGAATTTTAGCGGGGCTGGGTAGGAGGGAGATTAGTCTATAATTCTTCAACTCCGAGGCATCAAGAGTAGATTTTTTTAGTAGGGGTTTCACTATAGCCTAAAAAATACCCTTACAACCCAATTTCCTGACCAACCCTTAAACTCTAAAAACATCCTTACCACAAAAAACCCTTACCCATTCCTAAACCCTAAACACACCCTTACCACCCAATACACATACCCACTCTAAACCAATACCCTTACTCACCCCTTCACCCTAAAATACCATTAGCACCCAATACCCCTACCCAGCCTAAACCCTAAAAATACCCTTACCACCCAATTTTCTTACTACACCCTTAAACTCTATAAACAATCTTACAACCTAACACCCTTACCCACCCCTGAAGTCTAAAAACACCCTTACAACCCAATTTCCATCCCCACCCCTAAACCCTAAAAACAGCCTTCCTATCTAATACTGCTCCCCACCCTAAAACACTCTTACCACTCAAAACACTTACGCACCCGCTAAACACTAATACTCTTACCACCCTATACCCCTATGCGTCTCTAAAGCCTGAAATACCTTTACTATCCTAATACCCCTACCCACCCTTAAACTCTAAAACATCCTTATCACCTAATACCCTTATCCAACCCTAAACCCTAAAAACACCATTACTACCCAATACCCCTACCCACCCCAAACCGTAACAATACCATTACCACCAGATTTCCTTACCCACTTAAACTCTGAAAACACCCTTACCACTCAATACCCTTACCCACCTCCAAACCTTAAAACACACTTACCACCCAATAGCCTAACTGACCCTTAACCCTAAAAATACCCTTACAACCCAATTTCCTGACACACCCTTAAACTCTAAAAAAAAATCCTCTCCACATAAAGCCCTTACCCATTCCTAAACCCTAAACACACCCTTACCACCCAATACCCATACCCACTCTAAACCAATTACCTTACTCACCCCTTAATCCTAAAATACCCCTACCACTCAATAACCCTACCCAGCCTAAACCCTAAAAATACCCTTACCGCCCAATTTTCTTACCCACCCTTAAACTCTATAAACACTCTTACAACCTAATACCTTTAGCCACCACTGAAGTCTAAAAACATCCTTACCACCCAATACCCCTGCCCACCCTAAACCCTAAAAATACCATTACCACCCAATTTCCATCCCCACCCCTAAACCCTAAATACAGCCTTCCCATCTACTACCGCTCCCCACCCTAAAACACTCTTACCACTCAATACCCTTGCGCACCCGCTAAACACTAAAAATACTCTTACCACCCTAAGCCCCTACCCATCCCTAAAGCCTGAAATACCTTTAGTATCCTAATACCTCTACCCTCCCGAAACCTAAAAACACCATTACGACCTACTACCTTTACTCACCCCTAAATCCTCAAAATACCCTTACCACCCAATACCCCACCAAGCCTAAACCCTAGAAAATACCTTTACCAGCCAATTTCCTTACCCACCCTTATACCCCAAAACATCGTAAACACCCAATACCCTTACATGCCCCTAAACCCTATAAGCACCCCTACGACCTAATACCCTTACTCACCCCTAAACCCCCAAAAGATCCTTACCACCCATTACCACTACCCAGCCTGAACCCTAGAAAATACCCTTACCAGACAATTTCTTTACCCACCCTTAGACCCCAAAAAAACACCCTTACCACCCTATACCCTTACCTACCCATAAACCCTAAAAATACCCTTACCACCCAATACCCTTACCCACCCTAAACCCTAAAAATACCCTTACCACTGTAGAACCCTACCCATCCCTAAACCCTAAAATACCTTTACTACCCTATACCCCAATCCATCTCTAAACCCCTACCCAACCCTAAACCTAAAGCCCTACGTTACCCAAAACTAATATACGCGCACACACACACACACATATATACATGTATACATACACACACATACATTTATACTTACAATAAATAGACTTCCCATATGTGGTAAAAGCATGTGTGGTAAAGGCATAGGCTTGGTAAAAATATGTGTGGTACAAAATCGGTGGTAAAGGCACTGTGTGGTAACTTGGAGTTGTAAAGGCTGTTCCCTGGACAGCAGAAGCTGGCCATAGGGCCTAGCATGCTGCATCCAACCTACATTGAGTAGCCAACTCTTGCTGCACACATAGACATGAGCCACAGGGGATGGCCACAGGGCCCACATTGCGGCCAAGGCCTGCACCCAAACCACTGCAAGCAGCAAACCACCACTGACCTGACTTTGAGTTGAGTGCAGCAGTGGTTAGTCTCAGGGCCTGCAATGCAGCAAGATCCTGAGCCCAAACTACTCGCCTACCATGGTCCAGATACCTCTATCTTGATTAACAGCTTGCCTCACTTTGAGGCCTAAGAAAATTACTTTTGCAACGCTAATTTCTCAAAAACTATTGAACCGGATTACATCAAACCGTGAAAAGTCAAATATTTTCATGCCAAGGATGGTTAATTTCTTTCAGCAAATTTTTGTATAAGGAAGCAAACAAGTCTATGGGAATTAAAATAGGAAATGTCACTTTTGTGATCTCCTTTTTACCCCAATTGGATGGATAGGCACAAAACGTGCATTGGCAAACCCAAAACAGATCACTTTTTTAAAGAAAATGTAATGCATATTTTTTAGCAGCATCAAAGTTAGTATGAAAATGAAAAAAGACTTTCAATGAGAAGTCAGATATTCCCATAACTACAGAAGCGAAATCTCTCCCTCTATTTTTTAAGGCACCTTAGAAAACACAGGAATTGCTTTGCTTCATGTCTCATATTCCCTTTAAGATTTATTGAGACTCTATTTTTATTTCCCTATCCTTCATAAGTTCAATTAGTCAAATGATATCCTTGGGTATCTATCCTTCGTCAACACGTTCACAGGTCTAGGTCACTTCTTTAGGGCTTGTGTAGTAAATGTCTTAAATTACTGTATGGCCATACATTTTCTATATGTCAGGGTAGCATAATTTCCTTGGCTAGCCATGGCCCATAATAAGGCCTGTGCTTCTGTGAGTTATCCATTTCCGTTACAGTTAGGCTGACAGATAGATTAAGGCCCTCATTTGGACCTTGGCGGTATATACTGCCTACCGCCGTGGTGACGGCCGCCAAAAGACCATTGCCGCGGCTACCAGCCATCCGCTGTATTACGACCACAGCCCGATTTCCGCCAGAAGGATGGCAGAAATCCGGCTGTGGCCATGGAGGCGGTAAGGTGGCGCTACTGCCAGCAGCAGCGCCACACCAGTAGACCACCGCCGGCCGTATTATGAGCGTTAATGCCGGAGGACCCCCTGGACACAGGTAAGTGGCTGCTCTGACAGGTGAGGAGGTTGTTGTGTGTGCATGTCTGTGCGTGCGTGTACGCGGGTGTGTGTTGCGTGTTGTATGTGTGTGCATGTTTGGGGGTGTGAGTGCGTGTATGTTGAGTTGTGTAAATGCGAATCTGCCTGTATGTATGTAAGTGTGTGTGGATGTGTGTGTGAATGGAGGTATGCTTGCGTGGATGCATGTGGCAATGGGTGCGTGTATGCGTGTGCATGTATGAAGGGGGAGGGTCTGGAGAGGAAGGGGGGCACCTGTGGAGGGGGATTATTAGTGACAGGGAAGGGATTCCCTGTCACTGATAGTGCCTACTGCCATGGTGTTCGTGGCGGTAAGGAAGCCACGAAAACCATGGTGGTAGGCGGGGTCATAATCCCGCAGACGGGCAAGTGGCAGCTGCCGGGCTGGAGACTGATGTCTCCAGCCTGGCAGCTGTTACCACCGTGGCGGTCGGTGTTGTACATTGGCGGTTTGGCTTGCAAACTGCAACCTACCTCATTAATATTCATGAGGAATGTTGATTTGCGACCCACTAGAAATCGCTTCTTGAAACACAACAGATTCACAGAAAATGGCAATTAGGAAATCGCTATTCCTAATGTTTGTACATCTGGCCCTGTATGTACCAATATTTTGTGACTGAATTCTGGTTGCAAAATAGTAATACTTTACCACTAATTCAAAATTAGTGGCAACCCATTCATAGACAAGAAGGGGCCCCCATGGGATGCCTCCCCCATGATGAAACAAATATTTTTTGGGAGAAGACAGTGGTCCACTGCCTACTCCTAAAAAAAGAAACGTAATCATTTCATTTTCTGTTTTGAAATGCATCCTTTAAACAGGCTACATTAAAAAAAAAATTGATTTATTGAAAAGCAATCACAGCAGGCCAATATCCCTTTGATGGCTGTGGTACCTAATGGGTCCCATATTGCAACCTATCTTATTACTATTCATGAGGTAGGTCGATTTGCGACCCACCAGGGATCGCTATTTTAAAAATAAAACTGCCATACATTAGGATTTGTAATGTCCACATTTCAATTTGGTAAGAACTGCAATGTGTAAATCACAATTTCTAATGTTGATGCATCCGGCCCAAAGTGCCTTAATTTCCTCGAGTAACTAAACAGAGAGCCCCTTGAAGTAATTCAGTTCAGAGTGTGTGTTATATAAAAATGTCACTCCTGTATACTTAATAAGTAAAATGTTGTTTCGCATTTAACAACATTGACTATACATAAAGATTGCATAGCAAAATGATACATTCTTAGCTTATTTATGCCTTATATTACATTTGTTTCTCAATTTAAAAGGCAAATCTTGTGACAGCTTGGCTCTGGCTTGAGTCTTTCTATATGCAACAGTGGGGTCGTCAACCTGTTTTAGTTTGAGCGCTCGTGTGTGTAATGATTTCTGAAAAGTATATTGCTGATACATTTATATTTTACTATTCACCTGTTTATTTTCTTTATGAGATTCAAAATTAAGTATCACTTTGATGAAGGGCTAGGGGTCTCTGGTTTTCATGAAAACTTATTTTGCCTTCTCTGTTGACTTGCTTTTCTTCTGGTTGATGTGCTAGGTCATGCTTGTATCGTTTTTGCCTGGATTGTATTTCAAGATTAAGCCTAATTATAACTGTTTATTACTCCTTCTGGATTTCTTACGTTTTTAAGTTTAGCAATTAGATGAATTATTTTTTGGTATACCTTTTAATTTATTAAACTACTTCAATGTCAGCCCAATTTCATAAAACGCTCCCTTCAATTTTCATTTGCTATCAATGTGTGTGAATGATTCAAATAGAAAAATAGCCAAACTGTCTATTGCCATGCTTCCCTGATAGTAGCATTTTTAACAGAGGATAGAACAAAGCAGAAGACCCCTTCACAACAACACCTGATGTGGAGCAAAGTAGTACAGGTGCAGTAAATACCAAGGAGAGCAAAGTGAGATTGAGGTAATAAAAATGAAGAACAGTGGGTAAAGAGAGATTCACGTGTATTTTTCTGGAGGGGTACAGCAAATACATAAACATGTTACATAATCTGATTGACAGTGGTTGGGAATGCTATAGTTTTTGAGATGCAATATAGATAGAATGGAAACTGGGTTTGGATAAAAGCACCAGGTTCAACTAGTCATTCACCCATGCTGTTCCTATGCACTTACATGCCTGTTACTAGAACCCAGCTAGCTGTCAAGGGCGTGTGGCTTGAAAACATGGTGAAGTGACAGTGATTTCTGTGAGCTCCCGAGATGCTAGCCATAGTACTCCAATATCCACACTGTGGAATTACTTCTACTGGAGTGCAAGGGGGTCCTAAGGTAGCCTTGGTTGGCTTGGACCCGCCTTGGGCTTGGTGTGGCTTGAGACTGGTATTTTGTTGCCAGTTGGGATGTGTGGCAGAGTCGACTTCTGAAGTAGGTCGCACATTCGACTGGCATGCGGGATGCCCTGAACTTTGCCTCTGGGGGTACTGAACCACTGTAAGACGATCTGGTGGTCGCCACTGCCCCTGAGGTGGATGTGTTGGCACTCGGGTCTGGAGTGGAGGGAGGCTGCAGAGGCCTCTAAGGATGCAGATGTGCTGGGCCCTGTATGGGGCAAAGCAGGTCTCAAGGTCCCATTCAAGGGGTTTTGGCCCTGAAGTAAATGGCTGTCACAGTGTGAAGAAGCAGGCCCCGCCCATCATATCAACAAAGATACGTTAGTGTTGTTGGTCCTGGGAGTCAGGGGCCTCCAGCACTGTTAAACAGGGGCTTTCACTGGTGAGATGGCAGGGGAGGCTGTGCCTGTTCCCCTCCTCATTCCAGTGACTGTGCTTGGCTGTGGTTATTGCTGCGGTGCCCTGCATGCAGTGTGAGTTTGCCTATATTCATTGCCCCACAAAGGCAATATGGAATGCACCTGTTCTGCTAACATCCGATGCTGAATGGCAGGAGGCTATGAAGAAGATATTTAGAGGAAGGGCAGCAGCACAACAAGGAGGTTCTGAATCCGTGAACTTGTAGGAGGGTGGAGCAAGATCCTCTAACTTCAACAACTGATTTGATTAACTGTAGCTTCCTTGTTATTTTTTTTCCCTCTGTGGTAGTTATAAGGTGGTTTGGTCTAAAAGGATGCCACACCAGAGGAAGCTTCATTTAATTTTTTGGGTGGGGGCAGGATTTCATGGAACATGGATGTTTAGTCCCAATTGTAATACTTTCTTGTTCCAAAAGTAGGCGTGTTAGATAGGGTGGGATGTCTCCCTGTTGCAACATTGTCCCCTTACAAGTCATTGCCACCCTGGAGTGTTATTTGTTTCTCTCTAGGGTCAAGATGCTACATAGTTTCATGGGTAGGATCTGGACTTGGACAGTTCAGAGCCAGGTCCAAAGAAGGGTTTCTGTAGCTATGCCTTTTCACATTGAGGACCATGGTTTCAGAGTATGCTAATACATGTGGGTGCATGAACAATGATCTGTTAAGCCCCACGACTGGGGTCATGGTGGATTTTATAGGGTAATGTAGAACGCCAGAGTGGCTTGAAAGTCAGATGGAAATACCCTTTTAGAGATGGCTGGTCGAGGTTGCTGGCGAGTGCTATGTAATAGTAATGTGAAGGTCACTTTTACTCTCAATGGAACACTATGTAGTATTCTTGAACACAAAAATGTTGTGTCGGCCACAAAGCAGTGCCTTTGGTCAGGGTACTGAGCAACCTTTACAGTGATGACACCTACCACTCTTTTGAAACTTTTTGAGGAGAGTTTTTCATTGCACTTGGGCAATGTGTGTACTTCAATCCAGTGGTCAGTGTCATTAAGGAAATCTGGCTACCATGCACCGGCCTCCCCTCAACGCATGTAGTATTAGAATCACTGCTGGATATAGGTGGGTAGAACAGGATAGTCTTTAGATTATATGTGACCCTGATACAAATGACCAAATTGGATTTTCAGGACATAAACTCCAGTTGGGGGCTTGACCTCAACAAAGAGATATCGGGCCAGACCTGAGTCGAGACACTGGCTTATCCCAGAACAGTATTGAGAAATGTTCACTTTAAAGTGAGACAGCATATTATTATTCCCATGCATACCTGACACCCGTGGGCCACAACAAATGTGTCTCACAGTCCTGAAGTGCTGTCTGAGATACTGTTGGAAGGTGGTTTATTAGTAGGTGTTGGTAGGTACCCACCATTAGTAATAAAGCCACAAGCACAATATAAAGTCAAGGTCTTAGTAAAAGAAATCCCCTGCTCAACCCTTGGTAGCTGTCAACGAGCAGGCAGGCTTAACTTAGGTGAGAGGTTTGTAAAGCATTTAAAAACACTAATACATTAAATAGGTAAGATACAACACCAATATATAAAAATAGGAAATATTTTTATGATTAAAATGCCACCATAATGACAAAAATCCAGTGTAGGAAACCAGAGATATGAATTGTGTAAAGATTAAAAGTAAAACTGGTGCTTAGAAACAAATACCGCTTAAAGGGTTAAAAAAGGTTGCTCTGGACTGGAACAAAGTCTAGAGTCTCGGCCACCAGCGATGTAACACTTTTACACTTACTTCCAGTAGCGTTTCTTGATGCAGGAAAGAGGTCCACAGCACCAATTCAAGGTTCTAGACCAGTGGTTCCCAACCTTTTGGCTTCTGTGGACCCCCACTTTATCATTACTGGAACTTGAGGACTCCCACTGAATCATTATTGGAATTCGGGGACCCCCACTGAGTCATCACTTAAAGCTGGGGACCTAATCTGTTAATATTATTTAATGTTCTAAGCAGTCACGGACCCCTTGAGGAGACTTCGTGGACCCCAAGGGGTACCTGGACCACAGGTTGGGAACCACTGTTCTAGAATTTGTGAATTGCTCCTTGGGACATTGGGACTATAATTCACACAATGCACCTTGCCAAATCCTTAAAGTCCACTGTTCAGCTGGGCTCTTTTGACAGGAGTTGATACAGGTAACTCTTATACCTGTCGCTTACAGGGAGTCCACTCCAGAATCCTGTAGAAGCCAGGCAAAGTCCTCTTTTGTTAAGCTCAGAGTGTTCAGCAGCTGAAATCCTTGTGAGTGCAGTCCTTGGTACAGACCAGGGGTTCAGCAGTGCAATCCTTTTTCTTCTTGTTTCCAGGCAGTGATCTTTGGGCTTCCACAACCCCATTCAAAGGGTCAAGAAGCTCTGAGCTGGTCTTTGGAATGTTGGGACTACGGTTCCCAGAATGCGCCTGGCCAATTCCTTCAAAGGCCCCTGGAGGCTGTCCACCTGGGGTCTTCTTGATAAAGATGGTGCAAGTGACGCCCTGTTAACATGTTACTGTCAGGGAGTCCAATCCTTCTCTTCTTGAAGCCAGGCAAAATGCTTAGAGCTGTAGGTCCTCGGTGTGCAGCAGGTGCAGTCTTTAGAGTGCAGTCCTTTGCGGTACAGACTAGGATTCAGCAGGGCAGTTTTTTTCTCTTTGTATTTTCAGACAGGGTCCTTTCCTGTCATTCCCTCTTTGAAGATCAGTTTAGGTATCAAGACCCTTTCCTGTGTTTTTCTCTGCAGCTTGCAGATCTCCACCCACCACATTTTCCATTGTCTCAGCCTGACAGAAGCTAGCCAATCAGAGAAGAGCTGCTGGAAGTGTGGATTTTGGCTCATCAGAAAATCATGTTCCACAGCTTCTTTTCTGTGATAGTTATGATAAATCTAACAGTGGTAAGTTGTTGGATTTATTCTATCAATTTAAATCCAAGAATTACATTTTTTAGCTCTTTCCTAGCAATAGTGAAACTTTAATAGAGTATTCTAATGTTAGCCTATGGCGCTAAAGCACTACAATAGGAAAATACAAAACTGGCAGTTTTTTTTATAACCAGGGAATGGCACCATACCTCTAGATCACCTAGGGGAGACCTTAGGAATAACATATATGTAAATATAAGGTAGTTTAAGACTTTGGAAGTACCTTTAATTCCAGAGTCGAATTTGCATATACAATTGATTTAATAGCAGCCTGCAAGGCTTTTGAATTGATAGCAGGCCACACAGCTGTGCATACTTAAATGTATTAAATCTGCTGGGCCTCTAAATCTACATGCCCTACCATATACTAGGGACTTACATGTAGATTGCCATTCCAATTATAAGTATGCCTAATTTGCATATACCTTTTAATCAGAGCACATGCCCTAGGTCTGGTTAGCAGAGTCCAGGGTGCCCTCAGAGTCAGAAAACTAGCAACTAGTAGTAAAAAATGGGGGCAAAAAGTGTGGGAACACTGCAAAATGTCTCTGTGGTTTCTCACAGATACCATAATAAATAAGGCCTGTTGAAAATATTTTGGCTGTGCAGAAAAATACAGTCATTTTGGGAACATGTTAGGGTCATCATTAGATGTGTCACAAGTTGTTTATACTAGGATTGATGGCACACCCTAACAGGTTGAAATATGAAACCAAGCTTAATGACTTGTCACTTGTACTAGCCAAAAGACACCTAGCCCAGAAGTGGGAGGGACTGGGATTGAACCTACCTACCTGAGAGCAGTGGAAGTGGAATAGTGAACTATTTAAATGAGTAGAAGTTGGAGGTTGTGAAAAAGCTGATTAGCAGAGGTTACATTGTGGCTTTACCTTCCTAACATAGATGGACACATTCATGTTGAATCAGCCAAAAAAGGATGATGGGAGGCCCCCTTGAAGTCTGTACCTTTACTGGCAGGTAGAACCACAACGGTAGCTCCAAGCATAGTCTTTCGGTGAGGGGCTCAGATTTTGCTGCCTTAGATGGAGTAGATGGACTTGAGATTATCTCCTTTGTTCCCCTTGTTTCAGCTGGATACAGCACAATTACTGTAGCTGGTTATATTTGTGCAGATCATGCTATGTACGATTGTGAGGGATGTATTGTCTGATTGTATTTTTCATGAATCTCTGACTAATAACTGTAAAACACCAGATGTTATTTTACTTATAACTTTACGTATGCAGTCATTTTAAGAATGATCACTGTAGTGAGTGCTCTGTATGTCCTCAATCCAATTTTCTCCCATTTCCACTATGTTTTCCCCATCTTCCTCCCCGTTTCTCTCTCAGCTTTTTACTTGCTTTTTGAGCGCACTGTGAAGTCTTCAAACGGAAATGGACTCTTGTATTTCTTTTCAGTATGTATACTTGCACATTTGTGGACCCGATTATGCTATACCTTAGATCTAATAACTTATTCTAATTATTTGCCTTTGTTCAAAAATCAATAAAAGTTTTTTAAAAATCCAGAATCCCTCTGAAATATTCTGCGTTGCAAATAGAGATGTGCAATCAATTCAAAGTTATAAAGTCCATATTAGCACCTGTTAGACCTGACAGCTTTTGGCGTGGTTTCCCTGTACTTTTTCCTTCTGACCTCCTGTTTTTGGACCCTGTGCTGCAATTAGTTTTGGCTGGTTTTGATACTCTGGGCATATTACTACTGCCAACCAGCGCTAAAGTGCAAGTGTTCTCTGTCTAAGTTGTATTGGCGATTGATTATCCATGATTGGCATATTCGATTTACTAGTAAGTCCATAGTAAAGTGCACTAGAGGTGCCCAGTGCCTGTAAATCAAATGCTACTAGTGGCCCTGCAGCACTGATTGTGCCACCCACATGACTAACCCTGTAAACATCTCAGACCTCCCACTGCAGTGTCTGTGTGTGCAGATTTAAACTGCCAATTCGACCTGGCAAGTGCACCCACTTGCCAGGCCCAAACCTTCCCTTTTACTACATGTAAGTCACCCCTAAG
This sequence comes from Pleurodeles waltl, assembly GCF_031143425.1. Lineage (NCBI taxonomy): Eukaryota > Metazoa > Chordata > Amphibia > Caudata > Salamandridae > Pleurodeles > Pleurodeles waltl. The sequence goes on along the minus strand of NC_090440.1, from coordinate 315,114,371 downwards.
GTAGGCCCTAGGTAGCCCCATGGGGAGGGTGCAGTGTATTTAAAAGGTAGGGCATATACTGATGTGTTTTTACATGTCCTGGTAGTGAAATACTGCCAATTTCGTTTTTCACTATTGCAAGGCCTATCTCCTCATAGGTTAACATGGGGACTGCCTTTAAATATGTTTTAAGTTCAGTTTCCCATTGGGAGCAGATAGAGATGTGGAGTTTGGGGTCTCTGAACTCACAATTAAAAAATACATATTATTGTAAAGTTGCTTCTCAGATTATCTGTTTTAAAATGCCACTTTTAGAATGTGATCATTTTCTTGCTTAACCATTCGGTGCCTCTGCCTGACTGTGTATTCCACTTCTGGGTCAGACTGACAGTTGGACTGTTGTGAATTCCCTCTAGATAGTGACACAAAGGGAGCTGGGGTATAGCCTGCATATCCTGATGAGTTTCCTGGGCTAGAGTGGGGAGGGAGGAGCTGACACTTACACCTCAAAGGACTGTTCCTGTCCTCACACATTGCAGTCTCCAACCCCCCTGGTTTGCAAGGCAGTATCTTGTGAACAACAGCGACTTTCCTTTGACGTGTGCCTATTTCAAAGGCAGAACTGGGTAGAAGTAGTGGACCAAAAACTCCAGATTACTTTCGGATCATGAAGGACCTTTGCCAAGGAGTAGAGCTTGATGCTTGAGGAGGACCTACGCCTCTGCCTGTTACTTTGCTGTGCTCGCCTGCTGATGCTGCCTTAAGAGGGAAAGGACTGAACTTTGATTTTGAAATCCTGCTTGTGAAGTTTTTCTAAGGGCTTGGAATGAGCTTGCCTCCTGTTAAGAAGTCCCAGGGACATCAAAGACTTCGTCTGCCAGCACCTGGGTACTCCTGCTGAGGATCCTGACTTGCCAATCCAATTCCTGAGCCCTTGGAAGTGATTTCTGGTGGGAAAAAAAGAAGATCCAGGCACTCTGACTCCGGATGACTCCAGATCTGGCGCCGCTGCACAACTCCACGCTGCTTCCTGCAACCCAAAGCCGTGGGCCCCACTGGAGTGCCATGACCCTGACCAACTCCGCAGGCGTGACTTCGCTGCAACCTCATCGAAGTTCCATGACTCCATGAGTCCCGAAGTGCTGTGTTACTGACGTCCATGACATCGCGTCTTGACCTACCGGATTCATCGACCCAGCCGGATCATCTGGGACCCATGCACTGCATCAACGCTGCATCACCTCCTCTGCTCCGCAGTAAGGAACCAACGCCGGACTAGATCCAGCAACGCCTGCCCTCCACGACTCTGTCCACAGGCTTGTTTCTTCGTTACCAAAGGTAAAGGTACCTGGGATTCCGTGTGACTCCGTGACCGGCGCCATTGGCATCAGATTGTTTGGAAAGACTCCATCATGATGCCTGGATAACTCAAAATTTAAACATTTGTTTTTCTAAGCGCTATATTCATGTTTCATCCTTAAAAATTCATAGCTTTGCTGGTGTATGTTGGATTTTTGTTGTTTTTGTCATGCTTCACCCAGATAAATATTGGCTATTTGTCTAAACCGGTGTTGTGTTCATTTTGTAGTGTTTTCACTGTGTTACTGTCTGTTGGTACACATACTTTACACACTGTCTCTGAGATAAGAATGACTGCTTGTGCCAAGCTACCAAGGTAGTGTGCATGGGTTATTTGAGCTGTGTATCTCCCTTACCCTGACTAGAGTGAGGGTCCCTGTTTGGACAGCGTGTAAACTGACTGCCAACGAGAGACCCCATTTCTAACAGCACCGTTATGTTTAATCTGATAGCTCCCAGGCAACCAATGCTAGTTTTTGAGGTGGGTGTGAAAATAACTCGAAGAAGTCAAAAGGAAAGCAAACAACTGAACAAAGGAATGGACTGCTAATTCCTGGCCTGAAACAGACATAGCTGCATGTGGTCCTTGGATCATGGATCAAATATATTTTGACTATCATTACTGCAGGCTTATGATCTAGCTGATCTTTGGCTCTGCAACTTGGTCATGGAGGGGAGATAGCCTTCATTCACTTATGTAATGCTCACTTCCCGTCACACATTTCACCCTTTTTCAGACCACACAAATGACATCACAGACCCCCCTTCCTTCCAGACTCATTTGATTTGGATTACTACTTTTGATTCCTTGGTAAAAATAGATGCATATTTCCTCATCATACTAGACAATAACACCAAATGATCTTACATAGTTTTTTCAGCAAGAAGGGAGAACACGTAGACCACTAAGAATTGTGTACCACACCCCGTAAAACAATCAATGGCTGTTCACTGGTGTAAATACAAGGCTACAGGTGAAAGTCCTTACTGTTCCTGTAAATTCTGTTACATACTCATGGAGATAAAAGAGAACAAGAGGGAAGGTTGTTATCACATCTAAGTATGTAAATGAGCCAAGGAATATTATCTTCCTTGGTGACTTCAACATCCATTGGGGAGGCGAGGGTAACAGCTATGTGGACACTTTTACTTCCTTTCTCAAAGGCAATGATCTCCAACAACACTGTCATAAACCCACACACCACAACGGCACTATTCTGGACTTGATAATCTCCAATTACCCCAACCAATAGCCATATAACTCCATTCCAGTCGACTGATCCGACCACATGTTGATTCTGTTCTACCTATCCAGCTTTTATACCAAAACATCTGGGCAACCCAAGAAAGAGAAAATATCGATCAGGGACACATCCAACCTTGATACAGAAGCCATGGCCATCATAGCCCTTCCTATCCTACTTTCAATTACACCTCATCTCGATATTAAGAAGGCCACCAACAAGTACAACTCCTACATGGAATTTCTTAGCGATAAATGTGCACCCCTGAAGTGCAAATTATCCAAACCAAAACCCTCTAGTCTTTGGTTCTCGAAAGAACTTTATGTAGAAAGAAAGCTTAACAGAAAATGTGAGAAAGAATGGAGACTAACGCTCTCTCACCTAAGCCTGATTAACCTTCACAAAGCAGGAAAACAATACAAAGACCAAATCCTGAGAGCTAAATCCTTCCATATCAGAGCCCTCCTAAATTCTAGAAAGAACAGACCGAAGTGCCTGATCGAGCTTATCTTGCAGACTACCAACCCCTCCAGCACTTCAGCCCCTAAGTCATATTTGGCCCACTGGAACAACTTTGTTGATTCTTTGATAAAAAAAATAGAGATAGCCATATCTTGCTCCCGACTAGCGACTCCCTAGAAACGGTTGGGATTCTACCATACAAAGGACTGCAATCACAGTTATCTTTCTCTCCAATTTCCTACTAGGACCTACAGCGAACAATCTCCAAAGTAAAACCCTGAAACAACTTCAGGACATCATTCCAGGTTCTATTAGCAAAGCTTTGGCCACACACCTACTCCCCTCATTTACCACCATGGTCAACTCCTCTCTCAAACAGGGCCTATTTCCAGAATGACTAAAAGTGGGTCAAGTTTCTCCTCTCCTGAAAAAACAACCTCTCTGTTCACACAAAATGGACAACTACCGTCCAGTCTCCACACTCCCATTTTAAGGCAAAGCCATTGAAAGTTTCCACCAGGGCCATGGTACAGAAACTGCAATCCTCCAAACAGTCAAATCCTTCACTCCAGCAACTCCTGCCTCCTGGTCCTTCTGGATTTATCTGCTGCATTCAACACTGTCAACCATCTGGACCTTCTTCGCGCTCTATAACATATGCATGGAATGTAGAGGCACGGTCCTCAATTGGTTCTCCACATAGCTAACCAACCATTCCCAGATTCTGGAAATGGGTAACTCATTGTTGAAACTAGTCAGCGTACATCAATAGGTTCCTCAAGGCTCGATCCTCTCCCCAACCCTCTTTGTGATTCTTAAAAACTCTGGGATTCACTTCCACCTCCAAGCTGATGACACCCAAATATATATGAAAATCTTATCCCCAGAAAACATTGCCCTGCTTTCAAACATGCTCTTAAAAATTCAAAACTGGATGTCTAAGCACCATTTAAAATGTATTCTTTCCAAGACACCTCAGCTATAGGAGGAGGATAAGCGATCTTATTAGAATCATACCTCTGCAATAACTGCCCAATATTTGCAAGTGTTTTCCTTAGTGGCAGCTTCTTGTAAGTCAATCCACCTCCGGTCAGCATTCTGCTTTTTTTTACCTACTTGTAACCGCCTCCTTCATCTCTTTAATAATGAAATCAATCTACCCATTTCTTTCAAAATGTGAATAAACTGTAGCCTAATTACCCTAGTGAGTTTCTTATTTAGAAGGAGCACTGGTAGACACACTTTCTCACTTAGGGGGCATTGGGAATACTAAGTGGCTATTCTTTACAATCTGACTCATAAACATAGTGAAGAAGGTAAGAATATCCCTGTTCTATTCACATAAAATAAGAATAACCCTATGTAAGCATTGTTTTGAGTTATCTATTTTTTAAGGCGGCAATGGGTTCTCCCTGTATTCTTAGTGAAATTGGCCCCCGAGCCAACATAGTTCTATGCTTCTACGGAGGAAAGGCTTACATTTAGTAATAGGAAAAGCAGCCTACGATCAGTTAACGAAGAGTCAGATTGTCAAATCCTCAACATATTGAACTATAGCATACAGGGCAACAAAATAGTCTATAATAGAGCCTCTCAACGAGGATTTATGGATAAATTGGGCTGGTGAATCTAGACTAAATCTCCCATTCAAAATCAAATAGCCGCCTTTCCTCAAAAAGTTCAGAAAAGTAAGCCCTCTTTTATCTGTTCTTACATTTGAATATAACAGCAGAGGGGGGATGTTAAAAGCTATTTCTTTCTCTGCATCTCAATATACATTAATTAAATTATTGATCACTTTACAATTTAAGTCACCCCCAAGGGGGAGGGGTCATAGCACCTAATCCAGAGTGTTTAATTGATCTCCCAGTATATGAAATCCAAACATTCCAGTTTTTCAAGTTGCTAACAGATAATTTGCCCAAAGGCATCGACCAATCATCAAACACTGCCTGATTTGGAAAAGCACGATGCCTACTAGGAATAGGCTTTACATCCCAATCTGGAATTACATCAATATCTCTACATTGCAACTGATCATAGTTTTGTAAAATTGGGTTAATCACCATTTTAGACTGGAAAAGAACGCTTGTCTTAAGCACTCCAGAGGCATAAGCTAAATATACAAGAGAGATATATTTACTTTATGTATGCTTTAACTTTTCAATATCCTCCAAACAAGCCAGCAAAAATTAACGATTCATAATAAGATCAGAGTTAAATAGGGCAATGAAATCTAGCCAAAAGGTGTCCGCATAGGCTACCATGGGAACAGCAGTACAGGCAAAAGCTTCCCACTCCAGTGACAGCGGGTGTGAGGGCCATCAATCACAGAGCTTGATCTGGCAACAAACAGACTAGCTCGAGGGTTTCATGCAGATGATGCCAAATCTGCAGCAGTTTGCTCACCCTAGAATAATTGTGGGTCACTTTTTTCTTGCATCGATATCCGATCATCAGACGCATTTGGGGACAAAACTTCTGGGTCACCAACTTCTTGAAACTCAATTTTTCCAGGCCTTTTCTTTGACAGCCTCCATTTATTCCTTTTAGAGAGCCACTTTTTTGCTTTTCCCTTGATAGATGTAGGAAACGAAGAATCTTGATGAACTAATTATAGGCCTTCCTGTGGGTCAATAAATAGGAAATGGCTCCACCCATGAACCCAGAGCCTTGGCATCGCAGCTAGCATCGGCAAGTGTTGGATGGGCCACAAAGAAGAGATTTTTTTAATGAGTAAACAGGACTTTCTTTACTCACCAGGTTCTTGTCCTGACGTGGGATCTTGAGGCTTGCCGTCTTGAGTTTCCTGCCCCAAATATGATGGTCATTAGGGAGCTTTTTTAGGGAAGATGTGATGTCTGAAAAGACCAAGCCTTCTACAAGCTTCATGTGTGGCAGATGTAAAGTTAACTCTCAGGCCCAACCCCCCATCATTTGAGCCCAGTAGCACTTTCAATGTTACCAGAAGAATGTCTTGCATGTGATCAGAATTATTCACTGCTTTTTCTAATACAGCTAGAACAGAGGACAAAGGGCCACATGTACAAAATATAGGTTTTGCAACTCACAAATTGCAAATCAGAGTGACTTGCAATTTGCAAGTCACAAAAGCTTTTGTACAACAGTGTCAATGACACTGTTAGCGATTTGCTAGGGGATCGCAAATGAACTACCTCATGAATATTCATGAGGTAGGTCGCAATTTGCGACCCCCTTGAGAATGGCCGCCCCCACAAGGATGGTGGCCTGCTGGAGACAGCAGACCAACATGCTTGTGACTGCTTTTAAATAAAGCAGTTTTTTTTTCCCCTTAAGGGAAAACGAGATGCATTTCAAAAACAAAAAATGAAAAGTTTTCTTTTCATTTTTTTCAGAGCATGCAGTGGCCGTTTGCGAATGGGTTAGCACCAGTGGTTCTAACTGCGGTTGTTTTGCGACCGCATTTGCGGTCACAAAACAATCATACATGGGACTGCGACTCACAATTAGGAAGGGACCCCTTCCTAATTGCAACTCGCAAACCCTTTTTGCGATTCGGTAAACAGATTACCGAATCGCAAAAATGGGTCTGTTCATCCCAAATTGCATTTTGTATGTCGCAAACGGCCCGAACAGAGCACAGGACAAATTGACAGGCAATTCAAATTCAGGCATGGCAGATGTGCAAAGGGCCGAAGAAGACTGATCCGTGCGAGAACTGCTGAAGAGTCTTAGACCAGAGGCCTGTGCAGCGACGGCTGGAGATTCAGGAGCACCACAGGCTGGAGTGCGCCTCAGATTAGCATCCACAATAACAGCAATATCAGGCAGAGTGAAATCCTCCACAATAGGGTTACTTAAGGTCTTAAATGGAGGATGCATTGTTCTCCGATTCTGTGCCAGGTAGTGCTTTTCCAACAAATGAGACACGGTCTATATCTATTTCAGCGACCGTCAGGCATCAGAACCTGCTCCATGAGTCTTCATAGTAGAAGCGGCTTGCTCTCTTTTGGGGAAAAAGGAGAAGGTGGTGTTCAAACTTTTCGCCAGGGACCGGCTCAGCCCATTATTTCTGAGTGGATTGAATTTCGTTTTTTAGCACACTCTCGTGAAAATGTATCTGTCCGAGTGGAGTCTCCGAGATATCATAGTAGAGCCTCCTATTGCCTCCAGACCGCCAAGCGTTGTTCAGATAATAAGATGCAGGTTTGACACGCGGATAAACTTGGAAATGTCTGATGGGATGGTGCATCTGTTTACAGGAAAATAAAGTTCATCTTTTTAATAAATTGATTTTTGTTATTACTAAAATGCCCTTCCAAAATGGTTTCGTCTCTTGACGTGGCAGCTGGGTCGTCGACCAAATGTATTATTTTGTAGCACTATTTAGGTGCGGAACCTACAAGGCTATGGTAGAAGCTGTTTTTCTTTAGACATAGGTATTCTTTTCGTATGCTTGTTGTTGGCTTCTTTACTACACGACATACAGTTCATACCAACGACAAACACTAATTTTGCAACTATTCAGGAAGCAACGGGGTAGTAAGCTCTACAAATGCCACCAATATTAGTCCCACTACCAAGAAATCAATACAGGAATTACTACCAGGAGTGTCTGACACGTGCGAGAAAATTAGCAGCGAAATAATACGGACATGTGAATTGTTTAGTCTTTAGTCCTAAAAGCATGTGGCCGGGCTCCGAGCTCTTTGCTGTGTTTTGTTCTGATTCACAACGAACATTAGACTAGGGCGGCCTCACAAACACACGTGCACTGCCGGGATACTGGGTAACACACGTGCACTGCCGGGATACACACTGCAGCTGTTAGAGTCATCATCGCGTGACGTGTTTTAATGAGCGGGCACCGGCACATACCGAGCACGCGGCCACACCTAACATAATAAAAATGCCAGCAAACTTTACAGGTGACACAGTTAATTATTTTGGAACAGGAGCTTTGCTATTCTCGTTTGTTGATATGTTTCTTCAGTAATTGAACCACAAGGCTGGCAAAAGACAACAAATGAAACATATTTATAGTCAGTCGCCAAAGATTACGGTTTTTAATTGGGTTATCCACGCCTGTTCAGGAAGATTTCGTCGGAAACGTGCTGAAGAACATGAATTCCCAGTATTAGACCTTCATGGAAGGCGGTTAGCTGGGTTAGCAAAAAGGCAGTTATGCACGTATGTGTTCATGTATGTGCATAATAGATGCAACGCACTGGAAACCTGGTTTGTGGTATTCTAATAATAAAAAAACAACAAGAATCATAATATTACTAAAAATAATATTACAAAATCAAAATTGGTGCTCATTTTATCTAGAGGGAAAGATTTACTTGAAGCTCTACTCATGAGCACTGGATGGCCTGAATGTCCATACAACTTAACCCTAAAAACAATGATTTCTACTCTGAGCTGGCTGCCCATTACTCAACAAGTAGAACCACTGAGACCTCAAGATGACTTTAAATCGTCTTGTTTTCGGCCCTGGCTGACATCAGCTCAGGAAATGCCATTCTCTGTCAACTGGAAAAGCCATCCTAGACTGCAAGCTACAAGCGTGAAGAGCCACTTCAGATTCACTGCCTCTGGATAGTCATATCAAATCTAACATTTGTTGTGGGACCTTTAAAACTATACACCTAGGTCAGTCATTATGTCCAATAGAAAAACCCATCAGAGAAAGGCTTTGCGTTCTAAAAGTGCATCTTTCATAAGTAGTCCTACAAATTAAGCAAATAAAAACAAGCTTTGTTCTGTTTCACTTCAGAAGATGGACTGGTCACTAGAATATTTGACATCCGCCTGTGGAGCTCTCATTCTCATATCCGTTCATCTCTATCACAATCAATGTTCCTTTATGTTGTCTCTAATTGATGCTCATCTCTAATTGTATTGCGTTCCTTTTGTTTGTGACTAAAAAACACTGGGAAAATAAACAGAACAGATTTTGCATAGGCAACTGCAACTGAGTGAGTTGGGCTTTTTGCATTTGAATGAACTGTGTTCATTGTCATCTTACATCCAAGACAATTCACCATGTATCTCAAATCTCTCCATCTCCCTCAACTCCCTCCATCCATTCCACACCCTGCAAACAATACACTCACCCCCACATCCACCAATCTCAATTACATTCCGTTTACTCATGCAATTTAATGCACGTTCAGCCCACAGACAAACAAATTGTGGACCTCACCACACACCTTCAATAACCTAGTCATTTTCTTCATAACAGTGACCTTCTTCGCCCATCCTATATCCATCTTCAATTATGTCATACAAGATGGCTATTCAGTCACACAAGTCATGGATCCACCAACTGATAGTGATCTCTGTCATATGCAAACCTACTTTGCAACTCACTTCAATCAACTCACCACACCACTCTTCAAATGTCTCCCTGTCTATCGCTCCCTCACACCCAACCCAATGACACCTGACTTGAAGCCTGCGCTAACACTAAATATTAACAGTGACATTATTAGGTAATATTAAAGAAGGTGCTTATGAGTCAATATAAAACGTTAGATCCAATAAAGAGTGACTGACATTTTGAAGGCAAAGTGTTTGAGGACAATACTAACGGTTGTTTTTTTTCTTTGTTGTATAGACGTGAAACGAGTTCTTGCAGTATCGTTTTAATTTGCATCCTGAAGTCACTGCAAACAACCACCTAAGAGGAACTTGAATATACATTTTCACTGCTGAACTATAGGTCCCAATAGCTCTTTGCTCTCAACGTGACGTGACATTTGGAGCACATGGATGTTAGCAATCTAATCCCTATCTTGTTTCATCATCAGTATATACCACAAGATACTCGAGTGCAACACACAACACTCCTACAATAATGATAAACATTTAAGCAATCTTGATAAGCTAAATCACCCATTCAATCATTTTTGGAACCGAGGCACGGCTGCTCTGAGCCTAAAAGCATGCAAAAACAAACTGCTGAATCGTGGCGCCCGATCCTGCTATTATGGTTTTTTTTGTTGATATTGCACTCTAGAGGCCATAGCGCTGCGCTGAAAAGTCTGTGTGTTTGTTTTTCCCGTCCTCGGTGCATGAATTACCTCTAAAAATCTTCGCGTTAGTGCCTGGGCTGCAGACAGCAGAGCTCAGAAACACTGGCAGTAATTGAATTTCCATGTTTCCACGCTCTGCTGTCAGTAGCACGTGCACTAACGCGGTGATTTTACGAGCTATTGTGTGCTCTGTAGACAGAAAAAGAAACCACCTCATCTCTTTGTATTACATTTGTACTCCGCAGTGATTGTTTGTGAACTCGTCTGCAGCCTTTCTCTCACTTACCCTCCATGCGAATTTGCATGTTTAATGTGCTCCTACAGTGATTGTTTAGTAACCGCTCTTCTATAAAGCACAGTGATGCCTCTGGGCCATGTCCCCGCTGCATAAAATCACAAAAATAATTAAAGTGCGCTGACACCTTCTGCATCGTTGCAGCTTAAAGAATGGTATGAGGATACCCCTTGCGATTTTTCCCAGTCATGTTTTGCGAGATAAATGCAGGCAAGCAAATTCTAGTGGGAAACAGGTGAAAATGGATAAAATCTACAGTATTCGGGTGGCAGAATCCAACATAAAGGATATCACGCACTCCAAACTTCAAAATTCGTTGCTGTTTGGTGATCTGCCTGGGGCAGTAGTGGGAGTTCCATACTTGGATTACACTAGGATGAAATTAACAGAATGAATAATTAATGGATTTGTTGTGTTTTGAAGGGTATGGTTGGGGATATTTTGTGTGCCAATGTTTATATGTGTTTCCGATGCTGTATATGCATTGATGTCTGAATGGTTTGACATGTTAACACACATACATCAGTGTCGCAGTGCAGGAATAGCAACATATGCCAAGGCAGTTGCCTCACACAGCTACTTCTACCACTCATGTGGCAAATAATTGTATAATGCTTTCATAAGATCATCATATTTGTAGCATATTATATTTTTTTGCCATCATACAATCATGTAGGCCCACCACATCCCACCTACTGACATCACGTGCACACGTTAGCACAACCCACGCTGCTTAAAGAAGCGTGTCAGGGTTGAAGAGGAGGAATACCACTATAAACCAAAGCAGTTAAACATATGATCAGGTACTTCATTCACATGCCAGATGTTGCCATATTTTGGCCATGTTCGCCAGGCATTGACACTAGAGATCATGCTTTGCTGTCATATGACCAGTTACTCAACTGACAGTCCAAATATTGAAATGATATATCCACGTTCTCCACATCATTGCACCATCATATTTTTGATGCTATTGATGTACTCTGCAGGAGTAGTGTCAAAATATTGGCACTACTCCTGCAGAGTACATAGGGGCCTATTATAAATAATGGTATGCCTCCTTTTAACCGCTGCTTTGAGCAGGCCTTAAAAGTGCCAAATAAATGGTGCAAGGAAATCTTTTAGATTTCCTTGTGCCACTTTTTGCCCCCCTAATGGGGGAATACCCCCCTTGCATACATTATGCCTGGTGCAGGCATAATGTGGTGCAAGGGTTTACAAAGTGGCACAATGCATGCATTGCACCACTTTGTGAACATGGTGCGGGGAAAATGCCACTTTAGTGTTGCCTTAGCATTAATAAAATGATGCTATGGTGGCAGTAGGGGCTCTTAAATATGCCCCTAAATGCTATTATTGGGCCTGCAGCACTGATTGTGCCTGCCACTTTAGTAACCCTTTAAATATGTCTCATGTCTGCCATTGCAGCCTATGCGTGCAGTTTTAAACTGCCATTGTGACCTGGCAAAATAAACCTTTGCCAGGCCCAAACATTCCCTTTTAATGTATATAAGTCACCCTAAGGGGAGGTCCTGGACAGCCCAGAGGGCAGGGTGCAATGTAATAAAAAAGCTGGACATGTATTTTTACGTTTTACCTGTCCTGATAGTGGAAATTGTTTACATTTATTTTATCATTACTGCAAGGCCTACCTCTCCCATAGGATAATATTGGAGTTACTTTATGACATGTATTAGGCTGTAACGTCCAAATGGGAACAAGTAACCAGTTCATATTTGGTGTCTTTGGAATTGTAATGAAAATTCTCTCCAATGCTAAGTCGAAATGTAAATTCCAATTTAGAAAATGACACTTTAAGAAAGTTGCCATTTTTCTACTTTAGCCATTTAGGGGGTTATTCCAACTTTGGAGGAAGTGGTAATCCGTCCCAAAAGTGACGGTAAAGTGACAGATATACCACCAGCCGTATTACGAGTCCATTATATCCTATGGAACTCGTAATACGCCTGGTGGTAAATCCGTCACATTTGGGACGGATTACCACCTCCTCCAAAGTTGGAATAACCCCCATAATGCCTGCAGCCTGTCTCTGGATCACATGATTGGGTGTAGCTGATAGTTGGGTTTTGTGTATTTGTACGACACAACCACACACAATGCACCATCACTGGCAGGATGGGAGAGCGGAGCTCGACACAGCCCTACTTACACTTAAATAGGCTGTGTCCTACCTTCACACAAAGGGCTGTATACACACTGCAGTTAGTCTGGAGCCCAGAGCCAGAGGAGGCAGGAAACCTGTGCACTTCAAAGGGAAACGTCTAGGAGCTTCTCCCACTTCAAAGGAGGCCACTGGTATAAATATTGGACCTTGGACACCAACTCTTCAGTACACCTCTGGACCGGTGGAGACTCTGCCAGGAAGGAATACTGCTGTGCCCCTAAAAAGACTGCCACTCTGCTGGACTGCTGCCCTATTGGTTTATGCCTTGGTGAACTGGTCCTTTGCTGGATTGCTTTCCTGCTGCCTGGCTACCCTTCTGCCTGAGTCAGAGGGATTGGACCTGTCCCTGAACCCCGGTGACTCCAGGGGCTAGTATGTTGGCCTCCTATTTAGAGCCACAGGGATATAACAGTTTCCCAAGCCCCTGAACTGGCACCCAGATCCAGCTGAAGCAAACTCCTGTGGTGACCCTAAGGTTTTGGACCCTTCGTGTGGCCTCAGTGGAGCTGAGTTAAAAAATTTGGGCTCTTTACGTCCACAAATGGGTCGGATGGTGCCAAAACCTAGTCGCTCGCACTGCCGGCCAACAAAAAGTTTAGTCAGCCAGACCATTCACTCTACAGCATAGACCCCACATGGGGAGGGCAAATTCGAAGATCCAGCCTGACCGCCAGTAATGACAACAGGATCTTTGCTCTACAGTAATGACTGTCCGCAACACTAGGCCGGCTCTTGGTGCTGCAGCAACGACCATCCACAACACTTCCCACCTGCTCGCGGTCCCCTCCACCACAAACAGGACTTTCTGCATTTGACTGAGAAGGTAACTTTTCAGTGGGAATACGCTGGTCCCTGTATCTGACCTGAGCGCCATAACAGTTGGCCTGAACTTGTGATTTTCTCCTGGAGTTGTACAACCAGATAACCGCAAGTGGCACTGTGGGCCTTTTACCTTTATTTTCACTTAAATCCTTAAAACTGCAGATCTCCAGTTCTAGTTCATAGTTGTTTTGGTCTAGATTTATTTATAAAAGTTTGCTCTAGTTTTCCACATTGGTGTGGATTTTTTCTTTCATTGTGTTTTCACTTGATTACTCTTTGTGCTGCATAAATTCTTTACACATTGCCTCTAAGTTAAGCCTGTATGCTCTGTGCCAAGCTACCAGAGGGTCAAGCTCAGGTTAATCTGGGGTTTCCTTGTCCCTCAACCTGTCAAGTATTGTGGTTCCTGCTTCATTAGGGTCCCCACCAACCAGTACCCAATTTCTCACAGGGGCCATCTGTTCACCTTATAAGTAGAGAGTGGAACTAAGCTGCCATTCGCTCTACAGCATCAACCCCTCATAGGGAGCACCACTGCTTCCTCTGGATTGACGGCTGCAGCCCTGCCCTCAAGTGCACTTCACTGACTGTGCTTATTTCATACTGCTGCACAGCACACTTGTGCACCTAAAATCATTCTGTGCGGAGCTCTATCATTGAAGTTCACAGTCTATGATTATTATGCTACTACAGTGCAGTATATAAAGGCATTTATATGTAGGTCAATGCACACACACAAACACACACCCACACACACATATTCATTAACACAGATATCCTCATATACACACGGATTCACACCCATGCATACTCACACACTGAAACAAATAAGAATACACACAAATGCACATACTTAAACATAGGAACACAACCATGCATTGATGCCTCCACCCATGCACAAGCACACACAAAGTGATGCACTAACACACACCCTTTTAAATACACAAACCCCTATGCGTTCATATACATATCTATGTACCCACAGGGCACCAAACACTAACAGCTGGTGGATAGATGAGAAGGTTACTTGCTAATAATGCTGCTGATCAACTTTTCAATGTGCCAGAATCCTCTGAATTCGGGAAGAGGATGCAGAAAAACACCTACCATGCTATTGATCAGAGGAGCAAAGAGTTGGTGGCATGTTGTGTGCTCCTCAAGGTGTGCTTAAAGCAGACTCAGTACCACTGTTTTAGGGTATTATTGCATTTTGGAGCAGCATTTTACACTCAGTGGATCCTCATTAAAATCTGGAAAGGTCGAGTGAGGAGAAAGTACTACCATAGTGTCCTTGGATGCACTTGAACGCCCTTGTGAGGTGAGCATGATAAATAGATAAATAGAAACACTACTGGCTCTACCCACTACGACACCTAACTGCCCTTTGAAAAGAGAATGTAACTGCTTACATCCACTCACACATTGATAGAGACCATTTCAATGCTATTAATGCCATAGAAAAGCTATTGTTTCCACCCAAAGAAACACACACAATTTTCAAAGCAGACAGATAACACAGAGACACCTTTGAATCTTTTGGAAAAATATACTTAATAAACATCTTTTAAAATAACAGTGTTTTCAAGGTAGTTTTTAATTCTGAAAAGAACATATTTGAAAAAAGTTAGACTTTCCCGTAACTGTTTGTTTTCATTACTCTTCTGTAATGTATTTCTATTAACGTACAGATTTCTCTTGACACACAAACACACACACAATCTATCTATCTATCTATCTATCTATCTATCTATCTATCTATCTATCTATCTATCTATCTATCTATCTATCTATCTATCTAGCTAACTCATAGTTACTCTTATTTTTGTTCTTGGTGGGTAGGAAAACCCCCAAATCACTGTTTTATATGTTTTATGTAGGCTTTCACCACGAGAGTGTGAATATGCACATATTTATGTTTCTATAATTTTTTAGGTAATTTGTATTTGGGAGCAAGCCCCCAAATCACTCCTAATTTACATACTATTTACATTTTGTTTTGTACAATAAAATGAAATGATTTATTTAGTCTAAGATATTTTAGGAAAGGAAAATGTTACCCAGTAGACATCTGTTTGTGGCATGTAGTGCTGTAGATTCACATGCTTTGCATAAGTCCGCCGTCTATTGTTGGGTCCGGAGTATTACAAGTTTTTTTTTTTGCAGAATCTGTTTGAGTCACAAGATCGAGTGACTCCTCCTCTCCGTAATACTGTGCTTGGGTATTGAGTGCTTTGTTAGATTGTTCTCCGGCAGGTGGGTGAGGTAAGGAGTGTATAGAGAGTAAAGAGAAAGAGATAACCATGCATTTTATTTACATATGTACAATATTTATATGACAATGCAACTACAATGGCCACAGGCATCCGTGGAGCAGTGAGGGGGTATGTGAATCTACTGCACTACATGCCACGAACATATGTCTGCTGGGTAAGTAAAATTTTCTGTTCAATGGCATGTGTAGCTGTAGATACACATGCTTTGCATAGACTGTAAAGCAGTCCCTCCAAATAAGCGGTGGCTAGCTGTAGGAGTAGGAGTTGCTTGATAAAGTGTTCTGAGCACTGCTTGGCCAACATTGGCTTGATGGCGTGCTAAAACATCTACACAATAGTGTTTAGTAAATGTATGTTGTGTAGACCAAGTAGGAGCTTTACATATTCCTGCTATTGGGATGTTACCTAGAAAAGCCATAGATGCATCCTTTTTCCTAGTGGAGTGTGCTTTACAGGAAACAGGTAACTGCCATATAGGTGTAGCATAGCAAGTTTGAACACATTTGACTATACAATTTTTTTAATATTGGGTTGACTATACCATTTTTTAATATTGGGTTGCCTTTATGAGGCATTGAAAATGCTACAAAAAGTTGTTTAGATTTCCTAAACTGTTTGGTTCTGTCAATATAATACAGAGTAGCGTGATACTCACCAAAAAGCGCTCCAACGCCTCGTCAGGGGTAGTAAGTGCTATATAAATGTTATTACAGTACAATACAATACATGAGAGCCCTTTTAACATCTAGTGTGTGAAAAACTCCCTCTGCAATCGATTTTTGTTGTGGAGAAAAGATTGGCAATTCAATTGATTGGTTGATGTGGAATTGTGAAACTACTTTAGGAATGAACTTATGGTTTGTTCTGAAAACTACTCTATCTCTGTATTTGGAAGAATGGTTCTTTTAAGGTTAGAGTCTGGAGTTCACTTAAACGTCTTAGGGAAGTGATAGCTACTAAAAAAGCCACTTTCCATAAAAGAAAATGTGAAGGGCATGCATGCATTGGCTCAAAAGATGGGCCCATGAGCCTAGTAAGGACGACATTAAGGTTCCAGGATGGTGCTGGAGGTACCCTGGGTGGAATGACATTTTTGAGACCTTCTATGAAAGCTTTGATAACTGAAATTCTGAATAAAGAGATGTGTTGTCCGTTTTGAAAGTAAGCAGCTATAGCTGCTAAATGAAGACGAATAGATGAGTATGCTAAGTTTGCTTTTTGTAAATGCAAAAATAACAAACAATGTCTTAGACTGAGGCTTTGAGTGGGTCTGTGTGTTTAGGTCGACAGTAGCATACAAAACGTTTTCATTTTGCAGCAATAACAATGTCTGGTTGTAGGTTTACAAGCCTCTTCTAAAATGTCAATGCATTCTGACTGTAGATTTAGGTAACCAAACTCTATGACTTCAGGAGCCATATTGCAAGGTTGAGCATTTTGGGGTCTGGATGCCTGCTCTGTCCTTGATTTTGAGCAAAAAGGTCCAGCCTGCTAGGGAGCTTCTCTACTACTGATAGATACAAAACTGATGTGAACCAAGCTTGACGTGCCCATTTCAGAGCTACAAGGATCATGGTGAGTGAGGTTTGTCTCAATTTGCGAACTAACAGACGGAATGAGTGGGAGAGGCCGAAAAGAGTAAGCAAATATCTCTGACTAATTAATCCATAGAGCATTACCCTTGGACTGAGGTTGTGGGTATCTGGACGCAAAGGTTTGGCTTATTGTATTTTCTGTGGTAGCAAATACATTTATTTGGGGCGTTTCCCACTTTTGAAAGTAATGGTGAAGGACTTGTAGATGGCGTTTCCATTTGTGGACTTGTTGCTGCATCCTGCTGAGGAGGTCTGCAAACTGATTGTCCATGCCTGGGAGATACTGTGCCACTAAATAGGTCTGATGGTGAATAGCCCATTTCCATATTGTCTGAGCAAGATGGGACAACTGACAAGACTGCGCCCCCCCTTGTTTCCGCTGATAATACATGGTTGTCATGTTGTCTGTACAGACTGGAACCACTTTCTGGGAGAGTTGTGGCAGAATAGCCTTCATTGCTAGAAAAACTGCTTGCAGCTCCAAGTAATTGATATGTGAAGCTTGTTGAATGAGATCCCATATACCTTGTATTGTGAGGTTAATGAGGTGAGTTCCCCAATCTGTCTGTGATGCATCTGCAGTCAGAGTGATCTGAGGTACAGGGAATCAGAAGGGTGAAGGAGGTCTACTGTGATCTGAGTGTGATGCTGACAGCGTTGGAACATACTGGCTTTGATGAGCAAATTGCCCAAGTAAGGGAAGACATGAATGTATTGATGCCTGAGGTATGCAACAACTTCTACTAGACATTTTGTGAAGATCCTGAGTGTGGTTGTTACCCTGAATGGTAAAACCTTGAACTGGTAATGTTTCCCCGCAATGAAAAATCTGGGGTATTTGTGATATGCTGGATAAATGGAAATATGAAATTATGCATTCTTTAGATCTGAAGCTGTCAAAAAGTTGCCTTGCTGTAACAGTGGAATGACACCTTGGAGAGTGACCATATGGAAATGCTCTGAGAGAATATAGAGATTTAGTGGTCTGAAATCTAGAGTTGGCCTGAGTGACCCGTCCTTCTTTGGTATAAGGAAGTATATGGAGTATACTTCTGACCCTTGCTGTGAGAAGGGGACTGATTCTAGAGGCACTTTGAGAAGAAGGGATTGCACCTCTTCTTTGAGAAGTGTAAGATGTTCTTGTGAGAATTTGTGAGTGCGAGGGGGAATGTTTGGTGGAGTTGAAGTGAGCTCCAGAAAATAACCATGTTGGATAATTGCGAGAACCCATTGGTCTCTAGTGATATTGGACCATTGTGGGTAGAAATGTTTGAGTTTGAGTCTTTCCCTGCTGGAGAGGTGTTAGGTGGTGGAAGGTGGAAGTAGTCACTGTCATGCAGCGGAGGCAGATCTTCTGGTGGTGGATGCCTTTGATCTGCCTTTGTTGTTTGCACCTCTGTAGGACCCTCTAAAGGAACCTCTATGGTAGAAATGGGAGCATTGTTTGTTTTGAGAGGAGGAAGACTCCGTAGAGGTTGATTTGAAGTGCCCCCTGAACTGTGGGTGATTAAGATTACCACTTTGTGTGGTGGTAAGGCCCCCATAGCCTTTGCTGTCTCAGAGTCTTTCTCAAGTTTTTCTATGGTGTTGTATACTTTTTGGTCAAATAAGTGTTCCCTATCGAATGGCATGTGGAGGGCTGCCTGCTGTATTTCTGGCCTAAATCCTGAACACCTAAGCCAAGCATGCCTACGTATAATGATACTAGTGTTAATACCACATGCAGCAGTATCTGCGGAATCATTTGCACAACTAATGGAATTATTAGCGATGGTTTGGCCCTATGGAACTATCTCTTGTGCAATTTTACGATGTTCCTCTGGGAGGTACTGGAGGAGATCCTCTATTTCGTCCCAGTGGGCCTTGACGTATCGTACCAAAAGTGCCTGTGAATTGGCCATACGCCAATGATTAGCAGCTTGTGCAGCCACTCTTTTTCCTGCTGCATGTAGTTTTTTTACTTTCCTTATCAGAAGGGGGCACATCTCTTGTGCATTGACTTTTAGCATGTTTTTATGCTATACTTACGACTATGGAGTCGGAAGGGATTTGAGCCCGTATAAATGGTCTGTAGGTGTCGCTTTATATTTCTTAACCACCCTCGGGGTAATAACCCAAGACTTTACAGGCTCTTTAAAAATATCATTGGCATGTCTGAGCATGCCTGGTAACATGGGTAAAAACTGACTCTCTTTATGTTTTGTAGTCAGATTGTCAAAGAGGAAATCCTCTTCAATAGGGTCAGTGTGCAGCTGGACATTGTGATATGCGGCTGTCATTGCTATGACCTGCTGATACGATGTTGTTTCTACAGGTGGTGACGGCTTACTAGATATAAGTCAGGGTCATTTGGCAGGATGGGATCTGGATCGTATGAATCCCATGGGTCTATGTCCTGTGGCATGTCACCCAACTCATCTCCTTGAGACGGTGGCAAACCCTGTGGTGAAAACTGTGGTTCAATAAGTGGTATCAGAGATTGGAGAGGTCGTAGAGGGGTAGAAGGAAGCACTGGTAAGTGTGGTGGAGAAGGCTGAGGTTGAACGGGAGCCTTGTCCTGGGAGAACCTTTTAGGGGGAGGAGCAGTGTCCAAGGCCTCCTCAAAGGTGAGCTTCCTTTTGATTGGAATAGGGAGAAGCAATTATTCTCCCCGTTACTTTTTGAATATGTAGTTGGCGCTGATGAGCATCCATTATTTCTAACATGAGCTCCACAGGTGAAGCTGCTTCGGCGAAATGTCTGAAGTCTCCAGAAGACACAGACTTATGTTCCAAAATGTTTGGAGCCGAAGTCTTGTGTTGAGTTGAAGCTGTTGGCTCTGAAGTGGTTGCAGAGGGATTTTTGCT
This sequence comes from Pleurodeles waltl, assembly GCF_031143425.1. NCBI lineage: Eukaryota > Metazoa > Chordata > Amphibia > Caudata > Salamandridae > Pleurodeles > Pleurodeles waltl. Next base: position 315,094,289 of record NC_090440.1, on the reverse strand, counting down.
CAGTGTCGAAATGCTCGGTTAAGATCTGCTTGATCCTGAGGCTGCCTGGGATGTTGCCAAACCAAAGCAGTTGCTGAAAAGAAAATGGAAGAGAACAGTTCGGAATAGACTGAGCAGAGAAAATACCGGAGCAAGAGGAACACACGTCCGAAACAAAGAAAACAAAAACAATCTAACAAAGCTCTTGATGCCTATGCACATAATAACAGAGAAGTGGAGTCACTTGATCTTGTGACTCAAAAAGATTCTTTGAACAAAAATAACTTATTAACACTCCAGACCCGACACCAGATGGCGGACTTATGCAAAACATGTGTATCTACAGCCACACAGGCCATCAAACACTATGGGGGTCATTCTGACCCTGGCGGTCCATGACCGCCATGGCAGAGGGCGGCGGAAGCACCGCCAACAGGCTGGCGGTGCTTCCTGGGCGATTCTGACCGCAGCAGCAAAGCCGCGGTCAGAAAAGGGGAGCCGGCGGTTTCCCGCCGGTTTCCCGCTGGCCCAGGGTATCTGCCATGGCGGCGCTGCTTGCAGCACCGCCATGGGGATTCCGACCGCCTTCCCGTCAGCCTGTTTCTGGCGGTGTCCACTGCCAGAACCAGGATGGCGGGAACGGGTGCCGTCGCACCCCTGCAACTCCGCCGGCTCCATTCCGAGCCGGCTTCATTGTTGAAGGGGCTTTCCCGCTGGGCCGGCCGGCGGTCTTCTGGCGGTCGCCCGCCGGCCCAGCGGGAAAGCCGGAATGGCCGCCGCGGTCTTTCGGCGGGAACTGCTTGGCGGGCGGCGACCGCCGACCGCCGCGGTCAGAATGACCGCCTATGTTATTGTTAGATATTTTTCTAAAAGTTATGTCTACATAAGATATTATGAAAAAAACATGTTATCACAGGCTTCAAACTTAGAGTTCATGCCAAAAGTACTATTTAATTGTACCTATTTCACTTTTGGCTTAGAAGAGAAATATCCAAGATGGGTACAGTGGAGCAACGCCTCCTAAATAATGGAGACAGACTTCATCTCCTATGCCATCCACTCACTTAATGTAGGAAAACAATAAAGGGTTTATCTTAATAGTCAAAATATCAAAATATACAAGTAGCAAGTCACAAACCATGTTCATGTGATGTTACTATGGGAATAGTTACTATGCTGCAGTTATAACATGTCAGTGTTCTAATGTATAGAATGTTAGATGTCACTGTTAGGAGAGATAGTTGGTGCTGGCCTTTATTAAAGAGGGAATACTTGCTTGTTCTCCCCTTAATTTGCAATAAATATTCTTCAAACTCCACTGAATTTGTGTGGCCTTGTCTTTACAGTTCATGTCTGTGTTATGTACAAGACCATTGATGTTCCTGTTGCTGCACATGAACTCCTTACACTTTAGAAACCACCCTGTTTCCAGACAATGTTCCTCCTTCCTATGCGTAGGATAAAGACCAGAGGAAAATATTGCTTAGGTATGTTTGGATGGGAGAACTGGCACAAACGAAGGACACCCTTTATCATGGCATAATTCAGCCAGTGTTTCCACAGTCTACACAAAACGATGCCATCTGGCATCAACTCACTGATGCAATGTGTCAACACAGTGGCAAAATTTGTGCATCACCATGAAGCATGCATCCCTACCCAGGTACATTTCCATGCTGTAGTTTAAGGTGTGGTGCACATGAGGTTAGGGTGCAGTATGTTGGCAGGAAATAAAGTACACATTAGAAGAATAATTTTTTAAAAACAATAGGGTCTGTGAGTGCAAAGTTTCGGAGAGGCCTGTGGTCATGGTTTTCTTGGAATGGAAGTGGTACAGAGCAAAAACTAGAGCAGACTGTGACACTAGAGTCCTGGAGAAGACTTGTGGCATGGATATTTGTTAACCACTACTATAAAAAAAAAGTAGCAGATCTTTCCATGGGCTGGTGCCCCAAGGGTAGGTAATCAGTATTTTATGATTTGCAGGTCCAGAGAGGTTGTACAGTAAGATTTTTCATGTGAGGGTTGTAGATACATGCTGAGGAGTTCCATCTGATCATATATATCTTCAACAGGACCATAAAACCTGGTAATCAGTATTTTATGATTTGCAGGTCCAGAGAGGTTGTACAGTAAGATTTGTCATGTGAGGGTTGTAGATACATGCTGAGGAGTTCAATCTGATCATATATATCTTCAGCAGGACCATAAAACCTGCAGTGCATACATTTCCTTAGGGGCATGCGTTTTATATAATGGAGTTTTAGGACTGGCATAGTTTTGTTAGTGGCAGTGAAAGGGTTGTCAATTGAGAAGGTCATGAAGATTTGGAGATGCTGTTCCAACTGGTGTAGAAACTAAATATGATAATGAAGGCAAATTGAAAGGAAGCTGTTAGAAATGGGGTCTTTGGTTGGCAGTCAAGTCACCCTCTGTCCAAGCTAGGACACTCACTCTAGTCAGGGTAGCTTGGCACTGAGCAGTCAGGCTTAACTTAGAAGGCAATGTGTCAAGTATTTGTGCAATGAATCATGCACTAACAGTGCAAACAACACAAAAATACACCATACAGGTTTAGAAAAATATAGAATATTTATCTGAGTAGATTAAGGTCAAAATGATCAAGATTTGATAAATACAAGTTGAAATTTCACTTTTGTAATGATAAATAGAGTCTTTAGTTCTTAATGGTCTCTTGGGAGCACAAAGTACCTGGTTTGCATATAAATTATCCTCACAGGACTACAGAGGAGGAGATGCGTGGAAAAAGGGGTTGGTGTGCGTTGGTTTCTTTGGACGCACACAAACGATGCATCAATGTGTTTCCACGCAGCAAGGGCTTTGAGTTGATTTCCGGCGCACAGCCTTTAAACCTCTTCGGGTTGTGGGGTATTTAGACACCCCGGGGATGATGCAGAGAAATCCTAGGCGTGCAGGACGAACTCACAGGAGCTGCGTCAATCCGGTGGGAGATGCAGGGAAATTTCTGTCGCACAGCAGGCGCTGCGTTGATTCCTCTTGCAGGTAGTCAGGCTGCTTCGTTCTGGCTCGGCGATGCGTTGGTCCGGTGGGCCGTGCATCGAAGTTCCGGTCGCAACGCTGGTGCTGCATCGATCTCCACTGGGGGAGCTGGGCTGCATCGTTCCCATTTGGCAATGCGGTGATTTTCTCACCGCAGGACAGGCTGTGCATCAATTCCGGCAGGCTGTCCATTGATTTTCGCTGCACAGTGAGTTCTGTGCAGAGATTAAGTCTTTACTGCCCTGAGACTTCAGAAAACAGCAGGCAAGTTCAATCCAAGACCTTGGAGAGCACTTCTCAGCAGAGCCAGACAGCAGCAAGGCAGCAGGGCAACAGCAAGCCAGCAGTCCTTTACAGAAAAGTAGTCAGGTGAGTCATTTGGGCAGCCAGGCATCTTCTCTTCACAGGTTGCAGGTTCTAGTTCAGAATTTCTTTCACAGGTGGTATTTTGTCAAGAAGTGTCTGAGTAGGTAGGGTCAGGGACCCAGTTTATATAGCCAAATGTGCCTTTGAAGTGGGGGATACTTCAAAGAGTGGCTTAGAAGTGTCCCCTTTCAGTAAAATCCTGTTTGCCAGGGTCCCAGTAGGGGGGTTGGCAGTCCATTGTGTGAGGGCAGTCCACTGTCCTTTGAATTGTAAGTGTCAGGCCCTCCACCCTTCTAGCCCAGGAAGACCCATTCAGTATTCAGATGTGTGCAGGTGTGACTGAGCATCCTGTGTTTGTGGTTGTCTGGGTGAAATGCACAAGGGAGCTGTCAACCAGCACAGGCCAGACGTGGATTGTAAGGCACAGAAGGTTTTAAGTGCATAGAAATGCTCACTTTCAAAAAGTAGCATTTCTAAAATAAAAATATAAAATTCAACTTCACCAGTCAGCAGGATCTTGTATCACCATTCTGGCCATCTAAATCTGACCTGTTTACTCCTTTCTAAATGGAATCTACCACCCAAACAGTTTATGAGGGTAGCCTTAGTGTTAGCCTATGAAAGGAGTAGGCCTCAAAGCAGTGTAAAATTAATTTAGGTGTTTTATACTACCAGGACATATAGAACATGAACACATATGTTCATGTCCTGCCTTTTACATACATAGCACCCTGCCCTATTCGTTACCTAGGGCCTACCTTAGGGGTGACCTTTGTGTAGAAAAAGGGGAGTTTAAGGCTTTGCAAGTACTTTTAGATGCCAAGTCGAATTGGCAGTGAAACTGCACACACAGGCCTTGCAATGGCAAGCCTGAGACATGGTTAAGGGGCTACTTATGTGGGTGGCACAATCAGTGCTGCAGGCCCATTAGTATCATTTAGTCTACAGGTCCTGGGCACATGTAGTGCACTTTACTAGGGCTTATGAGTGAATTAAATAAGCCAATTAGGTATGAGCCAATGTCACCATGTTTTAAGGGAGACAGCATATGCACTTTAGCACTGGTTAGCAGTGGTAAAGTATGCAGAGTCCTAAAACCAGCAAAAACAGTGTCAAAAAGTGGAGGGAGGGAGCCAAAAAGTTGAGGGTGACCACCCTAAGGTTGTCAGGTCTAACAGAAACCATCAAATTAGCCCAGTGTGAACATAAGCAAATACTCTTGAAGACAAAGTAAAAGAGTAAAAGGCGAGGGCAAAAAGACTGAACTAGAGAAAAAGTGATAATGCCCATCATTGGCTCAAAAACTGTGGCTGACTGGTTTACAAAGAAACAGAAATAAAATATTCTGGGACAGGTGGAATTAAGGATTATATTTAGAAACAGAAATAAAATATTCTGGGACAGGTGGAATTAAGGATTCCCTAAAATGCTATGGTTGTACACTATGCCCTTGGTGAGTTATGGGTACCCAAAGTATAATAGGCTGGTTAAGGCAGCCATATATGTAGAAGGGCAGGAGACTGTGGATCAACAGCACTATCAACCTACCAGATGTAGCCCCACCAGATATTAAACTGTAACTGTTGCCAGCTTGGGCTCAAAAGAGCACCTCTAGGAGATCTCTGAGGAATTATCCCCTGCCCTTTCCCCAATATTTTCAGGGTGGGGGTGTTTTGGCTCCTAGTAAGCAAGCATGGCTGGTACTAGCAAAAACAGCAGAGCATAAATATGTATGTATGTTGTGACAAGCAGCCTAGATACAATCCCAAGAAAGCAGTATTTATTTTCATTTGCAGATTGTTTTCGTCAACTGCTTTGAATAGGTGTTGTTGCTCAGTCTGGCAACGTCATTACCTAGATCGGTGTGTGGTGAAAGGTGGGGTACAGGTAGATCCGTGGGCGAATAGAGTGGTTGGCTGGGCGTCCGGAGGTACTGGCAGTTGTTGCTTGGTCAGTCAGGCTCAATATCTGTTCATGTCAGATGTCAGCACTAGTACCTATCCGGAGAGCTGCAGTGTAAGAGCCACGTTCAATCAGTCATAGAGGCCATTGTGTCAGCTTCTGAAGGAAGGGGGCATTATTAAATCCATCAGATGTCAACAATCTCGGAACAAGAATAGGGGTGTCACAGTGTAGACTGTTGTCAGAAACGACATCACTTCCCCCATGGGCATGGAAATGATATTAAATAAGGTGATTACTTAAGATTGCTTCAATGTCCAGGTTATAAAGTGTTAGAAGCTCTCTTTAAAGTCATTCAGACGAATGAAGAAAGTTGGCAGCAGTGAATTTAAACCCTGCTTCTGTGTTGTGTTATTATAGTGCGGTACGAGTTTGCATTGTTATGATCGCTGAGTATGCAGGATGTTTTGGTACAGACCCTGGAGCCCTGGAAAGGCGTGGGTAAGGAAAGTGCCAGATCATCCCACACTAGACATCTTTCATCCAATGTTGACGGTAAAAAGGGAACTGCTGAAGGCAAAATTGGCAGATGGTTCATGTCCAGACGATTCACATGCAATCACAATATATCCGCAGGGCAAACCCCAGAGGCCTGTGTAGGTGTTTTCAAGGCTCATGAGATAATTTAGTGATTCAACCATGCATGAACATTTAGAGTCAGAAAATCATGTGAAACGTCAGTCAGTGTGGGTGGGGTATTTTCAAATGTTCCAGTCTCCTCGCAGAAACTTGTTCAGTTTCTTATAAAAGTTATGTAACGTGTTTATGTATATCCTGTATGATATTGAGGCATATCAGAGTTCAAACATTAAGTTTCAAATGAAGGGTTATTTTCTGAGATGAAGCACACAACAGCACTTGAAGGTCTACTTAATACAGTCCCGAAACCAGGTGATACTATTATCCGTAAGGAAAACCTACCGTGGCATCATCTGAACCTGACGCGAAGGCATCGCCACTAGGGTAGTATCTAAAGAAAAATAAACTGCGTATTACCTTCTGCTTTCTTTTCTCATGTCTTAGGCAAACATATTCGCTTCATTAAGTTTCAGCATGCTTAAAAGTCATGATAGGTATGTAAGGGTCTCACCTAATTCATTTATAATCCAGGTTGTGGGCCGCCTGGTTAAATGGTCTTTTCTGAGGCTAGGTTTGTATACAGTGGCTCTGATAACAGTATAATTTACTTTGCTCAACTGATTTATCAAGTGGATCTTTAACTTTATTGGCAGCATCTTCGTATTGGAGGCATCAAAACTACTTTAAAACAAAAACACGTGCCAAGGCAGATGCTCACCTGACACTGTTGATGTCAGATTCATGTGTTTCAAATGACTGAATGCATTGGCCAGATCGCATATCCCACACCATTGCCTTTTTGTCACATCCCTAAAATAAAAAATAAAAAATTAGTAAATCAGTAAGCGCCTAGAGGTAGTTCATTTTGCAGGGGTACTATAAAAATTCCCCAATTCATTAACTTCGTCTTTGCTCAACTAAACATCACCTTTTTCGGTAGTACATTATTCATTGTTTACGTTACAACAGTTTTGTTTGTAGACTGCTTGGATCATATTTCAGTATGCACCATACAATAGCGCATCTCGGATTCTTACATATATATTTATGTTTATATCAAGTAATAGAATTCGACAATCCCTTAAAACAATTATAGTGTTTTTTACCAGTGCAAAAACACTCAGGTGCAATTAGCATTAACGTCGAGCCCGCAGTGTTTTTGCACCCGGCCAAGATTGTGCAGTAAAAGTGCATAGTAACAAGGGGGTTCCAGGGGGACTGCTGAAGAAATGAAGTCTCCCCCCCCTGGAGGTTTGGGGAAGGTGGTATGGCCTACGGGCGCCGTTTGGGCGTTTTTTGGGCAGTGGGGAGGAGAATAAATAGGGGGCAATTTTGTATAATGCCACCAATTTGGGGAAAGGCGGCACAGTGGCCGGTTAGGGGGACAGAAACTTTTTTCAGAGCGTTTGTCATACGTGTCATTCATTACAACTTTCACGTAGTCATAACAGCTGCATGTCTGTCGCTTTGCGCGTGCTGTTAGGATTGTAGATATTTGTAATGTGAACAAAAACAGGGTCCCTGTACTAATGAAGTAGCTAATCCAGGGAAATTGAAAATCAGCAAATAAATATAGCTACTCTTCAATTTTACTTCTTAGATAGACAGTACATATCAACTATTATAATATATAGTCTTGAGATATGTATTTCGAAGAATGATAATATCTCAAATTCTAACATATATACAAATGTCATCTTATATCACTAATACCATTAGAAGTGGCATACAACATATACCAACTGATACATTGAAACAAACATTTGATTTATAAATATTTCCTGAAACAAGTGAATACAAACACCAATGGTATATAATATTGATAAAGATAATACAAGGATAATGTCAATCCCACAATAAACAACAGTCAAAAATACTAAATCAAATCTATACCACATTCACACTCATTCGTACCCAGACTCAACCAACAAGTCATAAAATCTGTACCTGACACTAATACAAATGATTCTACTATACACTGATAACAAAAAGAAAATATATAGAATGAACTACCCAATTGATAGAAACAGAAACAATCAAATTAATACTAAAAAGTTCTCTTGATTAACCTTTCATATAACATCAAAAAATCATTCATGATATCTCTAAACAGTCGTTGAGACAGGGTATGTAAACACACTGCCTATGCGCGTTTCAGTATTCCTCTCATGGGGAGGCCACCTTCATCAGGGCAATTGAAATAAAGGAGTTCATGTGGAAAAATGAAGCCGAAGAATAAGCCAACTGTGGTGTCCCCCACTCTGCTAGAATAGGGTCACATCTGCAGGGGATATCCTATGAAACAATAGATTACGGTACTCCACTGTTAATTAGAGTCTGCATCTAACATCATTGGGGTGTCACAAACAAAGCGACAACCGAGGCTGCAGTGGTATGGGTATTTTTGTTTGTGGAATCCGTCTCATGTCTATTGGTCCTTCCAATTTCCTCAAAAAGTTACTGCAAAGTCAGAGACATTCTACAAATTCTTGAGTATCGACTGATGATACAATTGCGTGTCTAGATGCCAATGCCGAATCCAGGAGTGTGGGTATTTACACTGTCCTGGTAAAAGGCGGCGTGGGCGGTCGTCGGGTGAAGGGTTGCAGGTCCGGGTCACTTTCATAGGAGGCTCTGTGGCATGGACGACCATGAGCGAGCAGCGCTTCGTCTTCTTCAGGAGTCTGGGTGCCTGGATCTGGTGTGCAAAGGTGCTGTTGAGCACCTGCGCCCGGCGAGAAAAGCAGCAAGCGGGGCGGCGGTGGCCGTTGCGGCCTGCTCACCTCTGCACCGCACGAGGAGCACTGGACGGCAGGCAAGGGGGGGGGCTCCTCGGGGTAGCCACCACCTGGGCAAGGGAGAGGGCCACTTGGGGGTCGCTCCTGCACTGGAGGTCGGATCCTTCAGGTCCTAGGGGCTGCGGATGCAGTGTCCTTACCAGGCGTCGGGTCTTTGAAGCATGCAGTCGCGGTCAGGGGGGCCTCTGGAGTCCCTCTGCAGGCGTCGCTGTAGGGGCTCAGGGGGGTCAACTCTGGCTACTCACGGGCTCACAGTCGCCGGGGAGTCCTCCTTGTAGCGTTGTTTCCCCACAAGTCGAGCCGGGGGCGTCGGGTGCAGAGTGCAAAGTCTCACGTTTCCGGCGGGAAACGTGTGTTCTTTCAAAGTTGCTTCTTTGTTGCAAAGATGCTTCTTCCTTGGAGCAGAGCCACTGTCCTCGGGAGTTCTTGGTCCTTTTAGATGCAGGGTAGGGTAGTCCTCTGAGGCTTCAGAGGTCGCTGGACCCTGTGGAACACGTCGCTGGAGCAGTTCTTTTGAAGGGGGGAGACAGACCAGTAGAGCTGGGGCCAAAGCAGTTGGTGTCTCCGTCTTCTCTGTAGGTTTTTCAGCTCAGTCGTCCTTCTTCGTCTTAGGTTGCAGGAATCTATCTTGCTAGGTTCTGGGAGCCCCTAAATACAGAATTTAGGGGGGTGTTTAGGTCTGGGAGGGCAGTAGCCAATGGCTACTGTCCTTGAGGGTGGCTACACCCTCTTTGTGCCTCCTCCCTGAGGGGATGGGGGCACATCCCTATTCCTATTGGGGGAATCCTCCAAAATCAAGATGGAGGATTTCTAAAGGCAGGGGTCACCTCAGCTCAGGACACCTTAGGGGCTGTCCTGACTGGTGGGTAACTCCTCCTTGTTTTTCTCATTATCTCTCCTGGACTTGGCGCCAAAAGTGGGGGCTGTGTCCAGGGGGCAGGCATCTCCACTAGCTGGAGTGCCCTGGGGCATTGTAACATGAAGCCTGAGCCTTTGAGGCTCACTGCTAGGTGTTACAGTTCCTGTGGGGGGAGGTGTGAAGCACCTCCACCCAGAGCAGGCTTTTGTTTCTGTCCTCAGAGAGCACAAAGGCCCTCACCACATGGGGTCAGAAACTCGTCTCTCAGCAGCAGGCTGGCACAGACCAGTCAGTCCTGCACTGAATAATTGGGTAAAATACAGGGGGCATCTCTAAGATGCCCTCTGTGTGCATTTTTTAATAAATCCAACACTGGCATCAGTGTGGGTTTATTATTCTGAGAAGTTTGATACCAAACTTCCCAGTTTTCAGTGTAGCCATTATGGAGCTGTGGAGTTCGTTTTTGACAGACTCCCAGACCGTATACTCTTATGGCTACCCTGCACTTACAATGTCTAAGGTTTTGCTAAGACACTGTAGGGGCATAGTGCTCATGCACCTATGCTCTCACCTGTGGAATAGTGCACCCTGCCTTAGGGCTGTAAGGCCTGTTAGAGGGGTGACTTACCTATGCCATAGGCAGTGTGAGGTTGGGATGGCACCCTGAGGGGAGTGCCATGTCGACTTAGTCATTTTCTCCCCACCAGCACACACAAGCTGGCAAGCAGTGTGTCTTTGCTGAGTGAGGGGTCCCTAGGGTGGCATAAGACATGCTGCAGCCCTTAGAGACCTTCCCTGGCATCAGGGCCCTTGGTACCAGGGGTACCAGTTACAAGGGACTTACCTGGGTGCCAGGGTTGTGCCAATTGTGGAGACAATGGTACATTTTAGGTGAAAGAACACTGGTGCTGGGGCCTGGTTAGACAGGGTCCCAGCACACTTCTCAGTCAAGTCAGCATCAGTATCAGGCAAAAAGTGGGGGGTAATTGTAACAGGGAGCCATTTCCTTACACAAGCTCCCCCCAGTCCACAGGCCAGGAGACTCAGCCAAAGCTGGGAGAGTTTTCCTAGTCTGTCAGGCGAGGAAGAGTAGAGGAAATAGGCTGGTTTGTTGCAGGGCCTACTCTGCCTTACATCGTCCTGTTCAGGTCATTCCCTCTGGGGAACTGACCCACTTCCACAGTGATAGGACCTAGTCTGAATTGCCTCTTGTCTGTGCTTTTAATGTCTTCACCCATTCTCTCTATTTTGGGGTTAGAAGTATCCACCTCTGCTAATCTTATCTTAGCCTGGGTCACCCCTAGCTTACCCAAAGAGGTTACCCAGAGCTGGAGTAACCCCACCATGACCAACAGGGTCAGAGGGCCTAACTTGCTATTTGGCATGGGGTCAGACCACCATGCCAAGGATAGTGCAGCCATAAAGGCTAACACCCAGCAGAGGCCACTGGCAGCTGGCAGAGCCCAGAACCACACCTTTACCTCTTCACCTGCAAAGGAAGGAACTAGGTTACAGGCTTCTTTGGGTTCAGGGTGCCTGTCTGCTGTGTAAGAGTGGGGGGTTACTACATCTTGTAGTAAACACCCTTCTTCCACTCTTTCTTCTGTTAACTGAGGAGCCACCCACTCAGGTGTAACAGTTGCCTGACTAGCCAGGACTTCTTGTGGGTCAGGTTGGACTTTACCAGTGCCATTTTTGGAGTTCTCCCCTACTGGAGCATAATCTCCTTGGCTTGCTGGAACCTTGGCTAAAGGTTGTCCACCTTTCCTACTCTGTTTTCCTTTTTTCTTCTTCTGGGGCCTACTTGCAGTTGCTGCAGGGGTAGCACCTCCAGAGTCCTTGGGAGAGGACTGACACTGGACCAGTTCCTCTTTTGGGCTCTGACTAACCTCCGGGTAGTCATTTCCAAGGAGACAATCAAGGGAGAGGTCTGTACTGACTACCACCCTTCTCCAGCTAAAAGTCCCACCCACTTCTATGGGCACAAAAGCCACAGGCCTATCAGTGACCCTGTCTGGGCTAACTTTTACTCTGGCAGTCTCACCTGGGATGTACTGGTTGGAGAACACCAGCCTGTCATGCACAATAGTGTGACTGGCACAAGTGTCTCTCAGAGCAGTGGCTGGGATTCCATTCACCAGTAGGTGGTGGAAGTGTCTACTTCCCTCTGGAATCTCCAACACACCTGTTGGGCCCTTTTTCCAGTTGAAGGCTATGAAGACCTCCTCATCTGAGGAGTCATCCCCAATGGCTACACTGGTCACCCCTGAGATTTTGCTAGGGGGTTTGTTTTTGAGACAAGAAGTGTCCTTGGTGTGGTGCCCTGTCTGTCTACAATTTTGGCACCATGCCTTAGTGGCATCCCAGTTCTTACCCTGGTACCCACCTTTGTTTTGGGTTGTGTCTTGGGGCCCACCCACCTGGTCTGGTTTTTGGGGGCCTACAGAGGACTCTTTTTCTTTATTTCTAGTGTCACCCACTTTCTCCTGGGGAGGCTTTGTAACCCCTTTCTTTTGGTCACCCCCAGTGGAAGTTTTGGTTACCCTAGTCTTGACCCAGTGGTCTGCCTTCTTTCCCAATTCGTGGGGAGAAATTGGAGCTAGGTCTACCAGATACTGATGCAACTTTTCATTGAAGCAGTTACTTAAAATGTGTTCTTTCATAAACAAATTATAAAGCCCAACATAGTCATGCACTTCATTTCCAGTTATCCAACCATCCAGTGTTTTCACTGAGTAGTCTACAAAATCAACCCAGGTCTGGCTCGAGGATTTTTGAGCCCCCCTGAACCTAATCCTGTACTCCTCAGTGGAGAATCCAAAGCCCTCAATCAGGGAACCCTTCATGAGGGCATAGGATTCTGCATCTTTACCAGAGAGTGTGAGGAGTCTATCCCTACTCTTTCCAGTGAACATTTCCCAAAGGAGAGCTCCCCAGTGAGATCTGTTTACTTTTCTGGTTGCACAAGCCCTCTCAAAAGCTGTGAACCATTTGGTGATGTCATCACCATCTTCATATTTTGTTACAACCCCTTTGGGGATTTTTAGCATGTCAGGAGAATCTCTGACCCTATTTATGTTGCTGCCACCATTGATGGGACCTAGGCCCATCTCTTGTCTTTCCCTTGAGACCACACTTTCCACTTGTGGACTCTCCTGTGAGAGAAGCAGCATCTCTGACTATCACTTGTGGAGACAGGGTTTGAGGGACCCTGGGCTCCCTATCTAGGACTGGAGGTGGGAAGTCCTCCACATCACTAGGGTCCCCCTCTGTGAGGGCATCATCAGAGGGGTTGTTTTTAGCAAACTCTGCCAAGAGCTCCTGGAGCTGTACTTTGGTAGGGTTTGAACCAGTCTTTATCTTTTTTATTTTGCAGAGAGACCTTAACTCTGACATCCTAAGATGCAGGTAAGGGGTGAGGTTGAGTTCCATCACTATCTCTTCTGCAGTAGACATTATGGGGGCTATTACAACTTTGGAGGAGGTGTTAATCTGTCCCAAAAGTGACGGTATAGTGACGGATATACCACCAGCCGTACTACGAGTCCATTATATCCTATGGAACTCGTAATACGGCTGGTGGTATATCCGTCACTTTACCATCACTTTTGGGACGGATTAACACCTCCTTCAAAGTTGTAATAACCCCCTATGTTTCTAAAAGTTGGAATACTTTTTAGGAATATAAAACTATCTCTAGAACTTAATTCAAACTTTTACAAAACTTTTAAACTCTAAAAGAAATGCTAACAGGGACTAACACAAGGCCCTAGAAGGACTTTTAAACATTTAGAAAAATTGCTCAAATTTCAAAAATCAGTTTCTAATGGCAATTTTTGGAATTTAGTCGTGTGATCAGGTATTGGCTGAGTAGTCCAGCAAATGCAATGTCTTGTACCCCACCGCTGATCCACCAATGTAGGCAGTTGGCGCTGTATGTACTATTTCAAAGTAAGAAATAGCATGCACGAGTTCAAGGGTTCCCCTTAGAGGTAAGATAGTGGCAAAAAGAGATAATTCTAATGCTCTGTTTTGTGGTAGTGTGGTCGAGCAGTAGGCTTATCAGAGGGTAGTGTTAAGAATTTGTTGTACACACAGGCAATAAATGAGGAACACACACTCAAAGACAATTCCAGGCGAATAGGTTTTTTTATGTAGAAAAATATATTTTCTTAGTTTATTTTAAGAACCACAGGTTCAAGATTTACAAACAATACTTTAAATAAAAGGTATTTCACTTAGGAACTTTAGGAACTTTGAATTAGCAAAATAGCATAAACAGTTTTCACACAAATGGCAATAAGCTATTTTAAAACTGGACACAGTGCAATTTTCAACAGTTCCTGGGGGAGGTAAGTGTTTGTTAGTTTTGCAGGTAAGTAAACCACCTACAGGGTTCAAAGTTGGGTCCAAGGTAGCCCACCGTTGGGGGTTCAGAGCAACCCCAAAGTTACCACACCAGCAGCTCAGGGCCGGTCAGGTGCAGAGGTCAAAGTGGTGCCCAAAACGCATAGGCTTCAATGGAGAAGGGGGTGCCCCGGTTCCAGTCTGCCAGCAGGTAAGTACCCGCGTCTTCGGAGGGCAGACCAGGGGGGTTTTGTAGGGCACCAGGGGGGACACAAGTCAGCACAAAAAGTACACCCTCAGCGGCACAGGGGCGGCCGGCTGCAGTGTGCAAACAGGTGTCGGGTTTGCAATGGAGTTCAACGGGAGACCTAGGGGTCTCTTCAGCGATGCAGGCAGGCAAGTGGGGGGCTCCTCGGGGTAGCCACCACCTGGGCAAGGGAGAGGGCCACCTGGGGGTCGCTCCTACACTGGAGGTCGGATCCTTCAGGTCCTAGGGGCTGCGGATGCAGTGTCCTTACCAGGCGTCGGGTCTTTGAAGCATGCAGTCGCGGTCAGGGGGGGCCACTGGAGTCCCTCTGCAGGCGTCGCTGTAGGGGCTCAGGGGGGTCAACTCTGGCTACTCACGGGCTCGCAGTCGCCGGGGAGTCCTCCCTGTAGCGTTGTTTCTCCACAAGTTGAGCCGGGGGCGTCGGGTGCAGAGTGCAAAGTCTCACGCTTCCGGCGGGAAACGTGTGTTCTTTCAAAGTTGCTTCTTTGTTGCAAAGATGCTTCTTCCTTGGAGCAGAGCCACTGTCCTTGGGAGTTCTTGGTCCTTTTAGATGCAGGGTAGTCCTCTGAGGCTTCAGAGGTCGCTGGACCCTGTGGAACACGTCGCTGGAGCAGTTCTTTTGAAGGGGGGAGACAGGCCAGTAGAGCTGGGGCCAAAGCAGTTGGTGTCTCCGTCTTCTCTGTAGGTTTTTCAGCTCAGCCGTCCTTCTTCGTCTTAGGTTGCAGGAATCTATCTTGCTAGGTTCTGGGAGCCCCTAAATACTGAATTTAGGGGTGTGTTTAGGTCTGGGAGGGCAGTAGCCAATGGCTACTGTCCTTGAGGGTGGCTACACCTCCACCCAGAGCAGGCTTTTGTTTCTGTCCTCAGAGAGCACAAAGGCCCTCACCACATGGGGTCAGAAACTCGTCTCTTAGCAGCAGGCTGGCACAGACCAGTCAGTCCTGCACTGAACAATTGGGTAAAATACAGGGGGCATCTCTTTTTTAATAAATCCAACACTGGCATCACTGTGGGTTTATTATTCTGAGAAGTTTGATACCAAACTTCCCAGTTTTCAGTGTAGCCATTATGGAGCTGTGGAGTTCGTTTTTGACAGACTCCCAGACCATATACTCTTATGGCTACCCTGCACTTACAATGTCTAAGGTTTTGCTTAGACACTGTAGGGGCATAGGGCTCATGCACCTATGCCCTCACCTGTGGTATAGTGCACCCTGCCTTAGGGCTGTAAGGCCTGTTAGAGGGGTGACTTACCTATGCCATAGGCAGTGTGAGGTTGGCATGGCACCCTCAGGGGAGTGCCATGTCGACTTAGTCATTTTCTCCCCACCAGCACACACAAGCTGGCAAGCAGTGTGTCTGTGCTGAGTGAGGGGTCCCTAGGGTGGCATAAGACATGCTGCAGCCCTTAGAGACCTTCCCTGGCATCAGGGCCCTTGGTACCAGGGGTACCAGTTACAAGGGACTTACCTGGGTGCCAGGGTTGTGCCAATTGTTGAGACAATGGTACATTTTAGGTGAAAGAACACTGGTGCTGGGGCCTGGTTAGCAGGGTCCCAGCACATTTCTCAGTCAAGTCAGCATCAGTATCAGGCAAAAAGTGGGGGTAATTGCAACAGGGAGCCATTTCCTTACAGGAGGCATGGTCAGAGGTGCGGTGGGACGAAAGCGGTAAAGGTTTAGAGTCAAGGCTTACCGGCAAATCGGGCCTCTTTTGGCAGGGCGAGATGATGGGGACACAACATGATCCAAGCGGGTCTGCTGCGGCCCGAGGACCCTGGAAGGAAGTGAAAGTGGGGCTCCGAGCGGCTGGCTGGATGATGTCACAGCAGGAGGAAGGACGCAGGGAAGCGGTGGCTAAGGTTGGCTTTCGGGGGCCTTATGATGGACAGGGTTTTGCGCCCACTGGCGTTGCGGTTCCCGAGGGTCAGTGGCCTGGCCTAACAGAGCGGCTCAGAGGGCTGAAGACAGCCCCTAGGCGGCGGTTGCAGGAGACAGGGTTACGCGAAGGCCGGTAAGAAAAGGGCTAGGGCTTCGGAGAGCACCCTGCCAGGTGAGTGTGGTGGAGGAGTTTGTGAGGAGGTATTAGTTTACGATGAGGAGAGTACAGAAGAGGGATAGTTACGAGAGGAGAAGGAGGAGGAGTGGTGGTGTACAAAGGGGGGGTGTCTAACTCTGTCCCTCAGTCGTTGCAGGTG
The DNA here is from genome assembly GCF_031143425.1 of Pleurodeles waltl. Taxonomy (NCBI): domain Eukaryota; kingdom Metazoa; phylum Chordata; class Amphibia; order Caudata; family Salamandridae; genus Pleurodeles; species Pleurodeles waltl. The sequence continues at coordinate 315,077,912 of NC_090440.1, read as the reverse complement.
GCAGCTGACTCGAAAGGAACTGGACAACTGGCAAGGCGGACGGCTTGGGAATGGTCCCTGTCCTTGGTGCCAGGTAAGGAGTTGGATAACAAACACACTGGTGTGGTATCAGTGGTGACTGAGATGAAGGTGGACAGTTCTGAGGAACGTTTGCATAAAGGGGTGTATGTCCTGGACATCAGAGTGGTGCCGAAGGGGGGGGGTGATATGCTAGTTCCGGGCACAACAGAGGAGATAGGAAATTAAAAAGAAGAAGCAGGCGTGGAAAAAGTAGGTGGCAAAGTTAAGAAACTGCTCTATATAGGTACGGCCAAACACCTTGCGGCCCACCTTATGGTGGCAATGAAGGATAAGATTTGGAGGGGTGAATATGTTGAAATGTTAAAACTTTTGCATGGAGAGGTCCGGTCCAAAGAGGGCTCAAAAGAGGAGGAGTATGAATTGGCTAAGCGCCCAATGGTCCCGGGTACTACTGAAAATTGGACGGCTGCATTTTTAATCTTTGCAAGCGTGTACTGCGAGCGGTTCCTGGAGAGGTCCGTTGCGCTGTTTAAGTATATGGACATCATCCGGAAGACGTAGCTAAATTATGGGGGCTATGTTTGGGTACAATACGACTAGGAGTTTTGGGCTCGAATGGCTGCAGATCTGGAAGTGCAATGGGGGAGATTGAAGCAGACTTATGGCAGCACACGATGGACCCCTCAAAATTTGGTAAAACCATTTTTTATGGCTAGCGGGTTGCCTTTGCTTATCGGCCCTTTCGAGAGTGCCCCACCCAGGGTGGGGCTGGCGCAAGTGCAGAGGGAGGGTCAGGAGCACCAGGGAGTGGGGCAGCGAAGACAGGAGCATGTTGGGATTACAACAACGGACTGTGCACATGTGAATATTGTAAATTTAGACACAAGTGCTCACGATGCGCAGGGAGAAACGCGCTTATCAACTGCTACACCTCAGGAACCTCGGGAACCCAGGGCATGGGGCAGGGGCCGCCTTATGCAGAGGGTAGCCAAAGGGGTCAAGGTCCTGCCAGGGCATGAGGGGGGGCAAGGTCCTTTGGGAAAAAGCTCTTACTCCAGTTAAAATTGACAAACTTCAACTTTGCTTTGAGCGCTATGACGACAAGGGGGTGGGACAGGTTTTGCTGCGGGTTTTTACAGGGTTTTGATTTGGGATACACAGGACTTAGGCAGCGACATTGGGCCGAAAATGTAAGGTCAGTCAGGGGAAAGGAGGAGCTTGTGCGGCTCAAACTGGATAAAGAGGTGACCCAGGGATGCATGTAGGGTCCTTTTTCAGACTGGCCCTTAAAAAACCTCATTGTTTCCCTGATTGGGGTGGTCCCCAAGAAGGAACCAGGGCAATACTGACTGATTCATCACTTATCTTGGCCGGAGGGCTCCTCCAACAATGATTTCATTCCAGAGGAGATAACTAAGGTGTCGTATGTGTCTATGGATGTGACCATAGGTATAGTGGAGTCCCTAGGCTCTGGTGCCTTAATGGCAAAGACAAATATAAAATCAGCTTTTTGGCTCCTGCCTGTGAGTCCTTGTGATTTTGAGCTTTTGGGCATCCAGTTTCTTAGGAGTTTGTAGGTGGGCAAAGCGCTTCCCATGGGCTATTCAATTTCCTGTTCATTATTTGAGTGTTTTAGCACATTCTTGCAACTGGATATTTAAGTCCATAACAGGGCACAGGGAAGTTACACACTACTTGGACGATTTTTTTCTTTGCTGCTGTGAAGGGCTTGGACCGATGTGCGGTTGTGCTACTGCAGTTTCAGGAAATCATGGGGAACCTGGGTGTATCCCTGGCCCCCGAAAAAACGGTTGGGCCCTGTAAGGCCTTGGCTTTTTTTGGCATAGAATTGGATACGGAAGCCATGGTGGCCCGGTTACCAGTGAACAAACAGATGGTTATGATTGAAACGGTAACATGGTGCAACGGAATAAGGTGACAGTCAGGGACATTCAGGTACTGCTTGGACATGTGAACTTGGCTTGCAGGGTGATAAGAGCCGCAAGGACATTTTGTAGGAGACTGGGCATGGTTCTGTCAGGGTATCAACTACCACATCATCATGTGTGGCTCAGGGCTGGGATGAAGGAGGATTTGGGGATGTGGTATGTATTTTTGGAATCTTTCAATTGTATACCCATACAGACTTTGCGGGTCTGTGACTGGGATGTGCAAATATTTTCTGATGCCGCAGGGGAATCGGGCTTTGAGCTGTATTGGCAGGGCAAATACTGTGCGGAAGAATGGCCGGCGGCATGGCAGTCCCGGGGTCGGAGCATTGTGTTTCTTGAATTGTTTTCATTAGTGGTGGTGGTGTGCATATGGAGTCACATCATGGAACACAAAAGAGTGCTGTTCAGGGTCGACAACCTGGCGGTTGGGCAGGTGGTCAACAGGCAGTCGGCTTGGGAAGTGCAGGTGTTGCAGCTGCTGCCTGTTTTTGTTTTGGAATGTTTGCGCCACACATATATTTTAGTGCGCAACATGTCCCGGGAGTGAACAATGACACTGCGGATGCGCTGTCTCGTTTGCAGTGGGAGAGGTTCCATGGGTTGGTTGCGGACGAGGCCCTGTGCAGGACGACAATGCCGGCAGCTCTGTGGGCCACAAGCAACGGGGGATGCTGCGTCTGGTGGTAAATTTGTTGGCGCATTCCACTCAACATGCGTATGTCCGGGCGTGGCACGAGTTTTTGCGGTCGGGCGTGAAAAAGGGAGTATGACAGGGACAGATTGGAGGATGTGGTGTAGTTTATCATGGATATGGTGGAGAGACGTCTGTCTAGAATCACCATAGCAGGGAAGTTGGCAGACATTGCCTTTGTGGAAAAATTGTTGTGAGGTTACGCACTGTCGGTGGGGGAGCTGGGTCACAGGATTCTGGAGGGTTGGGCCAAGGAAGAAGGGATGAGGGGTAGGGTGAGGCAGTGTATGTCACTGTGCTTCCTCAAAGAGGTTCTGCAGGTGTTGGGGGGGGGGAGGTTCGGAGGAGGATGAATGCCTATTGTTTAGGACCTTAATGTTTTGGATGTTTTTGGGGGCATTTCGGGTTTCGGAATTGTTGGGGTCGAAATACACAGCGGGTATAAGGAGGGATGATGTGTGGTTTGGGGCGCAAGGCGTGGTACTGTTCATAGGGAGATTGAAGATGGACCAGCAAGGGAGGGGCATGCATGTGGTGCTTGTGGCCTATCCAGTCCCTGGGATATGCCCTGTTTCGCTCAGCAGGAGACTAAGGGCCATAGATATGGGGGGTAATGTTTTTTTTCGTCGTTTCCGCATACCAGCTGTTAGCAGTCTTAAGGGCAGCCTTTAGGGTATTGGGGCGGGATGCCTCTCAATTTGGGACCCATTCTTTTTGGATCGGAATGGCGACGGAGGCAGGAACAAGAGGATGTAATAAAAATGAGTTGATGAAACTGGGGAGGTGGAAATCGGACGTATAAAAGAAATGCGTGAGAAAGGGGATTGATGGGGTGATAGGAATCTGAGTTTAACATATTTTTCTCCTGCGGCAGGTTCCGTGCCCGGACCAGAGGTGCGCTTCCTGAGGATCTGGGTCATTGGGCATTCATTTGTCAAGTGGGCCCTGAAGCAAGCAAGGAGACAATTTAGGCTTGGACAGGGAAAGGTATCATGTGCGATGGGAAGGTAAAGGGGGGATGAGGTGGCAGGAGTTATTAAGGACCTTGCAGAAATCTCAAAGGAGGGGGTTTTATATGGACATGTTACTGATCCATTTGGAGGAAAACGACTTAGTTCAGAGAACTGGACTGGATATAATGAGGAATATGAAAATAGATTTACAGGAGATTCAGCAGCAGTGGCACGGTTGTCACATGATTTGGACAATGTTAGAAATGGGGTCTTTGGTTGGCACTCAGGTTACCCCCAGTCCAAGCAAGGACCCTCACTCTAGTCACGGTAAGTCACACACAAACCAAATTACCCTGTCCCCTCCCTCTGGTAGCTTGGCACTGAGCAGTCAGGCTTAACTTAGAAGGCAATGCGTAAAGTATTTGTGCAATAAATCATGCAATAACACCATATAGCACCAAAACAATACACCACACATTGTTTAGAAAAATATATAATATTTATCCAGATAAATGCAGGTCAAAATTATTAAAATGCAATAAGTATATGTTGAGATATCACTGAAAAGTGATATAAAGTGTCTTAAGTCTTTTAAAAGCAAACAAAAGTCTCTTTCAAGCACAAAGTACCTTGTTCACATGTAAAATCTCTGCAAAGAACCGTAGAGGAGGTATTGTGTGGAAACAAAGGGGTGTGCGTCGATTTCTCGGGCCACACACGGCTATGCGTCGTTTAGTTTTCACGCTGGGACGGTTGTGGATCCTCTTTGGGTTGCGGGGTTTTCAGACGCCTCGGGGACGATGCGTGGATTTCCGCCGCTGGCAGGACGAAGTCACAGGAGCTACGTTGATCCGGTGGGCATTGCGTCGATATTTCTACCACAGCAGGTGCTGCGTCGATTCCTCTCTGGAAGCCAGGCTGCATCATTTCGGCTTGGCTGTGCGTCGATCCGGTGAGGCCGTGCGTCGAATTTCCAGTCTCTACGCTGGCGCTGCGTCGATCTTCTCATTGCGAAGTCGGGCTGCGTCGTTCCGGTTCGGTGTGCGTGACATTTTCACAGCAGTGCAGGCTGTGCATCATTTCTGGCAGGCTGTGCGTTGAATTTTGCCTCACAAGGGGTCCTTCTTGTAGAGATGAAATCTTTTTGGTCCTGAAACTTCAGAGAACAGGCGGCAAGCTCTATCCAAGCCTTTGTAGAGCACTTCTTCACCACAGCCAGAGAGCAGCAAGGCAGCAGGGCAACATCAAGGCAGCAGCCGTTCAAAGAAAGCAGACAGGTGAGTCCTTTGAGCAGCCAGGCAGGTCTTCTTGGCAGGATGCAGGTTCTGGTTCAGGTTCTCTTCTCCAGTACGTGTCTGAGTTCCTGGGGGCAGAGGCCCTATTTACATATCCAAATGTGCCTTTGAAGTGGAGGAGACTTCGAAGAGTGGCTTAGAAGTGCACAAAGACCCCTTTCAGTTCAACCCTGTCTGCCAAGGTCCGAGTAGGGGGTGTGGCAGTCCTTTGTGTGAGGGCAGGCTTCTGTCCTTTGACATGCAAGTGTCAGGCCCTCCACCCTCCCAGCCCAGGAAGACCCATACAAAATGCAGATGTATGCAAGTGAGACTGAGTAACCTGTGCTTGGGGTGTGTCTGAGTGAATGCACAAGGGAGCTGTCAACTAAACCCAGCCAGACATGGATTGTAAGGCACCGAAGGATTTAAGTGCAAAGAAATGCTCACTTTCTAAAAGTTGTATTTCTAAAATAGTAATATTAAATCCAACCTCACCAGTCAGCAGGATTTTGTGTCACCATTCTGGCCATACTAAATTTGACCTTTCTACTCCTTTCAGATCAGCAGCTACCACTCAAGCAATATGTGAGGGCAGCCCCAATGCTAGCCTATGAAGGGAGCAGGCCTTACAGCCATGTAAAAACAAATTTAGGAGTTTTACACTACCAGGACATGTAAACTACACAGCTACATGTCCTGCCTTTTGTCTACACATCACCCTGCCCTATGGGTTACCTAGGGCATATCTTAGGGGTGACTTATATGGAGAAAAAGGGGAGTTTAAGGCTTGGCAAGTACTTTTAAATGCTGAGTCAAAGTGGCAGTGAGACTGCACACACAGGCCTTGCAACGGCAGGCCTGAGGCATGGTTAAGGGGCTACTGATGTGGGTGGCACAATCAGTGCTGCAGGCCCACTAGTAGAATTTAATCTACAGGCCCTGTCACATGTAGTGCACTTAACTGGTGACTTATAAGTAGATTAAATAAGCTAATTGGATGTGAACCAATGTTACCATGTTTGAAGGGAGAGAGCATATGCACTTTAGCACTGGGTAGCAGTGGTAAAGTGCACACAGTCCTAAAACCGGCAAAAACAGTGTCCAAAAAGTGGAGGGAGGTGGCAAAAAATAAGGGGTGACCACCCTAAGGCTGTGAGGTCTAACAGACAGCTTTTGTCCTAGGAGGATATGGCGAGGGGTGAAGTAAACAGGCGCTATAGAAAGGGCACGCAGAAAAATTAATCAAGAAATGCAAAGTTTTTGTGAGGAAAAGGGGTTCACATATTTAGAGCATAGAGATGTTTGTTTTGAGGACAGGGAGTTTTTTAGGGACGACGGAGTACACCTGTCCTTCATGGGCATGGAGTTGTACCTGCTCCAAATGAAGGAGGTATTGAAAGCATTGTTCAGAGAACAATAAAAAAATAAAATACAAGAGAAGCAATAGGGCATGCGGGGAAAGTGAAGCGAACGACGCAGGGGGGTCAGAAAAAGGAAGCTCTCCCTTTTTCTGGTGGCGGAGACAGAGACTGCTCACATGACAACAATAACAGGGATGGACAGCAAATCTGCCAAGAAACTTTCAGATTGGAAGGCGGTGAACAGCAGCAGGACAACACAGACAGGATAATTTGGCATTAGGGGTATGAAACTTGCAGGTTCAATGGGTAGGTGGCAACAAGAGACTATTAAGGTGGCAAAACGGATTCAACAAAGAAAGCATTCAATCAATCAATCAAAGAAATTTGTAGAGTGCACTACTCACCCGTGAGGGTCTCAAGGCGCTGGGGAGGGTAGGGGGCAGGCAGGGAGGGTCACTGGTCGAACAGCCAAGTCATGAGGTTCTTTCTGAAGACTAGTAGGTCTTTGGTTTTGCGAAGGTCGGTGGGGAGGGAGTTCCAGGTTTTGGGGGCGAGGTAGGAGAAAGACCTGCCTCCTGTGGTGGTGTGCTGGATGCGGGGGACTGCGGCTAGGGCGAGGTCGGCTGATCAGAGGTTGCGTGTGGGAGTGTGGAAGTTTACTCTTTCATTGAGGTAGGTTGGGCCGCTGTTGTGGAGGGATTTGTGTGCGTGGATGAGGATCTTGAATGTGATTCTCTTGTCTATGGGGAGCCAGTGTAGGGATCTGAGGTGTGGTGAGATTCGTTCATGTCGGGGGAGGCCAAGTACAAGGCGCGCGGCTGTGTTCTGGATTCTTTGGAGTTTGCGTTTGAGTTTGAGTGTGGTGCCGGCGTAGAGGGCGTTGCCATAGTCCAGTCTGCTGCTGATGAGTGCATGGGCAACTGTCTTTCTGGTCTCTGGGGGAATCCATTTGAAGGATTTTTTTAGGGTGCGGAGTGTGTGGAAGCAGGAGGAGGTAAGAGCATTGATTTGCTGTGTCATGGAGAGGGCGGGGTTGAGGATGATGCCGAGGTTGCGTGCGTGGGTTGCGGGGGTGGGTGCGGGGCCTAGGGCGGTGGGCCACCAGGAGGCTTCCCATGTGGTTTTGTTGGGGCCGAAGATGATGACTTCGGTTTTGTTTGAGTTGAGCTTGAGATGGTTAGTGGTCATCCAGTTGGCGGTATCTAGGAGAGCGGCTGTAGGTTGGTTTTGGCAGTGGTGGGGTTGCGGGTGAGGGAGAGGATGAGTTGGGTGCCATCTGCATATGAGAGGATGGTGATTCCGTGAACTCGGAGAATGTTGGCTAAGGGGATCATGTAGATGTTGAAGAGTGTGGGGCTGAGAGAGGACCTTTGGGGGACTCCACAGGTGAGCTTGGTAGTGTTGGAGTGGAAGATCGGGAGGCGGACTTTCTGGGTTCGGTCGGTGAGGAAGGATGAGAGCCATTCTAAGGCTTTGTGGCGGATTCCTATGTTGTGGAGGTGTGTGCGGAGTGTGTGGTGGCAGACGGTGTCAAAAGCTGCGGAGAGGTCTAGGAGGATGAGTGCGACGGTCTCGCCTTTGTCGACTTTGGTCCTGATGTCGTCAGTGCATGCGATGAGGGCGGTTTCTGTGCTGTGGTTCTTGCAGAACCCAGATTGTGAGGGGTCAAGGGTGTTGGTTTCTTCGAGGAAGTGGGATATGAGAGTGTTGACTAATTTCTCTGCAACCTTGGCGGGGAACGGGAGGAGGGAGATGGGGCAGTAGTCGGAGAGGATCTATGGGTCGGCTTTTTTTTTTTTTAGGAGAGCGGTAATTTCTGCGTGCTTTCAGGGGTCTGGGTAGGTGGCGGAGTCAAAAGAGGAGTTGATTATGTTGTAGAGTAAGGGGGCGATGGTAGGGCTAGCTTTGTTGTAGATGCGGTGTGGACAGGGGTCAGAGGGGGAACCGGAGTCGATGGAGTTCATGGTTTTTTCAGTTTCTTCGTGTGTGGTAGGGGTCCATGTGGATAGTGTGGTGGCGGGTCTTGAGGGGGGGGTTGAGTTGGGTGGGAGAGGGGTATGTGTGGTGGGTGTGTGGGATGTGAAGCTGTTGTGGATGTCCAGGATTTTGTCGAGGAAGTGGTTGGAAAGGGCGTCACATACGGGCTGTGTGTGTGTGGGATCTATGTTGCTGGCTTTGGGTTTGGCAAGTTCGTTGATGATGGTGAAGAGTTCTTTGCTGTTTTGGGAGTTGTTGTCAAGGCGTGTCTTGTAGTGAACTCTTTTAGCGGTGCGTATGAGTTGGTGATGGGTGCAAATGTTGGTTTTGAGTGTGGAGAAGTTGGTTGGGGGGGTTCTAGTCTCCATATTTTCTCAGCTTGGGGGCATTTGCGTTTGGAGTCTTGGAGTTCAGGGGTGAACCATGGGGCGTTCTTGATGTTGCGGGTGGTGATGTGTCTTCTGAGGGGTGCTAGTGTGTCTGCGACTGCGCAGGTAGTGATCCATTTGGAGAGGTTGTGTGCTCCTGTGTTGGGGTATTGGTGGGGGGGTATAGGGCCAGTTGGGAGTTTAGTCGTTCTGTGGGGATCTTGTCCCACATGCGGTAGGGTGTGGTGTGTTGATGGTAGTGTGTGGGGGGTTTGGTGAAGGAGAAGTAGACGCAGCGGTCGTCTGTCCAGAGGAGTTCGGTGGTGTGGGTGTAGGGTATGTGTTGGCTTGAGGTGAAGATTGCGTCCAGAGTGTGTCTTGCTGAGTGGGTGGGTGCGGTGACCAGTTGTTTGAGTCCGAGGTTGTTGAGGTTGTCTATGAGGGAGGTAGTGTTGTGGTCTTGTGGGTTTTCTAAGTAAAAGTTGAAATCACCGAGGATGATGTAGTCTGTGGAGGTGAGGGCGTACTGGCTGATGCTGTCTGTGATGGTGTCGCAGAAGGCGGGGTGTGGCCCGGGTGGTCTGTAGACTAGTGTACCTCTGAGGGTGGAGTTGTTGTTGATGTGGACGAGGAAGTGCATGTGTTCAGTGTTGCCGATAGTGTCTTGGGAGCTGGTGGTGACTTTGATTGTGTCTCTGTGTAGGATGGCGATGCCTCCGCCTGGCTTGTTTAGGCGGTCTTTGCATTGGAGTTTGTATCCCTTGGGGGTGGCTATGGCTATGTCGGGTTCTGAGGAGAGGTTGGTCCAGGTTTCCGTGAGGAAGGCGATGTCAGGTGAGTGTGTAGTGATGAGGTCCCAGAGTTCTATGGCATGTTTGTGAAGGGACCGGATGTTGAGTAGCAGGCAGTTCAGGTGGTTGTGGTGGGTGGTGTTGGTGTGGTGCGTGAGGGTGTTGTTGCTGGGTGTGATCTGGTTGTGCGCTGGTGTGCTGTGGGGTTGGTTGGTGGGGGCAGGGTGGGTGAGTTTTGTGTTGGGGTGTTGTGTTTGTTGAGGGTGGGGTCGCTATGGTTGGTGTGTGGTGTGAGGGATGACGAGCAGGAGAAGTGGCAGGTGTAGCAGGTGAAGGGGCCATGAGTGTGTTTGTGTGGGGCTAGATGTGGTGCATGTGGGGTGGGGGCCTGGGTTGAGGGAGTGTAGGGTGAGGGGGGGAGTAGGTGTGTCTGGGAGGGCCAGGGGTTCTGGCACTGGGCGCGGTCCAGGCGCGGACGGGCGCAGACGGGCTTGCCATAAGAGGCAGGGAGGGTGGGAGTGGCAGCTGTGAGGCGGGAGGGCCTGTCCTATGAGAGAGCTGGGGGGTGGGGCCGCAGGGGATGCAGTGGCGGGGATTGGAGAGAGAAGAACGGTGAGAGAAGAACGGTGAGAGAAAGGAGGGGGGAGGCTGGAGGGGCCGCAGGGGATGCAGCGGCGGGGATTGGAGAGAGAGAGAGGACAGGAGAAAGAGGTAGAGCGGAGGGCAAGGCGGGGCGCAACCTACCTGCAAGCAGGGTCGAAGGTTTACAAAAGGAAGAGTGCATTAACAGACTGCAAGGTTAAGGGAAAGCGAGGGGGAAGGGTAGGGTAGGGTAGGGTTGAGGAGGGGGGAGCGTTTTGGTTAGGTAAAATTGGATGTATAGTGAGGCTGTTAGTTTTGTGAGGCATGAGGCCAAGGTATTGATATTGTAAGTGCACCTGTTTCCAATAAAGCAGCCTTTTACACACAATAAAGGTACAGTGATGCTGTTCCCTCTTCCCCAAGGCTTATTAGCTCACATTATTAGCCTGTGTCTTTAAATCTAGCACTGGGCCTCACCAACACGCCAAACCTTGTGGTACATGCCACATCTAAAACCGGAGCTAGTGCAAAGCGCGCCTCACTCTGGTAGACTCTAGAGCTAAAATAGGAACAAACTTAATTTGTACTTGTGTTAACCTTATCTTCTGCGGCTAAAACACTATTCTGTTTTGTGTTTTTCACATGATCCATCACCAATGAATGAAGCGAACCTCTGAAAAGTAAAGTTACAGGGGGTCAGAACACCAGCAGAGGCAAGACGGGTAACTGGAGGTTGTAATGTGGTACCCATTTACGGGGGGAAAAACAATTTTTTGTCAAATCCGTTATAATGATGTGGATAATAGCCGTTGCACGTCCACAACTTCGATGAAACTGGATTGCTAAAGCAAAAGCGGGGAAATTCAGTTAAACACAATGCTACGCTTCATGCTAGACCAGCAGCTTGGCTTACCCCCGACACAAAGGTGTTTCCTGTTTCAGATGGAGCCAAGTCGAGGCATAAAACGTCTGCTCCGTGGCCATGAAAACTTTGAAGAAGCTGCCCGCTTTCTACATCCCAGAGAGCACATGTCCCATCACCGCTGGCCGTCAGGATCTGGGAAAACCAAGAATGAACAAGAGAGGCGTGCTGTGATCGGTTCCATGAAGGCACAAAAACACATCTTTAATAAAACATTTTATTCAGTGACTAGGCATGTATATATTTGCATGAAATGATTACCATTATTGAAGTTTGACACACTCAACCATTAAATACCATCCTTTCTTCTTGAAATGTTTTCCTAACCTATATGTGAAATCAAAGAAATGCACCGAGAATAATTTAAAATACACAAACGTTACTTACTGTTTTTGAAACTGATGTTTAATGCTGAAGTCATAAAAAAGGCGCAATGCTGCTGTGTTCTACTATTTGAACGAGCCCAGCGGGCTGCTGATCTCAAGTCAGCTAAAATACTTTCATTATGTAAATAGGCCATGGAATATTGTGAAATGAAATAGAATAGATTATGGCCAAATCTTTGTCCAATCGTTTGTTCTATTGTTTTAAATTATTAGGTGAATATTGATGCAGTTAGTTTTGTAAAAAGGACTCTATCCATGGTTTTAGATTCTGCAATGCCCGTGGCATCAATGTTTTAGGATTGTGTCGCTATGGTGTTAAATAGGTACAAATTTAAATCTGAATCCATAAAATCTCCCTTCTCTTCATGTTGAATTTAGCAGGGATCAATCATGGAACATCAGCTAAAATGTAAAGGGGTTGGAGGTCAGGTTCCCGGGGTAGGACCTGGGGAAAATAAAGAAGGGACCACTTCAAGTCGATAAATGGGGGCCTCTTTGCCTCCAACCGAGACAACATTCCTAAAACTGCCGTTTAACAAATATGCTGGGTTATGTTTTATATGTAAAACATAACCCAGCAATTGTGGTTGCCTGTAATAACCAGACTTATTACGGCCCAAGGAAATCTTCTTTCCAACCTTAGAATAACAACAGATTGCGAAAAAAAACAATACGAATCTAAACCTATGAATTACAGTTTGGAGGTAGTTCCTTAATGCCGATATAAAGATCACTTTACTATAATAGAAGGCTTGCAATTGCTGAATTAGAAATAACACAATTAACGCAGCCTCAAAAGCAGTAGCCTACTTACCTCTCTAAATAGAAGGCCAAACTGTGATCTGTATGTTACACTATATGCAGGCACATTAAACTTCTGTGCTATTCTATGATACAAAACACAGAATTATTCGAGAGCTGTGTTAATCCCTGGAGTTATTTTACGGCTATTATAGTCCCTTCAAAATTAGTGGGCCCACAATGATATCTGCAGCAGGTGTATTCCCAATTAGGTCATCTAGAACAGATTTACTGTAACATTTGTCCTTGTTGCCAATTTCTATGCAGTACATTTTTTTAATATTAATGTATGTCCACTGCCGGACTCAGCTTTTCAAGATTCGCCATTCCTAACTCCACTCCCTTTTCTCAGCCACACCTTGCCCACCCATGGGGTACATATTTTCAATTCCAGCACTGACCACACATACAAATGCCTAGATAAATCATTGTAGTGTCCTGCTGGACATGCCATGCAGCAGCTTCTCCCGAGGGGCAGTGCAAACACCCACCCCACATCCTTCCAACACAGGTGTCACCGATCAGTGGCCCTGATAGTAAAAGAGTGCCCTTGAACAGTTACGCACCCACTAACTGTGTCACTATTTTACTTACTATGTGGGCCTAGGCCCACTACTTTACAATGGCAAAGTGGTAGGTAACCCCCATGTGTCATTTAGGCCATGGTCATCCCTGACTTAAGCTACAGCCCTCCCTATATTTGGACTCCCCAATTTCATCCTGGTGGGGAGAGAGAGGAATGCTACCAATCAAGATTCAGCAAAGAACGTGACCAGGTCCTGCAAGACCAGGATATAGCCACATGCTGTGTGGTCCCACCATGAAGGAGGTGCAGCAGTACTGTCACTGCCAAGAGTATGCTGGGTGCACATCCTACAGATGGCCAGGAGAGGAAGGACCCTTGGTGGCCCGAGTGCAGACACTCCAGAGTGTGCAAGAGCGGACACCACATGGACGTTTGGCCCACATTGCCAGTAACACACAAAAGACTACACAAGTAGACACAGAAGCAGCCCCCGCCTCATCACCGGGACAAGAACTATGAGGGGGTGAAGCTGTGACAGCAGCAGAGAGAACATCGCATGCCCCCTGGTGACCATCTGCTGACTCCGCTGGTAGGAAGAGATCCGTTACATCCTAATGCCATGCCAACCCACTGCCCGCAAAAGGAAGGCAAGTGAAACCACTAAGATTGCGGAATTAGCAACAGCAGGATCAGCCCGCCGGATGTGACAGCCCAGGACATGAGTGGCATCAGTGTTCGAGGCTAGGAGGAGTGCACCCAGCCCAGAGAAGCAAAGACTGCCAGCAAAGGTCAACCAACTACACACAGTGAAACGACTCTGGGCCAACCTAGCTGATTAAGTTTAGTGCTACACAAAGGCAGAAGCTGTTCATTAGAGGGCACTCTTTACTTTAATGGGCAAAATAACATTTTAAAACATGAAGAAGCAGCAGACCAGCACAGTAGCCAGACGGAACAGAGGACCAGTTAGGAGCAGGATACCAAGCATAGTGGAGACCCTAGGAGTCTGCTTGACATCCCCACAAGCAGAGGGGAGTCCTGTGAACCACCATTGAAGATCCCCAGCCATGACTACACTCACTAGCACTGGAGTGACAATGAGGTCAGAGGACTGGGTGGAGGAGTCAACAGACAAACAGTGCTGTTGCCAGCAGCAACTTGACAGACCCTGCAATTGCATGGCAGGAAGGGCCTCCACAAGTGCAAAGGAAGTAGTAGGAGCCGGGCGTCAGCACTGTCATACCAGAGTAGAAAACATCCTCCTATCTTGCCCCCCTGAAATGGGAGAAATCCCCTAGCAGGGGCGGCTCCTTTGCTATGGTGAAGGAGCGTAGCCCCCCGGCTTAGCCAGAAGCTGAAAAATAAAATTATATATCATTCTTGTTTTATTTTTCAGCTCCTGGCTCAGCCAGGTGTATTGGAAGGGAGGGGCAAAGCTGAGCCACGGGAGGGTGTAGTGGAGTCTGTGCACATCTAAGTGCACATGTGTGTTTGGCCGACCAAACATACATGCGCATTTAGGTTTCTCCAACCCACCTGTGCTACACATCCGGGTTGGAGAAACTGCACAGGCTCCAGTGCACTGTCTGAGTGGCAGAACAAGTCGCTCAGACCAATCCTGGTGCTGCTCTCATGCTAGGTTTAGCATGAGAGCACTGACAGGATTGCTGGGGAGCATGTGCTGGTGTCTCAGTGAATGCTGGGACACCAGAAGAAGAGCAGAGGAGCAAGGCGGCGTCAACGGGAACTGGTACATTTAAAAAAAAAAGAATTATCCCCCCATGCTCCCTTGCCCGCCCCTCCCATTGAGATCTGCGGTATCCACAGCTGGCCCCTGGTAGGCCCAAGCCAGACGGGAGGTAAGCCCTGCATACGTGAGCAAGGAGAGCAAAGCCTCTGGTGGTCACCTGCTTCTACTGCATGCCACCTGGTAGCTGTTTGTTTTTGCAGAGGAGGGGGATAGAGAATAGGTACAATACTCTCTGCAAAAGGGGGAAGGACCACATGTAGTGTAAGGAGCTTTACACTGATAAACAGCACAGCAGCAGGAGTGACCCTGCATGCATGCATGCAGTACTAGTGCATTGCCAGACACAGCGGGAAGACAGAGATCCCTATCAGAAGAGGAAGCACAATGAGCCATCAAGGACACTAGAGAGTGCTCTCAATAACAAACTGAGTGACAAGGAACCATCCCCAGAAAAAACAGAGGATGCTGCGGGAGAGAGAGCTGCTGGTTGTGTCCCAGGTTCCCACCAGTTTCCTAAATGATCGTGTCTCCAAAAGAGGAGAGGCACAGAGCTGCATTTCCCCACCCAACTCAACCACACAGAGGGGGCCAGTGGGGGTGGGACACACAAGCAGGAATGTGTGCAGAGGACACTGTGTTCTCCCTGTTGGCTACCTGATAACCTCACAGACATACCAGAGGCAAATTCCCAACACAGGGGGCACACACACCACACAGATCAGGGCAGGTCATGCCCAGAGAAAGTTAGATGGCCAACAGCCTAAAACCCACAAACTGACTGTATTACACACTTCATCAAAGCAAACAGCTGCAACTTAAAATGCTCCTCCTAATACAAAACAGTGGCACTGCGTCAAGCCACCACCTGCCAACACAGTCAAAGGAAGACAGCCCCAGTGAATCAGGGTGACAAAGCCTACAAAACCACCCCAGCCAAAAGCCAATAGCAGCGGTCCACCCCAGAGACACCCAAGTACAGTATCACGACCCAGAAGAAGAGGCCACTATCACATTGTGGCCCCTCCAGAAAAGAAACAGAGAAGAGCCTGTTCCCCCAATGAGGTGAGGAGTAAATGAGCTGAATAGTAAAAAGGAGGGAGCATTCTGACCCTGACCTTACCGTGACGGAGTGAAGGTCTGACAAGAGGACACCCAGAACATGAGCTGCAACCTACCCAGTACCACCCGTTACAGAGACTGAATTTAGATGCCAACGAGCCACCATTGCAACTGTCCATGCCTGCCAGGAAGACAGAATCCCAGGCAGCGGGAAGCCCAAGGAAAGTGAGGTGGGAGCAGAAGGTGAACAGAAACACACAAAGCCAGACATGCACCACATTGTCCCACAACCTCAAAGCACACTGTGCCATGCATGGATAATGACAGCAGAGCCATCATGCCAGCCCCTGTCTTGTGCATCATCACTACCACTCATGGAGCATCGAACAACCACATTGGAGTCCAACACAGCTGCTATACCAACAGGCACGAAGCACCAGTTAACTTTGGAAGAATCAGTCAACCAGCAACCATCTGCTCACCCTGCCTGCATCCTGATCCCGGTGGCAAGAGTGTGTTTTGACTAGGACTCATATACCCCTGTGGTTGCACGAGCGACTAAGCAGTGGCTCTTTGAGGTCCTGCAGCAGCCCAGACATGGCACACATGCAGCCCTAGTCCAGACCACACCTAGTCCAGCGGCACCTCAGCAAGCATGAGAAATGTACTTGACACTGCCCCATGGATGGATGTCAGGAGCTAGTAGGGCCTAAGAATGGAGTCTTCAACAGATTGCAGCACACAAAGACTGTTTTCAAGGACTCCAGCAACAACACCAATGCAATCTTCGCAATGGAGTCTGCCAATGCTCCTGATGCACCCTGTTTTTTTCAAGTGTTGATACCAACAACAAACCTTCTGGCGCATCAGCAGAGTAGATGAACTCCACACAATGGACATGACTCCAGCCAGCCTGAAGCCAGACGGTTTAGGACACCCCTGATCTAGTGTTTGTGTCCTGTCTCATACAGGTTAAAAGTATAAATGCGAGCACAGATGTCCTGTTGAAGTCAGCGTTACCTGTCCATGCGTCCACTGCTGTCCTGCTGAGTGACTCTAGGAACTGATGGACTATGTGATATCCAGTTTGTTTTGTTTCTCTTTACACGGGTTGGACATGTTGCCCTTTCTTTTGGATTTTGGGAGTGATGTAGTGTCCTGCTGGACACATCATGCAGAAGCCCCTCCCTAGGGGCAGTGCAAACACCCACCCCACACCCGTCCAACACAGGCATCACCAGTCAGTGGCCCTGCTAAAAAAGAGGCAGGTCACACATTCCATGGGCTAGTTATTTAACTACCACACTAGTGCACAGCTGCCAGCTCACAAAATGCAACTGTTGTGCCACACGATTTTCAGCTCCCTGGTCACCCAGTGAGGAGCCGAAATCACAAAGTGGCAGGCAAGGCGAGTTGGAAACCTGCACAAAGAGTGGATTTCCAGCTCATCTTTTGAGGCTGCAAGCAGGCGTGTCCATTAAGGGGTGTAAAAACACCTGAGGACATCACCCATAGCTTCAACAACCTTCTGTTCACGTTTTTTTTGGGTGGAAGGAGGAGGTCGATGGGGCAGGAGAAAGGGGCAGAAGTTCCTTTCAGGAACGTCTCTGCATAAAGTCCCAACCCCTCCAAGGCCATGCCCGGCCTCACATGATTTTGTTCTGAAGTTGATAGGTCTGCTAACCTCTGTGTGATTATTTTACTTAGTATGTTGGCGTAGGGCCTACTACTTTACAATCATGGCTTATGGTTCCGTGCTTTGCTCATCCACTTACTCGCTCAGCTTACCACGTCACACTCAGCACTGAACAGAACACACTTTCTTCAGAAAGTCGTGCACGGCTCCGTTCAGTGACCACGCACATGCATATGATTGCCCTATTTACAATACTTAACACAAATTAGCATGTGGCGCAAAAGTCAATTGGTATTTTTGGTGGGGGTTGTAGAGCACCTTCACAGAAGAGAATTCAATCTTGGAGATGATAGAAAGTGATCCTTTTGTACTGCCCCTCTGACAATCTCATAGTTCAGTGGTTCCCAACTTGTGGACCGGCGACCCCCAGGGGTCCGGTAAGCCTCCTGAGAGGCTTTGTAACTAATTAGAAAATTAACTAATATTAACAGATTAATAACACACATATAAATAAAGTGGCTAAATGTACAAATGAACATTTTAAAACATACAGTAAATGTCAAGGAATTTGAAATTGGTGGTTAAAAATGTAATTGTTATACTCATTGATTAATGGTAGAAGTGCAGTTGCATCGAACAGAACATAGTATGGATGATGTGTGGCTTCAATTGAAATTAGAAAAGTTCCAACCTTCCTATTAAAATTACAATGTTTATTTTTTATTTTTATTATTTGCAAATTAAATAAAATGTGTTATCATGTGTGTATGTGTTTTTGTAATGCTAGTTACTGTATTTTTGTGTATCGTTTTGCATTTCAAATCATTGGCAATGCTTAGACCTGGGTCCCCAGTTTCCAGTAATGAGTCAGTGGGGGTACCCGGATTCCAAAAATGATTCAGTAAGGGTTCCCTTGTTCTAGTAATGAAAAAGTCGGGGTCCACAGAAGTCAAAAGGCTGGGAACCACTGTCGTAGTTGACCTCACAGTGAAATTTCTAAAAGGAGTTTTGCCATCTGAGATCACTGTCTGCCATCTAGTGGCGAAGCTCGGGATCTCCTTGTACAACAAATAACTGTAGAGACTTCAGCTGTAACGAGGGAATATGGCAAAACAAATAGAATACGACAAGCAAATAATAGTATAAGAAAAAATCAGGGCAGCTTAGGGCAGTGCGACTGGTACAGCCGCACTGGGCGCTGACCTGGGGAAGGGGGGCTGACTTCAGGAGGGCCACTGCGTTTAGCATTAACTTATGATTAAAAAAAAGCCTGTTGTACAGTTCTTTTACTTCTAGTTTTTCAGCTTTCAGACAGCAATAAAAATGTCAAGATAACTCTTTTTATTATTGTTGCTGCTAGAGAGAGATTGGAATTTTGTCTAGTGACAGTTTTGACTCGGCATAAAGTATCATGGAAGGTTAAAATACCTGCTGCAAAGAACGCGTACGTTGCAGATCAAAGATCTGTAATTTATGTGGATAGTTGAGTAGATTACTGCTTTTGTCACAGAGATCGTTTTGTTAAGATACAACCCTGACACAGAACAGAGACTGGAACAAACTGTAATCACAGAGCTGTATGCAAACTGCATAAAATAGGTTAGGACGTTATGTTTTTTGCCGCTGTCTTTTATTATCTATTCATAATGTTGCTAAAACGGGTTCGTTTGGGTAGACATACATTCTTATTAGTAAAGCATTTACCTGTGCCTTAAAACAAATTAAATGTATGTGAGAGAGGGCTATTAAGAGGTGAAGGACACTTTGCCCAGTGGCAGTGAGGGGATCCGAGGAAAAGGTCATGGGTGGGGAGGAATGGCAAAAATTATTACCGCTCCGTGAGCCACTGCGCGCTGACGCCGGCCCTGGAAACAGTAATGTACGCTAGGGCACATTTGTGGGGTGAAGGGCACAAAGGTGAAAGTGAAAACTACAGCGGAGGTGCAGCAGGAGGGGCAATGGAAGACCTAAGAGAAAGCCTGCTAGTGATATTTTAAGGGTGGGGGGATTATAACTTCCTATAATATTTTATTCATGTTCAAACCGAGAGTCGAGGGGCCCGGTGCTGGGCATCTTTGCTCTGGACCCGGCACTTTTTATTGCCCTACACACCTGATATACAATTAATTTAAGAAATAAATACTAAAAAGCAGACCAGGCCTGATCATTAATTTTTAATATTTCTATTTATTGTATTATTCATTTATAAAAACAACATATAGAGGCAAATCCCTGTCTGGTAAAACCGCTGAACAGTGCCTGAATGAAGTCCATAGTGACTCCAGTCCTGTTGTTCAAGATGTCCATGTGGGGCCATCAAATTGCAGTACCCATATCTCCCATCCTAATCCGCCACTCCACCATGTACCAGGTCGCCCCTGTTGGAGTGTAATTTTTGTAATCATTATTAACATGGAAAGCTTGCAAATAATGTATAATGAAGCTGCATAGAAAATGTTTTAGTGTAATGCACGCATTTGAAATGTGCTCACGGGGAGTGGCCACCAATGTATACGATGATTAATGAAACTGACTAATAATTAATTAATAATAATGTACTCATGTATGATTCTGTTTTAGCACTATGAATTTTGTATTAAGGTTTGCTAAATTAATCACTAGGCCTTAGTTAGCAAGGGTCTGGGCCTAGCGGCCTTGTCTCATATTAACTGTGTTTTTCTAACGCGCAATGTGCTGTCTTCATGAAGGACGTGAAACTTTACTTTTCCAGAAGCTAGAGATGTGTGTGTGTAACCGTAGTAAATTCTTTCTTGTGGAACCCGACTTGCTCAAGGAGACATTCTTGCTGAATGCAACAGTGTAATTCGCAACAGGTACAAGGTCGCCTAAACTGGTAAAGACAATGGAACTACTGACTGGAGCGATGAGTGTAACTTTTCTTACCTAACATTCTACCCGCTGAAGACGTCAATCACAGGAACCAATAAACTGCATGAGATCTGTCTTAGGTGAAAATTCTAATAAGGTGATCAACGGATTATTGAACAGAGATAACGATGCACCAGATATTGCCCAATTGGAAATTAGAAACTTGTCCGAAAAGATTCAAAATAACAATGTGGCATGAGGAGAAATCAGCCATTATAGGGACACCCTTGCTGTTACCCTGATATTCTGCCTTAAGATTTTGTTGTTCTGATACCCTAAACCATCCTCATCCTTTCCTTGCCCTATAACGCACTTCTCCTCCTTATGAGGGAAGAGTTTTTCCTTAACTTGCCCAGATTTGCTGTTCTATCCTGGCTGATGGCGAATCGACTGCTGTCCTGAGGATGAAGACTGATTCTGTCTGCCAACCCATTTGGAGGGGTAACTATCTGATGATAAATTGTAATTGTCTGTTTGCCTTTTCTTTCTAGGTACCATAGTTAGATGTTTTCTAAAATTGTGTTGCTAATTGTTTTGCATGAAGCCCAACATGCTGATGCTAATTAGAGGTTAGTTAAGGAATTCACTAATATTGGGTGCAAATAGACAAATGACTGAATCTTTCCTTTTTTGAATACGGTACTAATGATACTCTGCTAAAGTTGATTCATGTTGACATTGTGCTTTGTTCTGATGTTCCTGATTTTTGCTTTGATAAAGTCTTATTCAAGTTGCCATTTTATAATGCTTTTGATGTGCTTATTGATATTGAGACTAATAAACATGACCTTAGAATTGTAACTAATAGGGAATAAATATCTTAACCTTTATTAGCTTTGCGTGATCATTTATTGGCTGAAAGGTCATAGTGTTTCAGTCTTATTGGAGGGTATTGGTAAGGCAAATCGATTAGTTATTGTGAATACTGAGGAAGTGATGAATCTATTGATTGAAATGCCAAATAGCTATCTCATCTTAAGGAGTCCCCAATCAGGGTCAAAAGGTTCATTGGCCTAAAATGAGTCCCGTGTAAATAAATTAGCTAGGTTGGGATGCGTTATCAGTTCTGGTAGCACAGGACGGTTTCAGCCTTTTGGGGCCCTAAGACGAGGGACCATTGTTTTAGAGTTGTTTTTGCGATAATGCAAAGTGGAGAGATGATGTTCCCCTAAGTCCCAAATGACTTTCTCGGGACCCCGGAGCCTGCCGAAGTGAGTTGGGTATGTTCTCGGCGTTCTAATGATAGAGTGAGTGGCGTAGGGTTTGCGCTTGCACAGCTTATGCATACCGCAGGTGAACTGTGAGGTTTGTGAGGATTTGTAGGCCAGGTAATGTTTTAACAGGAGTGTGCGTACTCCGCAGTATGAGAGTAGGGAAGTCGGCAAACTTCATGTGAGTGTGGCGCTTTGTGCAAAAAAATTGTCCAAGTGGTTGTTGGTAATGTACGGACCCTGCGTGTTCTAAGACTCCGCAGTATATTGATGGTTTATGTTGTAATTTGCGCGGTTTAATAGGTCAATCGGGCGTGGTTGACGAGTCGAGTTTGAGTCATAGTGAGTGAATGAAAACTTCGATGGAGATTTGGGGAGTTCCAAAGTGCACTAGGACGAACCATTGACAAGTCGAGAGTAGAATTTGAGGGTCAAATTTTGCTTGCGAGTGCGGGATCTGAGAAGGAGAGAGTAGCAGGCAAGGCTTAAAGTGAAATCTCTGTAAAGTCCTGAAGCAATTGTGTTGCCCTTCCTGTACTGGACCGGCAAATTTGAGTTTTTGGTGCTAGCAATATGCATTAGTTTTGTGCGGGTCGAGAGTGAGGGAGACAAGCCGCAAGACTTTGTCAGCCGCAGTGCGTGTGAGTGTGACATCATTGGAGCTGTGCTGGGATAGGCCAGTTAGTGAGAAGGGTCGCGCACGGATTGGCAGCCATCCGTGAGAGTCAATTGGTTGAGAAGGTAGGCGAAGAATGTTCTGGGAATTAAAGTCACTTCCTGAGTCCATTGTAAACAAAATAAAAGATGTAAAAATGAAGTTCTTCAAGGCTTTAAGGAGCGCTTTGAGGGGAGATGTGTACATTACAGCGAGTGTGGGGGAGCCCACACTGCCAGAGGATACTCCGGCTTCTGCCGTAATGGAGGAGAGGGGAGTCGCGCCATGTCTTTGGCTAAAGCAATGGTGCAAATTAACAGAAAAGGATGGGAGTTTAGCGTTTCCAGAGAACGAGTCATTTAATATAATGATCTTAGAGAATTTGCGGAAAGCGTTAAATGAGCAAAAGCCGTCTCCGAGACCAGCTCAGTTTGAGGCCTTAGCAATTTGGGAACTGATTGCCATATGACAACGGCAACAAAAATTTGAGAGGAGAATGAGGAAAGCAGAAAAGACATTAGCGGAGGCTAGATGGGATAGTGAACACAGAATGTGGAGAAGGGAGATAATAGACGGAGTCAGGATGTTTCCGGCAATAACTCAGGAAGCCGACACGCAAGGATAAGGGTTCTTGCAAGGAAAAGGAGACTAAAAGGTCTTGGGCAGATACAGATGACTCAGATGATGATGAGTTCCTCAATCAGTTGTTACATGATCATCCACCCCCATATGCCATGGATGACAATAGACCAAGTACTAGTGCTGGTCCTATAAACTCAAAACAGAGCACAGGGAAATACAGTTGCGACAACAGCTCCAGTACAGAATAGTGTCAGTGTGTCTACTGCTCCAGAGATGCAGACGCAGTTGCAGCCACCACCAGTTCAGAGGCTCTACCCTGATGTCCCAATATTAGAAACAACTACGAGCTTGATGGTGCTGCCTAATCAGGCATATATGAGACCAAAGTTAGTGCAGATTGAGCCAACTCCACTTTTACTGCCCCAGCCGCAGCAACAGATGGTTCCGAGTTACACTTCGGTCACAGGACGGCAGTTAGCTATGGCACGAATAATGAATCAAAATGTGGGAGCCAGTGTTCCACGCGTTGTGGGAAATAAGCCAGCACCAGCCGCCATATCCTTACCCATTACAGTTGGTCCACCAGTACCATTGTACGCGCAGGACAAGCCTAGCGTGTGTGATCAGGGAGTAATGACCCAGGACAGGACAAGAGGAGGGTTCATAGGGAGCTCTCAAGGGATGACTCCAGTGGAACAGATGGTAGAGAGGTCGAGGTCCCTGTTAGACTTCAGTCCAATAGGGGTTCCTCCAGATGCCATGAGACACTCAGGTTTGGGACTGCTAACTTCGCAGATCTCAAGTGCAAATGTGCCGCAAACATCAGTAATGCAGGCTGGGAATCTCTCTTTGCAAGGTTTAACTGCACAACAACTGAATGAATGGTTAGACAAGTTAAATTCACCACAGACTACCCCTGCAACAGCAGAGCAGTAAGAAAGAGAAGAGTACCTGAATTTTGTGAAGTTGGGCATGGAAGCAGCTGTAGTAGTTGAAGGAAGCATGGGAGTGAACAGACTAGAGTCTTACACTGAAGCAGAATTGAGGTACTTGTGCCCAAAAATAACTAAAGAAGTGAGCAAGGTGCATCAGAGGTTGGCAAACTTAGCAGACAAATATGGCATAGACTTAGACAATACTAAGCATCTGAAGAGGAGCTACAGGTTAGACTTCGAGCCGAAGGATTTTGATCACATGAGGTCTACTGGAATGAAGGCACACCTCAAAGAGATACTGCAGAGCGCCCAAGTTTGGGGAGCATTAGAAAAGTGGGAAGGCAGATGGGCAAAGAAAAGAGATAAAAGAGTGATTGCTCAGAGCAGCAGCAGGTGAAACCAGCATCGGATACCGGTACAATAAAAATGCTACCCATGAGAAAAACAGCTGGAGGGGTTCTTGTCCAGGTACCATGGTCCACCAGGGGTGACATTCTGTCATTTACGAATGACTTTCCCAGGCTGAGGGAGAAGCCAATAGAGTGGTATGAGGAGACAGACAGGTTTGTGAAGCTTACAAAATGTCTCTGGGAGGACCTGAATACATTGTTCCTTCTGATTTGTGACTCGAGTGCAAGAGAAGCGTTGATTGGCCAACCGCAGAACCGGCAAGGGACAAGGTTACTGGAGCACCATCTCTGGATGTAATGAGGTACTACTATAAGGTGATTGAGTTTTTGAAGCAGAAGGTGTCGCCGCAGAATATTGATTGGCAAAAGATTGATTGAACGGCACAGGAAGCTCGAGAGTCGATACATGCCTACTATGAGAGGTTGTTGAAAGCGTACAAGCATTACAGCGGTACAGAGGTCATAGAGCCGAAAGACATGAATCACCTTGGGTTCAGGTTTGTTGAAGGGCTGAAATCAGAGATTAGCCAGATGATTAAGAATCATTTGATCTGTCGGCAAGCGAAGCCGATTGATGACGTGTTGCAGTATGTGAAATACTGTAGTGACGACATTGAGTTGAAGCAGAGAAAGTTAAAGGAGAAAGTGATGGTGATGCATATTAAGGCAGCACAAGCAGGGATGCAGGGAAATGGAGTACAACAGATGGTGCAACAGCAGCAAGGAAACTGGATGTTTCAGGCGCAAGTGAGAGGCAGAGGTCGAGGAGGTTTTGTGAACCGTGGTCCAGATTTAAATACTGTTACAGTTCAAAATGATGTACAGGGGATGAAGAAGGTGTTACCATTTCATGCATGCAGGGGCGTCGGACACTGGAAGCGGGAGTGCCCGATGATGGTGCAGGAGAGGGTTGTTCAACAAAGCAATGATGTCAGTACGTTTCAAAATGTTAAAGGACCAAGAATGAGGGGTCCAAATCCGAACTTCCAGAATAACATGGTTCAGATGCAGGGTCTCCAACCCATGCAACAAGTACAGATGCCACGTGTGCAACCAGTGCAGATGCAGCAAATGCAACAGCAGATTCCCATGGTACCTAGACAGCAAATGCAGTTGCCCTTAGCACCAATGGGACAGCAACAGGTGATGCTTCCTCAACAGGTCACAGGTCAAGGAATGAGTCAAAATAATGCAATACAACAGTTCCCATTGCGTGGTGAGAATTGAGTAAATGATGACTGGTTGGATGAGAGTTCAGACAATGAGGAGTGTAGACTTGCAGCGTCCCTAGAAGTAGATCAGAGTGGGCCCTATATGCAAGGGAAAGCGATGGGTCACAAGGTTTCGTTCTTGGTTGACACAGGAGCTACGCGCTCTACAGTCAGAAGTGCGGAGGTTCCGAAATTGTCCCTTTCGGGACATACAATAAAGGTAGAAGGAGTGGCAAACCAGCTCCTGACTAACCCGATTACAGATCCGGTTCAGGATGAGATTGGTACCTTCCAGGGATTGCACAGATTTGTGGTTTGCGACTCAAGTTTGGTGTCCCTACTGGGAAGAGACTTACTGTGTAAGACGAGGTGTTCTATCACTTGTTCCAATGAAGGGATAGAGGTGCAGACAAACAGTGACGATGAAGGGGATGATGGTCAGGTCTCAGAGCCTGAGACGGAGACGGAGACAACAGATGAGGAATACCCCCTGATAAGCTTCTTCCCAATGTTCACAGTGACTTATTTGCCCGCAGACTTGCAGGGGACAGTCACAGAGAAAGTGTGGGACTTGACAGGAAAGGAAGTGGGATTGATAAAAGGAGTAGAACCAGTCAAAGTTGATGTGAAGCCAAATGCTGTGTTCCCCCAGGTAACGCAGTACCACATGGCACAGGATGTCCTCATACAGGTAACGCAGATAATTGCAGACTTTGTGAAGCAAGGGGTCCTGAAGGAAGTGATGAGCAGCCCATGTAATTCACCTATAATGGGATTGAGGAAGCCTTCTGGGAAAGTTCGAATTGTTCAAGACTTAAGAAAGATCAATGACCTTATGGTGAAGTTTTGCCCAGTGGTGCCAAATCCAGCTGTGATTATGTTTCAGGTCCCATGCGATGCATAGTGTTTTACGGTAGTTGATTTGTCCCAAGCATTCCTTTATGTGCCTCTTCACGACAGCCAATTTCTCTTCAGTTTTAAATTATTGGACAAGGTTTACAGTTGGTGTTGAATTCCTCATGGGTTTTTTTAGTCACTTTCCATCTCCAATCAAATTCTGAAGAAAGATTTGGAGTCATTGGAATTGCCTTTCCAATCGACTCTAGTGCAGTACATTGATGACTTGTTGATCGCATCCAAAACTAGAGATGATTGCAAGTATGATACCATTGCCTTACTAAACCACTTGGAAAGAATGGGCATAAGGTGTCCCCAAAGAAGCTGCAATATTGTTAGAAAGAGGTGAACTACTTAGGTCATCTAATTGAGAAGGGATCGAGGAAAATATCCAAGGAAAGAGTGACCGCCATATTACAGATGAGTCCCCCAACGACACGGAGAGATGTTAGGATGTTTTTGGGAATGGTGGGCTACTGTCGTCAGTGGATCCCTAATTTCTCAATTATCTCCAAGCCGCTTGTGAGACTGACGGTTAAGGAAGTTAAGGATGGCCCAGATACTATAACTATGTCTGAGAAAGAGATGAAGGAGTTTATTGAGTTGAGGGAGCGTATGTGCAGGGCTCCAGCTTTAGGTATGCCTGATTACACGAAACCTTTTGTCCTGTTTTGTCATGAACGTGATGCTTGTTCCTTGTCTGTCCTGACACAGGTCCATGGAGGTGCAAACCGACCAGTAGCATATTTTTCAGCTACTTTGGACCCAGTCACAGCAGCCTTACCGGGTTGTCTGCGTGCCGTTGCAGCAGTTGGTAAAAGCCTCACATAGTGTGAAGGCATAGTGATGGGACACCCTTTAACGGTTATGGTCCCACATTCAGTCAAGATTTTACTGACCCGGACCAAAACTCAGCACATGACAAATGCCAGATTGACGAAATATGAAACGATTATAATGGGGTCACCAAATGTGTCACTGAAAAGATGTACTGTGTTGAACCTGGCAACTTTGCTACCAAATGAGAATACAGAAGTTGAGGATGCTGATGATGTAGAACACGATTGTCTTGAGGTAACTGAACTGTGCACCAAACCGAGACCTGACATTCGAGATACCCAATTGGAAGAAAATGATTACATTATTTTTGTAGATGGCTCATGTTTAAGAGATTCAGTAGGAGTACTGAGAGCTGGATACCCTGTGTGTACGATCACTGGTATCCTAGAAGAATCTTGGCTTGAAAGGGTATATTCTGCTCAAGTGGCTGAATTGCTTGCTCTTACTAGGGCATGCCATGCCGCTGACAAAATGAAGGTAACTATCTATACTGACAGCAGATTCGGACTTGGTATTGTCCATGATTTTGGCCAATTATGGTCACAGAGGGGTTTCCTGACCTCCTCTGGTTCTCCAGTGAAAAACAGTGAGAGAATTAAGGAGTTGTTGCACGCGATTTAGTTACCTCTTGAAATTGCCGTGGTGAAATGCAGTGCTCATGTGAAATCACAAGACTTTGTGTCAATGGGAAATGGATATGCGGATCAAGTTGTGAGATTTTGCGCATTGAATTGTATATCGTTCAAGGATCAGTGGGAATTGTTACCTGAAACAGAAAATGAGACATGCACAGGTTACGCATTAAGGGTGGTTGACACGTTGGAGGAATTAAAATTGTTGCAGGGTCATGCCAGCAGAGAGGAGAAACACTCTTTGCTTAAGAAGCAATGTGTAGAAAGACCAGATGATTTGTGGGTTTCAGATGAGGGGAAAATGGTTTTGACGAACAGTCTTCTGTCACAGTTTGCAAGGTTTTACCATGGACAGGCACATATTGGGAGAGATGCCATGATCAGGTTGTTCAAAATCGATTGGTTCAACCCGAAGTTCAGACAAGCCGCAGAAGTGATTTGTCACAGGTGCATCATCTGTCAACAGATGAATGCGGGGAAAGGGACAGTGGTGAATTTGAGCCACCTTGGGAGAGCAGGAGGTCCATTTAGCAGAATGCAATTGGATTTTATTGAGATGCCTGTGTGTGGAGGTCTGAGATACGTGTTGGTGATTGTGTGCATCTTCAGTCACTGGATCGAAGCTTACCCTACATGCAGAAATGACAGTCTCACAGTAGCAAAGCTGCCTCTTAGGGAATTGATTGCATGTTTTGGGTTTCCGATCTCTTTAGGATCAGATAGGGGAAGTCACTTCAACAATGAGGTGGTTAAGCTCTTGTGTGCAGCATTGAACATTAAACAGAAGTTGCATTGTAGTTACGGCCCTGAAGCATCAGGATTAGTGGGGCAGATGAATGGTACCCTGAAGTCGAGAATGGCAAAAATGTGTGCAGCTACAAATTTGAAATGGCCTGATGCGTTGCCCTTAGTGCTAATGTCAATGAGAAACACACCCAACAAGAAAACAGGACTGTCTCCTCATGAAATTCTCATGGGCCGAGCTATGAGACTGCCCGCGGTGCCTGCAAATGCTCTTGTGAATATCACGGATGATATGGTGTTGGACTACTGCAAGGGTCTGGCTGACGTGGTCCACTCTTTCTCTCACCAGGTGGAAGCAACCACATGGCCACCGATAAATGATCCAGGTCACAACCTGAAGGCTGGTGACTGGGTTGTCATCAAGAAACGCGTGAGGAAGTCGTGTTTGGAGCCACGTTGGAAGGGGCCATATCAACTAATAATGACAACTACTACTGCTGTGAAGTGTGCGGGAATTCCAAACTGGATTCATGCCAGTCACACGAAAAAGGTGACGTGTCCAACTGATGAGGAAATTGAGTTGTCGAAAATAACAGCTTCAGAAAGGGAAGTCTCAGGGCCGGAGAGTAATCAAAGGGGAATTGGTACTGAAGGAGAGCCTGTTGAGGACGGCTTGGTCACTTCAGTAAGAGACGAGACCCAGAGGAGATACGGTGAGCCTATCTCAACTGAGGCACCAGGAGGACTGACCCAAAGAGAGGTTCTCCCAGAAGCAGATGGATATGGGTTTGAAGTTGAGCCCCTGACAGACCCAGAGGGCGAAGGAGTTGAGTCAGAAGAAAGTCAGAGTGCTCAGACTCCTCCTGAGCCCATTGTAGGTGCAGCAAAAGAAAACACAATAGAACAAGAGGAGGGCATTGAGCTACAACTCGGGAAGTTAGACAACAGAGGGACTTTAAAGGGAGATAAGTGGCCTTAACCGCAAGTGACAAAAGGAAAGGTGGTTGTTGATGAGACAATTGGAGAAGAGATCGATACAACAAGGAAGGAAGACCTAAGCGAAGGAGAATTACAGGGGGACCGCAAGTTGAAAAGAAAGAGAGTAACAAATAGAAGGTACGCAGGTCCTGAATGGGCATACGCAACATCAGCTGAGTGGCAACAAGAATTCTTGCCATTCTGTTTTGATCGAGAAGTCCCAGGTCAATACTATGGTACCTGCGTTTGGCTACAAAGAAAAGAGATTGTGTTAAGTTGAAATTGAGCTAAAAGAAGCTGAGAAAAGAGACTGATAAGTTACCGGATGTGACACTGTTATCCTGAATTGACCTTTTGAAAACTGATTGTGACAAGCTGCTAACTGAATTGACAAGGATCCTAGGAGTGAATTAAAATCTGTAAATACTTCCCAAAGAGAGACTTTGCTTAGCTTTGCCGAGAAAAGAAAAAAAAAAAAAGAAAGAAAAAAAAAAAATAAGGTTTTAAACCATCCTGAGTTGGTTGTTTACACTTATAGCATTCTGCTTTCTGATTCTTTACAGATCATGCCCAGCACGGGAGATGATAATGGGGGAAGTAGGCGTTGTAAATATTTGGGTGCTGCTTTGGGCATTGTATGTGTGATATTCATTATAGCTTTGTTTGTGGAAATGCGATTAGTGGATGAGAATGAAACTAACAATGCTACAATCCCTGAGACTGCTACACTAACACCTTGGGAGAAGTTTGAGCAAGATACGAAGTATTTGAATGAAGGCACTAACACAAAAGGAGAACTGTCTACTAATGTTTTCTATCGCTTGCTGAGTGAATATGTTGATACCATGGATGCCAAAGCTGTTATGTGTGTACACAAATTCCTGTTTCAGTACAAGAGGGAGTTACCTTTCATAGTTTACCCTTTACCTATGGGATAAGCTGTAGTTTGTTACTAACCTGGTTCTGTCACCAGGAAGAAATAAAATATTTCTATTCTAATCATGACCTTGTGTTCTCTTATGTGCCTATCATAGAAGATTTGAATAGCGTAGCTAAATATTATGCCATAAAGTTGGTCAAGGGGTTCTGTGAAGCAACGTCAACAATTAGTACATCTTATGCACACCGCAATAATTTGACTTGCTTGCTTACACCTGTAGAGAAAAACCTTCTAGATCACACAGAAGATAGAAGGAGGGCTTTGAAGGGGAAACTAGAGAAAGGCTTGCAGCAATGATCCTTTATTAATAGTGGGAGTTACAGTTGAGTTAGGGAACAAGGTATGGATGGTATGAGACATGTTATTTGGGGATAGTTTTCCCAAAGATATATCAGCTAGAGGACTTGAAGAAGTTTCCGAGGGCGTCTGAATTACATCGTACTAGACAAAAGAGACAGTCTGCTGCTGGTGTAGTAGGAGACATATTTGGATCAATAATTCCTTCAGTGGGAGTTATCTTAAACTCCATAAAGATTCAACAGTTGTCTACTATTGTGGATAACATGCTGACAAATTTCACAGGAGCTATACTCCTGATGGATACTGAACTTGCTGCAGAAAGAGCTATGACTCTTCAAAACAGGCTTGCTTTAGACATTCTTTTAGCGAAAAATGGCGGAGTCTGTAAGATGCTTAATGAGCGTCACTGCTGTGCCTACATACCTGACAATAGTAATGAGATTAGAAGTATGATTACTAACCTAACAAGAGATAGTACAGATTTGAAAGAATTGAAGGAACCAGGTGTTTGGGAAAAGGTTAGAAAGGGACTTGCTAAAGTGGGAAGCTGGTTTAGTAATATTTGGCATGGGATATTGGCAAAAATAATACAGGGGATATTGATTGTTTTGGCTTGTTTATTAAACCATCCTCATCCTTTCCTTGCCCTATAACGCACTTCTCCTCCTTATGAAGGAAGAGTTTTTCCTTAACTTGCCGAGATTTGCTGTTCTATCCTGGCTGATGGCGAATCGACTGCTGTCCTGAGGACGAAGACTGATACTGTCTGCCGACCCATTTGGAGGGGTAACTATCTGATGATAAATTGTAATTGTCTGGTTGCCTTTTCTTTCTAGGTACCAACTGCTCTTTTGACAGAGACCATAGTAAGATGTTTTCTAAATTTGTGTTGCTAAATTGTTTTGCATGGAGCCCAACATGCTGATGCTAATTAGAGGTTAGTTAAGGAATTCACTAATATTGGGTGCAAATAGACAAATGACTGAATCTTTGCTTTTTTGAATACTGTACTAATGATACTCTGCTAAAGTTGATTCATGTTGACATCGTGCTTTGTTCTGATGTTCCTGATTTTTGCTTTGATAAAGTTTTATTCAAGTTGCCATATTATAATGCTTTTGGTGTGCTTATTGATATTGAGACTAATAAACATGACCTTAGAATTGTAACTAATAGGGAATAAATATCTTAACCTTTATTAGCTTTGCATGATCATTTATTGGTTGAAAGGTCATGGTGTTTCAGTCTTATTGGAGGGTATTGGTAAGGCGAATCGATTAGTTATTGTGAATACTGATGAAGTGATTGATCTATTGATTGAAATGCCAAATAGCTATCTCATCTTAAGGAGTCCCCAATCAGGGTCAAAAGGTTAATTGGCCTAAAACGAGTCCCTGTGTAAATAAATTAGCTAGGTCGGGACGCGTTATCACCCCTACCCATGATCATTCGAGGGGGTGTCTCCGGGGGCTTCTGTCTCTCACTAACCATTCCTCCCCAGTGTGACTACCTCTGTGGCATCTCCCTGTATTGGTTTCAGACTTACATCAGGGGGAGGGTTGTAGCCTCTATCACATCTCCTGTTCATCAACCCCTCTTCGTGGGACAGGTCCGGTCCCTAAGGGTCTACCAATCTGCACAGCACAGCAGGTCAACCCATATCATGCAATCCTCTTCTACCTTCTCATCAGTTATCACCTTTCTCATTCTATGCTCTCCAGCCACTACCCATTCATCAGTGTCTCTCATCTATCCTAAAAATCTAGGTCCAAGTTTTCCATCCAATGAATAGCAATTTGCTTTTTGGCCAGTATGAGATCCAATTGTGCAAACCATCTCTGCATATTACAATCTCTGAGGGAGGGAATGAGCTTCAATAAACACAACTTGAGGGCTCCAGTTGGATCCTTATCACGTTCCATAATTTAGCTACGTCCTCAGGTCAATATGTCAGCACCTCAGGGCATGTCCAGACCACAAGCAGGAATTTGGCCTGTTATTTATTTGGCACTCGTCTGGTCATTGGGGGTAAAGGCGATGTAACCTCATGGGTGTAAGGTATGTACGATGAAACATCTGGACATACACCAGTTTAAACATGTCGTTACTAAGGTTTTCCTGACTTGGATGCATGTCTGTCTCATTTTCTCTTTCTGTCAGTGATTCCTGTAAGTCCTCCTTCCAACCATGTTGTTCTTTCATTACTAGCTGTGTTCTATTCTCAAGACCTAGCTTGAGTACCATTAGTTCCAGCTTACTTTTTTTCCCCGCTCCAACCATCGGAACCAGTATCCTGTCCAACTTCATAAACATAGTACGAGGTTTTGGACATACTGAGTTCTGCAGTACATAGAGGCACTGTGGGAGAAACACCATTTCAGCAGCCTCTAGGCTACCAATTGTGGGCAAGGGCAGCATATTCCAAAATTGTAGTGCGGCCTGGATTTCATCCACCACTAGCCGCGGTCAGAAAAGGAAAGCCGGCGGTTTCCCGCTGCCCCTGTGAATCCTCCACGGCGGCGCTGCTTCCGACCCCCTTCCCTCCAGCCTGGTTCTGGCGGTTTTCACCGGTTTTCATCCCAGTGGCAATGTGTTAAGTATTTGCACCCACACACAGTAACACAGTGAAAACACTACAAATGGTACCACACCATTTTAGAAAAATAGCCAATATTTATCTAAGTAAAACAAGACTGAGACGACAAAAATCAAAAATTCACAAGCAAAGATATGAATTTTTAAAGATTAACTCCTGATAAAGTGCTTAGAGACACAATAGCTCCAACTGGGGCTATCACAACGTCGTTGACGGAGTCGTTTCCGACAGTCCGATGCCACTCACAAGGCATTGCAGCACCTGTCATGGAGTCGCACAGACCCCAGGTACAGCACCTTTGAAAACGATGAAACAAAGACGTTGCACAGAGTCGCGGAGGTGAGGCATAGCTGGAACCGGTGCGGCGTTCGTTCCTTACTGCTACTTGGGAGGTGAGGTGTCAGTTCCTTACAGCAAGGGAGGTAATGCGTCGGCTCTTTATGGTTGCAGGGGAAATAATGCGGTGCCAGTGGCGAGGCGTCGGTTCCTTACGATCCGGCGGTGCCAATGAATGCAGCGGATCAAGATGCAATGGGGCGACCTCGTTGGGTCACAATCACACCATGGGGATACAGGGGCAGCAGCGGAGTCGGGTGTTGAGGATGTCAGTGACACGGCACTCAGGACTCACGATGTTGTGGAACTTCAGAGGTGCTGTGGCGGCTTCGGGCCAGCGGCAATGGGTCTGTGGCATCGGTTGCAGTCGTTGCAGTTCAGTGGGGTCCACAGCTTTGGATGTAGGCAACAGCATTGGTTCTGGAGTTGTCCGGAGCCTGTATCCTCTTGTTGTCAGACCAGCTTTTACCCAAGGGCCCAGGAAATGGAGTGGGCCGCCCCCACCTGGCGAGTCAGGGTCCTCAGCAAGAGAACCCAGGGGCTGCCAGGTGAAGTCTTTAATCTCCCTGAGACTTCTTAACAGGAGGCAAGACTACCCCTGCAACAGCAGAGCGGTAAGAATGAGAAGAGTACCTGAATTTTGTGAAGTTGGGCATGGAAGCAGCTGTAGTAGTTGAAGGAAGCATGGGAGTGAACAGACTAGAGTCTTACACTGAAGCAGAATTGAGGTACTTGTGCCCAAAAATAACTAAAGAAGTGAGCAAGGTGCATCAGAGGTTGGCAAACTTAGCAGACAAATATGGCATAGACTTAGACAATACTAAGCATCTGAAGAGGAGCTACAGGTTAGACTTCGAGCCGAAGGATTTTGATCACATGAGGTCTACTGGAATGAAGGCACACCTCAAAGAGATACTGCAGAGCGCCCAAGTTTGGGGAGCATTAGAAAAGTGGGAAGGCAGATGGGCAAAGAAAAGAGATAAAAGAGTGATTGCTCAGAGCAGCAGCAGGTGAAACCAGCATCGGATACCGGTACAATAAAAATGCTACCCAGGAGAAAAACAGCTGGAGGGGTTCTTGTCCAGGTACCATGGTCCACCAGGGGTGACATTCTGTCATTTACGAATGACTTTTCCAGGCTGAGGGAGAAGCCAATAGAGTGGTATGAGCAGACAGACAGGTTTGTGAAGCTTACAAAATGTCTCTGGGAGGACCTGAATACATTGTTCCTTCTGATTTGTGATTTGTGACTCGAGTGCAAGAGAAGCGTTGATTGGCCAACCGCAGAACCGGCAAGGGACAAGGTTACTGGAGCACCATCTCTGGATGTAATGAGGTACTACTATAAGGTGATTGAGTTTTTGAAGCAGAAGGTGTCGCCGCAGAATATTGATTGGCAAAAGATTGATCGAACGGCACAGGAAGCTCGAGAGTCGATACATGCCTACTATGAGAGGTTGTTGAAAGCGTACAAGCATTACAGCGGTACAGAGGTCATAGAGCCGAAAGACATGAATCACCTTGGGTTCAGGTTTGTTGAAGGGCTGAAATCAGAGATTAGCCAGATGATTAAGAATCATTTGATCTGTCGGCAAGCGAAGCCGATTGACGACGTGTTGCAGTATGTGAAATACTGTAGTGAAGACATTGAGTTGAAGCAGAGAAAGTTAAAGGAGAAAGTGATGGTGATGCATATTAAGGCAGCACAAGCAGGGATGCAGGGAAATGGAGTACAACAGATGGTGCAACAGCAGCAAGGAAACTGGATGTTTCAGGCGCAAGTGAGAGGCAGAGGTCGAGGAGGTTTTGTGAACCGTGGTCCAGATTTAAATACTGTTACAGTTCAAAATGATGTACAGGGGATGAAGAAGGTGTTACCATTTCATGCATGCAGGGGCGTCGGACACTGGAAGCGGGAGTGCCCGATGATGGTGCAGGAGAGGGTTGTTCAACAAAGCAATGATGTCAGTATGTTTCAAAATGTTAAAGGACCAAGAATGAGGGGTCCAAATCCGAACTTCCAGAATAACATGGTTCAGATGCAGGGTCTCCAACCCATGCAGCAAGTACAGATGCCACGTGTGCAACCAGTGCAGATGCAGCAAATGCAACAGCAGATTCCCATGGTACCTAGACAGCAAATGCAGTTGCCCTTAGCACCAATGGGACAGCAACAGGTGATGCTTCCTCAACAGGTCACAGGTCAAGGAATGAGTCAAAATATTGCAATACAACAGTTCCCATTGCGTGGTGAGAATTGAGTAAACGATGACTGGTTGGATGAGAGTTCAGACAATGAGGAGTGTAGACTTGCAGCGTCCCTAGAAGTAGATCAGAGAGGGCCCTATATGCAAGGGAAAGTGATGGGTCACAAGGTTCCGTTCTTGGTTGACACAGGAGCTACGTGCTCTACAGTCAGAAGTTCGGAGGTTCCGAAATTGTCCCTTTCGGGACATACAATAAAGGTAGAAGGAGTGGCAAACCAGCTCCTGACTAACCCGATTACAGATCCGGTTCAGGATGAGATTGGTACCTTCCAGGGATTGCACAGATTTGTGGTTTGCGACTCAAGTTTGGTGTCCCTACTGGGAAGAGACTTACTGTGTAAGACGAGGTGTTCTATCACTTGTTCCAATGAAGGGATAGAGGTGCAGACAAACAGTGACGATGAAGGGGATGATGGTCAGGTCTCAGAGCCTGAGACGGAGACGGAGACAACAGATGAGGAATACCCCCTGATAAGCTTCTTCCCAATGTTCACAGTGACTTATTTGCCCGCAGACTTGCAGGGGATAGTCACAGAGAAAGTGTGGGACTTGACAGGAAAGGAAGTGGGATTGATAAAAGGAGTAGAACCAGTCAAAGTTGATGTGAAGCCAAATGCTGTGTTCCCCCAGGTACCGCAGTACCACATGGCACAGGATGTCCTCAT
The DNA here is from genome assembly GCF_031143425.1 of Pleurodeles waltl. NCBI lineage: Eukaryota > Metazoa > Chordata > Amphibia > Caudata > Salamandridae > Pleurodeles > Pleurodeles waltl. Next base: position 315,041,774 of record NC_090440.1, on the reverse strand, counting down.
ACAGGTAACGCAGATAATTGCAGACTTTGTGAAGCAAGGGGTCCTGAAGGAAGTGATGAGCAGCCCATGTAATTCACCTATAATGGGATTGAGGAAGCCTTCTGGGAAAGTTCGAATTGTTCAAGACTTAAGAAAGATCAATGACCTTATGGTGAAGTGTTGCCCAGTGGTGCCAAATCCAGCTGTGATTATGTTTCAGGTCCCATGCGATGCATAGTGTTTTACGGTAGTTGATTTGTCCCAAGCATTCCTTTATGTGCCTCTTCACGTGGACAGCCAATTTCTCTTCAGTTTTAAATTATTGGACAAGGTTTACAGTTGGTGTTGAATTCCTCAAGGGTTTTTTGAGTCACTTTCCATCTCCAATCAAATCCTGAAGAAAGATTTTGAGTCATTGGAATTGCCTTTCCAATCGACTCTAGTGCAGTACATTGACGACTTGTTGATCGCATCCAAAACTAGAGATGATTGCAAGTATGATACCATTGCCTTACTAAACCACTTGGAAAGAATGGGCATAAGGTGTCCCCAAAGAAGCTGCAATATTGTTAGAAAGAGGTGAACTACTTAGGTCATCTAATTGAGAAGGGATCGAGGAAAATATCCAAGGAAAGAGTGACCGCCATATTACAGATGAGTCCCCCAATGACACGGAGAGACGTTAGGATGTTTTTGGGAATGGTGGGCTACTGTCGTCAGTGGATCCCTAATTTCTCAATTATCTCCAAGCCGCTTGTGAGACTGACGGTTAAGGAAGTTAAGGATGGGCCAGATACTATAACTATGTCTGAGAAAGATATGAAGGCGTTTATTGAGTTGAGGGAGCGTATGTGCAGGGCTCCAGCTTAAGGTATGCCTGATTACACGAAACCTTTTGTCCTGTTTTGTCATGAACGTGATGCTTGTTCCTTGTCTGTCCTGACACAGGTCCATGGAGGTGCAAACCGACCAGTAGCATATTTTTCAGCTACTTTGGACCCAGTCACAGCAGCCTTACCGGGTTGTCTGCGTGCCGTTGCAGCAGTTGGTAAAAGCCTCACATAGTGTGAAGGCATAGTGATGGGACACCCTTTAACGGTTATGGTCCCACATTCAGTCAAGATTTTACTGACCCGGACCAAAACTCAGCACATGACAAATGCCAGATTGACGAAATATGAAACGATTATATTGGGGTCACCAAATGTGTCACTGAAAAGATGTACTGTGTTGAACCTGGCAACTTTGCTACCAAATGAGAATACAGAAGTTGAGGATGCTGATGATGTAGAACACGATTGTCTTGAGGTAACTGAACTGTGCACCAAACCGAGACCTGACATTCGAGATACCCAATTGGAAGAAAATGATTACATTATTTTTGTAGATGGCTCATGTTTAAGAGATTCAGTAGGAGTACTGAGAGCTGGATACCCTGTGTGTACGATCACTGGTATCCTAGAAGCATCTTGGCTTGAAAGGGTATATTCTGCTCAAGTGGCTGAATTGCTTGCTCTTACTAGGGCATGCCATGCCGCTGACAAAATGAAGGTAACTATCTATACTGACAGCAGATTCAGACTTGGTATTGTCCATGATTTTGGCCAATTATGGTCACAGAGGGGTTTCCTGACCTCCTCTGGTTCTCCAGTGAAAAACAGTGAGAGAATTAAGGAGTTGTTGCACACGATTTAGTTACCTCTTGAAATTGCCGTGGTGAAATGCAGTGCTCATGTGAAATCACAAGACTTTGTGTCAATGGGAAATGGATATGCGGATCAAGTTGTGAGATTTTGCGCATTGAATTGTATATCGTTCAAGGATCAGTGGGAATTGTTACCTGAAACAGAAAATGAGACATGCACAGGTTACGCATTAAGGGTGGTTGACACGTTGGAGGAATTAAAATTGTTGCAGGGTCATGCCAGCAGAGAGGAGAAACACTCTTTGCTTAAGAAGCAATGTGTAGAAAGACCAGATGATTTGTGGGTTTCAGATGAGGGGAAAATGGTTTTGACGAACAGTCTTCTGTCACAGTTTGCAAGGTTTTACCATGGACAGGCACATATTGGGAGAGATGCCATGATCAGGTTGTTCAAAATCGATTGGTTCAACCCGAAGTTCAGACAAGCCGCAGAAGTGATTTGTCACAGGTGCATCATCTGTCAACAGATGAATGCGGGGAAAGGGACAGTGGTGAATTTGAGCCACCTTGGGAGAGCAGGAGGTCCATTTAGCAGAATGCAATTGGATTTTATTGAGATGCCTGTGTGTGGAGGTCTGAGATACGTGTTGGTGATTGTGTGCATCTTCAGTCACTGGATCGAAGCTTACCCTACATGCAGAAATGACAGTCTCACAGTAGCAAAGCTGCCTCTTAGGGAATTGATTGCACGTTTCGGGTTTCCGATCTCTTTAGGATCAGATAGGGGAAGTCACTTCAACAATGAGGTGGTTAAGCTCTTGTGTGCAGCATTGAACATTGAACAGAAGTTGCATTGTAGTTACGGCCCTGAAGCATCAGGATTAGTGGGGCAGATGAATGGTACCCTGAAGTCGAGAATGGCAAAAATGTGTGCAGCTACAAATTTGAAATGGCCTGATGCGTTGCCCTTAGTGCTAATGTCAATGAGAAACACACCCAACAAGAAAACAGGACTGTCTCCTCATGAAATTCTCATGGGCCGAGCTATGAGACTGCCCGCGGTGCCTGCAAATGCTCTTGTGAATATCACGGATGATATGGTGTTGGACTACTGCAAGGGTCTGGCTGACGTGGTCCGCTCTTTCTCTCACCAGGTGGAAGCAACCACATGGCCACCGATAAATGATCCAGGTCACAACCTGAAGGCTGGTGACTGGGTTGTCATCAAGAAACGCGTGAGGAAGTTGTGTTTGGAGCCACGTTGGAAGGGGCCATATCAACTAATAATGACAACTACTACTGCTGTGAAGTGTGCGGGAATTCCAAACTGGATTCATGCCAGTCACACGAAAAAGGTGACGTGTCCAAATGATGAGGAAATTGAGTTGTCGAAAATAACAGCTTCAGAAAGGGAAGTCTCAGGGCCGGAGAGTAATCAAAGGGGAATTGGTACTGAAGGAGAGCCTGTTGAGGACGGCTTGGTCACTTCAGTAAGAGACGAGACCCAGAGGAGATACGGTGAGCCTATCTCAACTGAGGCACCAGGAGGACTGACCCAAAGAGAGGTTCTCCCAGAAGCAGACGGATATGGGTTTGAAGTTGAGCCCCTGACAGACCCAGAGGGCGAAGGAGTTGAGTCAGAAGAAAGTCAGAGTGCCCAGACTCCTCCTGAGCCCATTGTAGGTCCAGCAAAAGAAAACACCATAGAACAAGAGGAGGGCATTGAGCTACAACTCGGGAAGTTAGACAAAAGAGGGACTTTAAAGGGAGATAAGTGGCCTTAACCGCAAGTGACAAAAGGAAAGGTGGTTGTTGATGAGACAATTGGAGAAGAGATCGATACAACAAGGAAGGAAGACCTAAGCGAAGGAGAATTACAGGGGGACCGCAAGTTGAAAAGAAAGAGAGTAACAAATAGAAGGTACGCAGGTCCTGAATGGGCATACGCAACATCAGCTGAGTGGCAACAATAATTCTTGCCATTCTGTTTTGATCGAGAAGTCCCAGGTCAATACTATGGTACCTGCGTTTGGCTACAAAGAAAAGAGATTGTGTTAAGTTGAAATTGAGCTAAAAGAAGCTGAGAAAAGAGACTGATAAGTTACCGGATGTGACACTGTTATCCTGAATTGACCTTTTGAAAACTGATTGTGACAAGCTGCTAACTAAATTTACAAGGATCCTAGGAGTGAATTAAAATCTGTAAATACTTCCCAAAGAGAGACTTTGCTTAGCTTTGCCGAGAAAAGAAAAAAAAAAAAAGGTTTTAAACCATCCTGAGTTGGTTGTTTACACTTATAGCATTCTGCTTTCTGATTCTTTACAGATCATGCCCAGCACGGGAGATGATAATGGGGGAAGTAGGCGTTGTAAATATTTGGGTGCTGCTTTGGGCATTGTATGTGTGATATTCATTATAGCTTTGTTTGTGGAAATGCGATTAGTGGATGAGAATGAAACTAACAATGCTACAATCCCTGAGACTGCTACACTAACACCTTGGGAGAAGTTTGAGCAAGATACGAAGTATTTGAATGAAGGCACTAACACAAAAGGAGAACTGTCTACTAATGTTTTCTATCGCTTGCTGAGTGAATATGTTGATACCATGGATGCCAAAGCTGTTATGTGTGTACACAAATTCCTGTTTCAGTACAAGAGGGAGTTACCTTTCATAGTTTACCCTTTACCTATGGGATAAGCTGTTGTTTGTTACTAACCTGGTTCTGTAACCAGGAAGAAATAAAATATTTCTATTCTAATCATGACCTTGTGTTCTCTTATGTGCCTATCATAGAAGATTTGAATAGCGTAGCTAAATATTATGCCATAAAGTTGGTCAAGGGGTTCTGTGAAGCGACGTCAACAATTAGTACATCTTATGCACACCGCAATAATTTGACTTGCTTGCTTACACCTGTAGAGGAAAACCTTCTAGATCACACAGAAGATAGAAGGAGGGTTTTGAAGGGGAAACTAGAGAAAGGCTTGCAGCAATGATCCTTTATTAATAGTGGGAGTTACAGTTGAGTTAGGGAACAAGGTATGGATGGTATGAGACATGTTATTTGGGGATAGTTTTCCCAAAGATATATCAGCTAGAGGACTTGAAGAAGTTTCCGAGGGCATCTGAATTACATCGTACTAGACAAAAGAGACAGTCTGCTGCTGGTGTAGTAGGAGACATATTTGGATCAATAATTCCTTCAGTGGGAGTTATCTTAAACTCCATAAAGATTCAACAGTTGTCTAATATTGTGGATAACATGCTGACAAATTTCACAGGAGCTATACTCCTGATGGATACTGAACTTGCTGCAGAAAGAGCTATGACTCTTCAAAACAGGCTTGCTTTAGACATTCTTTTAGCAAAAAATGGCGGAGTCTGTAAGATGCTTAATGAGCGTCACTGCTGTGCCTACATACCTGACAATAGTAATGAAATTAGAAGTATGATTACTAACCTAACAAGAGATAGTACAGATTTGAAAGAATTGAAGGAACCAGGTGTTTGGGAAAAGGTTAGAAAGGGACTTGCTAAAGTGGGAAGCTGGTTTAGTAATATTTGGCATGGGATATTGGCAAAAATAATACAGGGGATATTGATTGTTTTGGCTTGTTTATTAAACCATCCTCATCCTTTCCTTGCCCTATAACGCACTTCTCCTCCTTATGAGGGAAGAGTTTTTCCTTAACTTGCCGAGATTTGCTGTTCTATCCTGGCTGATGGCGAATCGACTGCTGTCCTGAGGACGAAGACTGATACTGTCTGCCGACCCATTTGGAGGGGTAACTATCTGATGATAAATTGTAATTGTCTGTTTGCCTTTTCTTTCTAGGTACCAACTGCTCTTTTGACAGAGACCATAGTTAGATGTTTTCTAAATTTGTGTTGCTAAATTGTTTTGCATGGAGCCCAACATGCTGATGCTAATTAGACGTTAGTTAAGGAATTCACTAATATTGGGTGCAAATAGACAAATGACTGAATCTTTGCTTTTTTTAATACTGTACTAATGATACTCTGCTAAAGTTGATTCATGTTGACATCGTGCTTTGTTCTGATGTTCCTGATTTTTGCTTTTATAAAGTTTTATTCAAGTTGCCATATTATAATGCTTTTGGTGTGCTTATTGATATTGAGACTAATAAACATGACCTTAGAATTGTAACTAATAGGGAATAAATATCTTAACCTTTATTAGCTTTGCATGATCATTTATTGGTTGAAAGGTCATGGTGTTTCAGTCTTATTGGAGGGTATTGGTAAGGCGAATCGATTAGTTATTGTGAATACTGATGAAGTGATTGATCTATTGATTGAAATGCCAAATAGCTATCTCGTCTTAAGGAGTCCCCAATCAGGGTCAAAAGGTTAATTGGCCTAAAATGAGTCCCTGTGTAAATAAATTAGCTAGGTCGGGACGCGTTATCACCCCTACCCATGATCATTCGAGGGGGTGTCTCCGGGGGCTTCTTTCTCTCACTAACCATTCCTCCCCAGTGTGACTACCTCTGTGGCATCTCCCTGTATTGGTTTCAGACTTACATCAGGGGGAGGGTTGTAGCCTCTATCACATCTCCTGTTCATCAACCCCTCTTCGTGGGACAGGTCCGGTCCCTAAGGGTCTACCAATCTGCACAGCACAGCAGGTCAACCCATATCATGCAATTCTCTTCTACCTTCTCATCAGTTATCACCTTTCTCATTCTATGCTCTCCAGCCACTACCCATTCATCAGTGTCTCTCATCTATCCTAAAACTCTAGGTCCAAGTTTTCCATCCAATGAATAGCAATTTGCTTTTTGGCCAGTATGAGATCCAATTGTGCAAACCATCTCTGCATATTACAATCTCTGAGGGAGGGAATGAGCTTCAATAAACACAACTTGAGGGCTCCAGCTGGATCCTTATCACGTTCCATAATTTAGCTACGTCCTCAGGTCAATATGTCAGCACCTCAGGGCATGTCCAGACCACAAGCAGGAATTTGGCCTGTTATTTATTTGGCACTCGTCTGGTCATTGGGGGTAAAGGCGATGTAACCTCGTGCATGTAAGGTATGTACGATGAAACATCTGGACATACACCAGTTTAAACATGTCGTTACTAAGGTTTTCCTGACTTGGATGCATGTCTGTCTCATTTTCTCTTTCTGTCAGTGATTCCTGTAAGTCCTCCTTCCAACCATGTTGTTCTTTCATTACTAGCTGTGTTCTATTCTCAAGACCTAGCTTGAGTACCATTAGTTCCAGCTTACTTTTTTTCCCCGCTCCAACCATCGGAACCAGTAGCCTGTCCAACTTCATAAACATAGTACGAGGTTTTGGACATAGTGAGTTCTGCAGTACATAGAGGCACTGTGGGAGAAACACCATTTCAGCAGCCACTAGGCTACCAATTGTGGGCAAGGGCAGCATATTCCAAAATTGTAGTGCGGCCTGGATTTCATCCACCACTAGCCGCGGTCAGAAAAGGGAAGCCGGCGGTTTCCCGCTGCCCCTGTGAATCCTCCACGGCGGCGCTGCAAGCAGCGCCGCCACGGGGATTCCGACCCCCTTCCCGCCAGCCTGGTTCTGGCGGTTTTCACCGGTTTTCATCCCAGTGGCAATGTGTTAAGTATTTGCACCCACACACAGTAACACAGTGAAAACACTACAAATGGTACCACACCATTTTAGAAAAATAGCCAATATTTATCTAAGTAAAACAAGACTGAAACGACAAAAATAAAAAATTCACAAGCAAAGATATGAATTTTTAAAGATTAACTCCTGATAAAGTGCTTAGAGACACAATAGCTCCAACTGGGGCTATCACAAAGTCGTTGACGGAGTCGTTTTCGACAGTCCGATGCCACTCACAAGGCATTGCAGCACCTGTCATGGAGTCGCACAGACCCCAGGTACAGCACCTTTGAAAACGATGAAACAAAGACGTTGCACAGAGTCGCGGAGGTGAGGCATAGCTGGAACCGGTGCGGCGTTCGTTCCTTACTGCTACTGGGGAGGTGAGGTGTCAGTTCCTTACAGCATGGCAAGGGAGGTAATGCGTCGGCTCTTTATGGTTGCAGGGGAAATAATGCGGTGCCAGTGGCGAGGCGTCGGTTCCTTACGATCCGGCGGTGCCAATGAATGCAGCGGATCAAGATGCAATGGGGCGACCTCGTGGGGTCACAATCACACCATGGGGCCACAGTGGCAGCAGCGGAGTCGGGTGTTGAGGATGTCAGTGACACGGCACTCAGGACTCACGATGTTGTGGAACTTCAGAGGTGCTGTGGCGGCCTCGGGCCAGCGGCAATGGGTCTGTGGCATCGGTTGCAGTCGTTGCAGTTCAGTGGGGTCCACGGCTTTGGATGTAGGCAACAGCATTGGTTCTGGAGTTGTCCGGAGCCTGTATCCTCTTGTTGTCAGGCCAGCTTTTACCCAAGGGCCCAGGAACTGGAGTGGGCCGCCCCCACCTGGCGAGTCAGGGTCCTCAGCAAGAGAACCCAGGGGCTGCCAGGTGAAGTCTTTAATCTCCCTGAGACTTCTTAACAGGAGGCAAGCTCATTCCAAGCCCTTGGAGAAACTTCACAAGCAGGATACATAGCAAAATCCAGTCTTTGTCCTCTCGAAAGCAGAAGCAGCAACTGCATGCCAACCAAGCAAATCACACATAGTAAATGGGGAGTACTCCTCCTCACAGCCCTTTGGCTCTTCTCCTTGGCAGTCTCCTCTTGATCCAGAAGTTTTCCGAAGTTGTGAGGTCAGTAGTCCAATACTTATACTAATTCCTGCCTTTGAAATAGGCAAACTTCAAAAGAAAGTCTTTGTAGTGCACAAGACCCTGCCTTTCCTGTCCTGGTCCCAGGCACAATCTAGGGGTATGGAGACTGCATTGTGTACAGAGAGGCACAGCCTTATTCAGGTGCAAGTGTCAGCTCCTCCCACCACTCTAGCCCAGGAAGACAGACCTATCAGGATATGCAGGGCACACGTCAGCTCCCTTTGTGTGACTGTCTAGAGTCAATTCACAAACAGCCCAACTGTCAGTCTGACCCAGACGACTATTCAGCAGCCAAGCAAAGACACGGAAAGGTTAAGCAATAAAATGCCCACTTTCTAAAAGTGGCATTTTCAAGCTTACAATCTAAAAAACAACTTTACCAAAAGATGTATGTTTTAATTGTGAGTTCAGAGTCCCCAAACTCCATATCTCCATCTGTTCCCAAGTCGAAATTACACTTAAAGATATTTTAAGGCAATCCCCATGTTAGCCTAAGGGTGAGATGGGCCTCGCAATAGTGAAAACTGAATATAGAAGTATTTTGCTATCAGGACATGTAAAACATACCAGTACCTGCCCTACTTTTTAAATGCGCTGCACCCTGCCCATGGGGCTGTCTTGGGCCTATCTTAAGGGCGTTCCACCTCACACCAAGGGGAATCCTTCAGGTTGTTATCTAGCAGACAATCAACAAGCATGGTTGGATTCACAGCTATCCTCAAGGAACCAGAGATCCACGCCCGTTCAAAGGGAACCTTCACCACCTTGTACTGGCACTCAGAATTGTTTGCAGCAACTACTTGGTAAAACACATTGGGGACCACCTGCTCTTCAGACACCAGGTGACACCTGACAGTAGTCATGCTGGCTCCTGTGTCTCTCAGAGCCTCAACCCTCTGTCCATTGAAGGTCACCCACTGCCTGTAATCCTTAGTGTTCCCAGGCACAAGGGTCCCCTGGACCGTCTCACTGTCCCCTAGCGAGACAAGGGTCATCTCAGCTGACTCCAACCCTTCTACTTGAACCAACTCCTCCATAAGTGCCACACTGGCCAACTCCTGTGACTGTGCACCAGTGGGTGCTGGTGTCTACTTGGACACTTGGGATCCCCCCTCTTGTGACCCTCCTGATCACATGCATAACACTTCTCTGCAGGCTTCCCTTTAGAGATCCAAGGCCTGGGGAACAAGAATACATACCCTAGGAACTAGTTTGGGGCCCTTTAGAGAACTCCCCCTGTTTACACTTGTCCCCCCTCACTTCTTCTGATGGGAACCCTGCCCACCCTTTGCAGAGTTTCCCTCATACCTCTTGTGGGCCCTGGTACTATCACAGTGGTCCGCTTCCTAGGGTCAGTTAACTTGCTTTCAATCAGATGCTGGCACAACTCTGGAAAAAAAAAGGCAATACTAGTGCTCCCATGCAATCAAATTGTACAGCCCCTCATAATCTGTTACTTTGCAGCCCTTCACCCAACCATCCAATGATCTGCAGAAAGAATCAACACATTTTAACCAAGTTTGGGAATCTACCTTCTTGTGGGACCGAAACTTTTCCTTGTACTGCTCTGGGGTAAGACCATACCTAGTGAGTAGGGCTTCCTTCACTGTAGAGAAGGTGAGCCCCTGGCGATCCCATAAGGCTGTGAAGGTGTCCCTACCCTGTACCTCAAAGTGCTTCCACAGACCTCTCCCCCGCTGTACCTCAGAGACCCTGTTCATGTGAAGAGCTGACTAATACCCCTTAAACCACGTGTATGTCATCCTCCCTCTTATAATCCTCCACTAGATCCTTAGGGATGTGCACTCTCCTCTTAGACTGCACTGGAAGTATGCTTACACCATTTGTTCTTGACCTTGAGGTCTCAGCTATCTCATTTTCAACTCCTGCGACAAAAGCAATTTCTTTCCCTTCAGAACAAGGGCCCTTGTCCTCTTTTGTTGCTCCATTTCAAACTTTTTGCTTTCTGCTTCCAACCTGAGCTTCTCAAGCTCCACATGATGTCGCCTTTCTGGTCGTCTGTCCCTCAGTTCCTCTGGGTTCATCCCTTTGAAAGAAACACTGCTGTCTGCCCTGGGGGATGCCCTTCCCCAGGCAGGTCCTGGTTATCCACCAAGTCACTATGTATGCTTTGTTTCTCTCCATCCACAACAAAATTGTCCTCCTCTGTGTGCCCATTAGCCTCCTTTGCTGCCAACCATGCCCCCAACTCCTTTTGCAGCTCCTTCTTCCTACTGAGGCCTTTAACAGGATAAATTAGCTCCTTACAAAACTTTTTGAGCTAAGGTGTTGTGTAGGTTTCCAACCTCTCCTGCTCGAACCCTAATTCTGCAGCTGCAACTGACGGCTCACCAGAGCTAGACATGATTGTGGATAAGATTCCAAATGTTGCAAAGTTTCAGGACGGCAAAGAAAAGCCAAAAGGAAAGAGCAGTAGGTGGTCACGTAATGGTCTTCACTAAGACAGTAGTGTACACCAATCACTGTATACAAAGTACAAATACAAGTCCTATCCTCACCACTGATCACCAATGTTGGAAATGGGGTCTCTAGTTGGCAGTGATTTGCACCCTGTCCAAGTATGGGCCATCACTCTTGTCAGGGTAAGGGAGTCACACTCTTAAGATAACCCCTGCTCATCCCCTTGGTAGCTTGGCATGAGCAGTTAGGCTTATCCCAGAGGCAATATGTTAAGTATTTGTACCCACACACAGTAACAAGGTGAAAAGACTAGAGATGGACACCACACTAGTTCAGAAAATTAGCCAATATTTATCTAAGTAAAACAAGACCGAAACTACAAAAATCCAACATACACAAGCGAAGATATGAATTTTTAAAGATTAAATCCCAATAAAGCCCTTTGACGGCATCATTCCCAACAGACCTACACCACTCAGGAGGGAGTGCGGCGCTGGTCATGGAGTCGCATGGAGCCCAGGTACAGTACCTTTGAAAACAATGAAACAAAGATATTGCACGGAGTCAGGGAGATGAGGCGTCACTGAAGCCAGTGTGCCATCTGTTTCTTACTGCGAAGCAGGGGAGGTGATACGTCTGCTCCTTATGGTTGCAGGGGAGGTGATGCGGAGTCGGTGGCGAGGCGTCGGTTCCTTACAGTCTGGTGGGTTGATGAATCCGGTGGATCAAGATGCAATGGGGCGAGTTCTCAGGGTTGTGATCACACCACGGGGCCACAGGTGCTGCGGCGGACTCGAGTGTCAAGGACGTCTGTGACATGCACTTGGGACTCACGATGTCATGGGACTTCAGAGGTGCTGCAGCGGCTTTGTGCCACTAGGGCCGGGTCTGTGGCATTGGTCGTAGTTGTTGCACTCCAGCGCGGACCACGGCTTTGTATGCAGGCAGCGGTGCCGGTTCTGGAATCGTCTTCAGTTGAGGTGCCTGGTTCTTCTTGTTTTTAGGCCAGCTTTCACTCCCAAGGGCACAGAAACTGGAGTGGGCACTACATGGCAAGCCAAGGTCTTCAGCAAGAGAATCCAGGGGCAGGCAGGTAAAGTATTTGATGTCCCTGAGACTTCTTAACAGGAGGCAAGCTCAGTCCAAGCCCTTCCAGAAACTTCATAAGCAGGACACACAGCAAAGTCCAGTCTTTGTCCTCTAAAAAGCAGAAGCAGCAACTGCAGGCCAACCCAGCAAAGCACATACAGCAAAGGGGCAGTACTCCTCCTCACATCTCTTCTCCTTGGCAGAGTCTTCTGTTGATCCAGAAGTGTTCTGAAGTTGTGGGGTCAGTAGTCCAATACTTCTACTCATTTCTGCCTTTGAAGTAGGCAAACTTCAAAGCAAAGTCTTCGTAGTTCACAAGACACTGCCTTTCCTGCCCTGGTCTCAGACACACTCTAAAGGGTTGGAGACTGCATTGTGTAAGGACAGGCACAGCCCTATTCAGGTGCAAGTGTCAGCTCCTCTCACCACTCTAGCCCAGAAAGACCCATCAGGATATGCAGGGCACACCTCAGCTCCCATTGTGTGATTGTCTAGAGTTAATTCACAAACATCCCAACTGTCAGTCTGACCTAGATGTGTATTCGGCACCCAGGCACGGAATGGTTAAGCAAGAAAATGCCCACTTTCTAAAAGTGGCATTTTAAAGCTTAAAATCTAAAAAACAACTTTACCAAACAATGTATTTTTAAATTGTGAGCTCGGAGACCGCAAACTCTATATCTCTATCTGTTCCAAGGGGAAATTACACCCAAGAGATATTTCAAGGCAATCCCCATGTTAACAAATGGGAGAGATAGGCCTTGCAAAAGGGAAAACTGAGGTATGCAGCATTTAACTGCCAGGACATGTAAAACACACCAGTACATGTCCTATCTTTTTAATACATCGCACCCTGCCCATGGGGCTGCCTTGGGCCTACTTTAGGGGTGACTTATATATAGTAAACGAGAAGGTTTGGGCCTGGCAAGTGAGTGCACTTGCCAGGTCAACATGGCAGTTTAAAACTGCAAACAAAGACACTGCAATGGCAGGTCTGAGACATGTTTACAGGGCTACTCATGTCGGTGGCACAATCAGTGCTGCAGGCCCACTAACAGCATTTAATATACAGGCCATTAGCACATATGGTGCACTATACTAGGGACTTACTAGTGAATCAAATATGCCAATCATGGATAATCAATCATAATCACAATTTACACAGTGAGCACTTGCACTTTAGCACTTTTCAGCAGTGGTAAAATGCCCAGAGTACAAAAACCAACAAAAAACGAAATACAGCACACAGTCAAAAATACAGGAGGCAGAGGCCAAAAGACAAGGGAAACCACACCAAGGATGCCAGTTCTCACACACACCTTCAAACCCCACTCTGCCAATGACCCTAATAGATGAATGTCAAATGGCTCCACCGCCAGGGTGAACAAAAGGGGGGGAGTGGGCACCTACATTCCCTCTGAGCTGCATGCCTATGCGCCCACCAGGAAGGAGATTTCTCAGCGCACAGGAGGTCATGAAGGATGCACATTGCACAAGCTTTTTCTAGGGCAATAATCATTTAACTGGTGAAAAGATCTTTGCAGGCTGTTTGGAAATCAGAATTAAACAAACAGAAGCTGGAAAGGCAGTTTCATTACTCAGGGGTAACACAATAAAGCATTCTGGGTGCTGCTTTTCTCACAGTTTGGACGTTTTGTACATGGTGGTCGAGACTACCACACCGGTGGCGGCGGTAGTTACCGCCACCGGCATGGCGGTCTTGACTGCCATATAAATAACAATGGAAGGCCGCCACAGTCGGTCCTCCGCAACAGCCAGGCTGCCGCCGACAGGCAGCCTGACGATGGCAGATTACATTATCCGACAGGGCAGCGCTGTAAGCAGCGCAGCTCTCCGGATAATGTACCCTGTATGAAACCGGCTTTTCCTGCCAGGGAAAGGCTGGCAGAAGGGGTGCTCTGGGCCCCCCCTAGAGGCCCCTGCACTGCCCATGCACTTGGCATGGGCAGTGCAGGGGCCCCCGTGCATTGCCCCGTCGAATCGGGTAGTGATCTGTGCGACAGGTAATGCTGCAACCGCCGCACACCAACATTGGTGGCGGCTCCATTTGGAGCCGCCGTCCATGTTAAGGCCCTGATCCCTGCTGGGCCAGAAGGTGGAAACACTGTTTCCGCCTGCCAGCCCAGCAGGGAAAACATTATACGGCCGGCGGGGGAGCCGGTGCGCTGGTGGTCTTCTGTTGACCGCCAGCGCTGATATGGCCTTAGTCTTGTTCTGGCTTCCAGCTATTCACAATGCTTTTTGCCTCTTTCTTGAATACCTCTGCAGACCCACGCTGCTTCGGTCTCATCCACCAGCCATTACATCCCTTGCTATTTTAAATGCATGTTAATTGCTTCACAGCCTGGAACACCATAGGAGACTTCAAGGTAAGCACAAACGTGATTGCCGTTGGGAAAAAATACAACAGCCTCCTTTCCTTTATTCACTTTCAGCATTTATGAGAATCATCCTGTTTTGCCAGAGATTTTGAGCACTTTCCCAAGTGCACTGGTGATTCATTTGGACATGCAAACATTTCTAAACTGCTTTTTAATATTACCAGCTTACACTGCTATGTAAACAAGATAGTGCGACTTTCGTAAGCAGTTTGAGGTTGGAAAACAGGCTCTGAAAGTTGGCGTTAAAGGAGTGGAAACAGTAAAATATACCTGTATATCATGTAAAGGTATAACTACTGTAATATCACATTAACATGCATTGTTGCAGTGCCAGTTCCTTCTTCGCAGGTATGAGTATTTCTGACATCTGCTTGGTGAGAGTAACAGAGTGTGGCAAGTGTGAGAATGACTAAGTCACATGGCATGTGTCAGTATGAATAAGTGCACGAGGCAGAAAAAAAGGAAGTGAAAGTGTTTAAGTGAGATAGTGAAAACAGATAGAAAGTTAGTGAAAAACAAATAATTACTGAGGTAGTTAAGAGAATGTCTGAGATAAAAAGCATTTGAGTCAAGGTGAGTGAGAAAGTGGGTGTTAAAGGGACCGCGTTAGCTTCCAATAAATACATGTGAGAGAGAGTGAGTGGGTGACAGAACGTGAGAAAATATTGACTAAGCCTGAAAGATTGAGAGTAAGATTGACCATGGCTGAATGAGGACGAGTTTGGGAAGGGAGACATGTTAATGGACCATGGAATGGAAAGAGAGAAGAGAGAATGAGAAAAAGGACATGAATTGTAAGGAACAGTAATAGGTAGGTATTCTGTCGACTAGTAACTCACGAGTCACACATATAGGCAACACCTAGAATTTATAGCACATTTTACAGTGCTTTAGTCTGTAGGTGTAGCAAATTAAGGTCAGGCCTTCAGTGGTACATTAACTGTTTGATAGGCATTCTGCAGCACATAACAGGAAGGGCAAGCAAAATAACTGTGTGCATTTCCATTGAAACAATAACTGATCAACACAGTAGACACACAGAAATTCACACTTTAATAGCAATGGCCAAATATTCCTGCTGCATGTATTCTGATGGGCGTTTCTCCATTGTTATCATCATGAATATTATATCTCCTTTCACAAAATGTATAACGGGTGATATGTCTTCTGCATGAATTCACACTGTTAATATTGATGCTGAAATCTTGTTTTTTCAGATAGTCGTAATTTCTAATTTACCATCTACATGTTCTACAAAGCTTCTGATAAATATGTGTCTTTTTGTACGTAAATATTTTCTGCCGCAGAGGAATGTGCTTCTGAGAATACTAAAGAGTTTGATTGGTTTTATGAGCTGCCCTTGTGAACAGTTTTGAAAGTTGATTGCTTTTTAGCTGAAATAGTTTGAAAATATGCTTTAAAATGTATAATGTAGTACTATTTTATGTAAAATGGGGGCCTGACCTTCCCCTCGCAATCTTCACATAGAGTAGTGTATTGGATACTCACATAGGTGGTCATTCTGACCTCGGCGGTAAAAGGCGCCTACCGCCGGTCAGAAATCCTCCATAATTCCGCCGCGGTCGCGGTAACCCGCCACGGTCATTCTGACCCGCAGCAGCCAAACCTCCGAAAATCCGACAGCCACAACAGACCGCCAGACCAGCGGTCGGCGGAAAAGTGGAGGTGACCAAACCTCCACCGTCACGCCAACAGAAATACGCCCATGCCATTACGACCCACGAATCCACGCGGCGGTCATTCAAACGCGGTTTTCCATTGGCGGTACACACCGCCGCGGTCAGAATACACACAAACGAACAAAACTCAGCCACATTGGCCGATTTGAATTCCACACACCTGATACACATACACACACCACTCCCACACACACAATACAATATAAAACACACACCCACATCACCCACAAACCCCTACGACAAAAAATTCAGAAAGAAGCACTGAGAGACACATCAGCGATCACAGAATACCATCACACAGAGGCACACTACACCATCACCCACACAATATCCACACACAAAACAACACACACCACCACACTCAACACACTTAACTACACATACTCCACCCCACACATCATACACACCACTCCATGGCACCCCAAAGACAGCCCCGCTTCTCAGACGAAGAACTCAGGGTCATGGTGGAGGAAATCGTTCGGGTAGAGCCCCAGCTCTTCGGCACACAGGTCCAATACACCAGCATTGCCCGGAGGACGGAGCTATGGCAGAGGATTGTCGACAGGGTCAACGCTGTGGGACAGCACCCCAGAAATCGGGAAGACATCAGGAAGCGATGGAACGACCTACGGGGGAAGGTGCGTTCCATGGTATCCAGGCACAACATCGCCGTGCAGAAGACTGGCGGAGGACTCCCACCTCAACCCCCACAATTTACAACATGGGAGGAGGAAGTCTTGAACATCCTGCATCCTGACGGCCTCGCAGGAGTCGGCGGAGGAATGGACACTGGTAAGTTGAAGCTTCACTACTGCTTCCCCCCCACCTGCATGCCAAATCATACCCCAACCCTCACCCCCATCCTCGAACCCCACCCTCACCCCCACCCCCATCCTCACACCCACCGATGACCAGCCCGGACCATCGGGGACCTCTGGACAGTCGGTTCCCCTCAGACAGCCACAGGCCACTACAGACCCAAACCCCTCTGGGAACACCAGCACAGCTCCCACCCAGCGGGCCCATGCCTCTGTCTCCAGGGCGCGTCAATCTGCGGTGTGTCTACCACTACAGGGCACCCAGGATAACCCACCACCCCAACAACAACAGGGACCTGGGGGCAGTGGTAATGGGCACACCGGCCAGGGGGCAGAGGCCCAGGGAAACAGGGCAACTCGGAGGGCAGCTGTGCGACAGGGGGGGGACGGGCCCAGGGAACCCACTCTCCACGAGGCCCTCACCACCATCATGGGAGCATACAACCGCTCCCAGGAGACGATGGCGACGGTACTGGCCCGGTTCCAGGAGATCCAGGTACTGCAGGAGGAACACTATCGGGGGTACAGGGAGGACATCAGAGCCCTCACCTCCACCCTGGTTACCATGGTCGGGCTGCTGCAGGACCTCATCAACACCAGGACGGACACTCAACAACAACAAAGGGCCCCTGCCACTAGCCTGGACCAAGAACAGCCAACCACCTCCGCCGGCGCTAGTGGTCAGGAGGCCCCCGCACAACAGCAGCCCACCAGACCCCCACCTCCTGCAGGAGAAGAACCACCCCGCAAGAGGGCCCTGAGATCTCGCAAGAAGACAGAGTAGGATGTCAAGACCCCCGCCAGCAAAGGATACCACCTGATGTCATCCCACTGTCCCACATTGTCACCCTGTCCATCCTTGAACTGCCCATGCTCCATCTCTCCACAGGCCTCTGGACAATGCACCTGTGTGACTGTTACTCTGGACTCTGCCATGGACATTCCTTCACCATAGCCCCCACCCACTTGAAACCACCCATCCCATTTTGAGCACTGAAATAAACACCCATTTAGCACAAAACTATCTGGAGTCTGGCTGTGATTTCAAAATATTGTAATTGACATGACAGTGCAAATATGTCCTTGTACATAGTAAAGTCAACAAACAGCTGCCACAAAGCTGTAGTCCATGGGGAAACGAAGCACAGGACTCGTAGTGGGGACCCCAGATCTGAAATAGGGATGGAAAAGCCACAACTCAGTCATCATACACTGGGGCAAATAGACAGGCAGCAGAGATGCAGGAGAGTAGTTCACATTCACTAAATTATGTTTGAATTGTTACCTGTGTCCTATTGGAAGTACTGTTCAATGATTCTGTCCCTGTTGTCTGTTTCAGCCCCGTCGTCTTCCTCCTCGTCACTCTCCACAGGTTCCACAGCTGCCACTACACCACCGTCTCGACCATCCTCCTGCAGGAAAGGCACCTGGCGGCGCAAAGCCAGGTTGTGAAGCATGCAGCAGGCCACGATGATGTGACACACCTTCTTAGGTGAGTACATTAGGGATCCACCTGTCATATGCAGGCACCTAAACCTGGCCTTTAGGAGGCCAAAGGTGCGTTCGATCACCCTCCTAGTACGCCCATGGGCCTCATTGTACCGTTCCTCTGCCCTGGTCCGGGGATTCCTTACTGGGGTCAGTAGCCACAACAGGTTGGGGTACCCAGAGTCCCCCAATAGCCATACACGGTGTCTCTCTAGCTGTTCCATCACATAAGGGATGCTGCTATTCCTCAGGATGTAGGCGTCATGCACTGACCCAGGGAACTTGGCATTTACATGCGAGATGTACTGGTCAGCCAAACACACCACCTGGATGTTCATGGAATGGTAACTTTTTCTGTTCCTGTACACCTGCTCCCTGTCTCTTGGGGGAACCAAAGCCACATGGGTCCCATCAATGGCACCAATGACGTTGGGAATATGTCCAAGGGCGTAGAAATCACCCTTCACTGTAGCCAATTCGCCCACCTCAGGGAAAATGATGTAGCTCCTCACGTATTTCATCAGGGCAGACAACACTCTGGATAACACCTTCGAAAACATGGGCTGAGACATCCCAGAAGCAATTCAGACTGTTGTCTGAAATGACCCACTTGCCAGGAAATGGAGTACTGACAGGACCTGCACCAGAGGGGGAATCCCTGTGGGTTGGCGGATGGGGGACATCAGGTCGGGCTCCAGCTGGGCACACAGTTCATGTATAGTGGCACGGTCAAGCCGGTAGGTCAGGATAATGTGGCGTTCTTCCATTGTCGACAGGTCCACCAGCGGTCGGTACACGCGAGGATTCATCCGTCTCCTCGCCAAACCCAGCGGACGGTGCCTAGGAAGGACAACATGGAGCACAGAGTCAAGCAACCCACAGGTACGTACTCACAGCTTGCACAGTAAACGATTCTCTATGCAGTGAATGGCGTGTCTGAGTGGCTATGCAAGGCCTAGGCCTGTGTGACGCAGTTGAAATTGAGCCATGTGGACCCTCGAAATGGCGGCTGCCTGACCTGTGAAGTGTGACAATGGGATGTGAGGTCAATGCGCTGGCGTGGCACACCGCGGCGGTCGGCGGGCGAAGACCGCGGCGCGAAGCCGCATTGGTTAACATTGAAGCCTATGGGTTTCAGGAGCCAATGGCGAAGGGCGCCGGCCGTGGCGGTACGCCCCGCCGCGGTACGCACCGCCGCGGACGTGACCGCCATTTCCTATCTACTTATCCACTTGCGACTTGAACTTTCACAGGAGAGGACCTATACTGCAAGTGTTGCTGTGACCTCGGTCTGGAAGGGACAATGGCTGCTGCGACTGGGGAAAGGGCCCCTGCCTTCACTGGAGAGGAGTTGGAGAAACTTGTGGATGGGGTCCTCCCCCAGTATGCGCTACTCTACGGTCCTCCAGACCAACAAGTGAGTTTAATTCAATATGGATTTGGGGCCACTGGCTGGCTTGGGGGCCTGGCGGGGGGCCTGGCGGGGATGGGGGGCATGTTGGGGCTGGCGGGGATGGGGGGCATGTTGGGGCTGGCGGGGGGCCTGGCGGGGGGCCTGGCGGGGATGGGGGGCATGTTGGGCCTGGCGGGGGGCCTGGCGGG
Organism: Pleurodeles waltl; assembly: GCF_031143425.1. Classification (NCBI taxonomy): domain Eukaryota; kingdom Metazoa; phylum Chordata; class Amphibia; order Caudata; family Salamandridae; genus Pleurodeles; species Pleurodeles waltl. The sequence goes on along the minus strand of NC_090440.1, from coordinate 315,021,858 downwards.
GATGGGGGGCATGTTGGGCCTGGCGGGGGGCCTGGCGGGGATGGGGGGCATGTTGGGGCTGGCGGGGGGCCTGGCGGGGGGCCTGGCGGGGATGGGGGGCATGTTGGGCCTGGCGGGGGGCCTGGCGGGGGGCCTGGCGGGGATGGGGGGCATGTTGGGCCTGGCGGGGGGCCTGGCGGGGATGGGGGGCATGTTGGGCCTGGCGGGGGGCCTGGCGGGGATGGGGGGCATGTTGGGCCTGGCGGGGGGCCTGGCGGGGGCCTGGCGGGGATGGGGGGCATGTTGGGGCTGGCGGGGGGGCCTGGCGGGGATGGGGGGCATGTTGGGCCTGGCGGGGGGCCTGGCGGGGATGGGGGGCATGTTGGGCCTGGCGGGGGCATGGCGGGGGGCCTGGCGGGGATGGGGGGCGTTGGGCCACTGGCAACGAAAATGCAGACAAACTTGAACGTGGTATTTCTCCCTCCCTGTACGTGTCACATAGGTCCGCGCCCATGAGAAGATCGGGATTTGGCGTGCCATCGCCAAGGAGGTCCGGACCCTGGGGGTCCAACATCGACGGGGCACCCACTGCCGCAAGAGGTGGGAGGACATCCGCCGCGGGACCAAGAAGACCGCCGAGTCTCTGCTGGGGATGGCCTCCCAACGTAGGCGGGGTGCCTGCCGTCAACTGACCCCCCTGATGTTCCGGATCCTGGCGGTGGCCTACCCTGATTTGGATGGGCGTGTGAGGGCAGCACAGCAGACACAAGGGGGTGAGTACAAGCATCATCTACTCTGTTGTCGCGCAGTGGAGGTGTCTGGGTGGGGGAGGAGGGCTGTGGGTCCCCCTAGGCCAGGGCGATATCTGTAGGCTGGGCACCCCCGTAAGCCCCTGTGTCCCCAGCCACCACCCTCAGTAGTGTGTCAGTACAGCCATCCCTGGGCCGTGTCATACATGGGTGCAGTTGTCAACTCTAGGCGTGTAGGGCATGTTCCACGGAATGCGTAGCGGACCCCAAGTGCGCAACTTAGTGCAGGGGGCATCTGTGTCTGTCATGTCCGCTAACTGTACCGGTGATCCATGTACTCAAAATCTCTTTATTTCTCTCTCCCCCCCCCCCCCCTTTTTGTTTGTCTTTCTGTGCTTGTGTGCATCAGCATCATCAGGCGGAGGAGAAGTGGCATCGGGGCAGGAGGGAGCTGCATCTCACATGGCCCAGGAGGGCCATGCCACAGAGTCTGACTGGACCAGTGAGACGGAGGGCGAGGAGAGCTCCACAACGGGGACGACTGGACCCTGCAGCGACACGGACACGTCCTCGGAAGGGAGCTCCCTTGCGGGGGTGGCACCATCCGTGCCCCCCGCCATTACAGGTACAGCCGCCACCCAGCGCACCATCTCCGCCCTCCCAGCAGCCCCTCAGCGTTCGCCCCGTGCCCGCTCTGCCAGGAAGCCGGGCATCTCCTTCGCCCCAGGCACCTCAGGCCCTGCCCCTGTTACCCCTGCTGCCCTCAGTGAGGAGGTCATTGACCTCCTCCGAACGCTCATTGTTGGGCAGACTACCCTTTTGAATGCCATCCAGGGGGTGGAGAGGGAGGTTCATCGCAGCAATGCGTACCTGGAGGGCATTCATTCGGGTCAGGCTGCCCATCAGCGATCGTTCCAGGCTCTGGCCTCAGCACTGACGGCAGCCATTGTCCCTGTCTCCTGCCTCCCTCTACTAACTCCCTCCTCCCAGTCTCCTGTTCCTCTGCCTGTCCCACCCACACCATCAGACCAGCCTGCACACACCTCAACACCCAAGAGCAGCTCATCCAAACATAAGCACCACAGATCACGCAGACATTCACACAAGCAACATTCCGATGCAGACATGCCAACAGTCACTACCACCTCTGTGACCCCCACCTCCTCGTCTCCCTCCTCCCTCCCTGTGACGTCTACACTCACACCTTCATTCACCTCACCATCAGCCAGTGTTTCCATCACCAGCATACCCTCCACTCCAGTCCGCACACGTGCAGTCACCACCCCCACTGCCATTTACACGTCCCCTGTGTCCTCTCCCACTGTGTCTGTCACCCCCTCTTCCACACCACACAAACGCAGCCACCCACCCACCCAACAGCCATCCACCTCACGACAGCCTCCCGCTCCTGCACCTGCACCCAAAGACAGCAAACTTGTCTTGCCTACAACCACATCCTCTCCCTCCACTCCCATACCCACTGTACCTACCACTCTCCATTGTCCCAAGAAAATCTATCTCTCTACTGCTACCTTCTTTCCTGACCCTGAGCCCCCCCCTCCTTCTCGTCGGGGTAAAAAGAGCACCTCAGCCACCACCAGCCCTGCAGCCCCCTTGACAAGGGTGCAGGGGTATTGGAGCCCACCAGCCCGCAGGTCTGGATCTTCGCCCAGCAGCAAGGGGACAGCCAGCCCACCCCCTGGGAAGAGGAGCAGAAGGCGGAAGGGCCGCCGCCGGAGCCCGGATTCGATATCCCCCCAGGACACTAGCCAGCCACCCTCAACAGCCACAACTCCAAAGGGAGGGAAGGGCCACAGACTCCCGACTAAGGAGGGCAAGGGCAGCAAGGCGGAGAAGTCAGGCAGCAGGCCTGCTGCCCATGGAGGACCCGTCACAGCTGCCCAGGAGGAGCCCGCAACCCCCATAGCCGCTGCCCCGGGAGGAACCGGCACAGCTGCCCCGGGAGAGCCCACCACCCCCATAGCCGCTGCCCAGGGAGGACCCAGCCCAGCTGGCCAGGAGGGCCCCACCACCCACAGCCCAGGTGGGCATTGAAGGAGCACCATCCCCGCTGCCCAGGAGGGCACCACCAGGCAATGAGCAGTTGGCCATAGAATGGCCGCCGTCTCCAGCACCGCTCCGCTGGGGACCGCCATCTCAAGAACCGCTGAACTGGGCCCTTCAAGGCAAGAACCGCTGAACTGGGCCCTTCAAGGCAAGAACCGCTGAACTGGGCCCCCCCCGTCTCCAGCACCGCTCCGCTGGGGCCCGCCGTCTCAAGAACCGCTGAACTGGGCCCTTCAAGGCAAGAACCGCTGAACTGGGCCCTTCAAGGCAAGAACCACTGAACTGGGCCCTTCAAGGCAAGAACCGCTGAACTGGGCCCTTCAAGGCAAGAACCGCTGAACTGGGCCCTTCAAGGCAAGAACCGCTGAACTGGGCCCCGCCGTCTCCAGCACCGCTCCGCTGGGGCCCGCCGTCTCAAGAACCGCTGAACTGGGCCCTTCAAGGCAAGAACCGCTGAACTGGGCCCTTCAAGGCAAGAACCACTGAACTGGGCCCTTCAAGGCAAGAACCGCTGAACTGGGCCCTTCAAGGCAAGAACCGCTGAACTGGGCCCTTCAAGGCAAGAACCGCTGAACTGGGCCCCGCCGTCTCCAGCACCGCTCCGCTGGGGCCCGCCGTCTCAAGAACCGCTGAACTGGGCCCTTCAAGGCAAGAACCGCTGAACTGGGCCCCGCCGTCTCCAGCACCGCTCCGCTGGGGCCCGCCGTCTCAAGAACCGCTGAACTGGGCCCTTCAAGGCAAGAACCGCTGAACTGGGCCCTTCAAGGCAAGAACCGCTGAACTGGGCCCCGCCGTCTCCAGCACCGCTCCGCTGGGGCCCGCCGTCTCAAGAACCGCTGAACTGGGCCCTTCAAGGCAAGAACCGCTGAACTGGGCCCTTCAAGGCAAGAACCGCTGAACTGGGCCCTTCAAGGCAAGAACCGCTGAACTGGGCCCTTCAAGGCAGGAACCGCTGGCCCTTTGGCAGACGTGGCAGGGCAGGATCTGTCTCGGGCAGGGCTGCAGGATGTCCTCTGGCCAACATGCCTCCTCCAGTGGCAGTGGAGTCTGTTATGGACTGTTTGGACTGTGGCTTTGCTCTCCCCAGGATGGCCCAGTGGGCAGGCCACCCACTGTATGGACTGTATGGACTGTGGCTTTGCTCTCCCCAGGATGGCCCAGTGGGCAGGCCACCCACTGTATGGACTGTATGGACTGTGGCTTTGCTCTCCCCAGGATGGCCCAGTGGGCAGGCCACCCACTGTATGGACTGTTTGGACTGTGGCTTTGCTCTCCCCAGGATGGCCCAGTGGGCAGGCCACCCACTGTATGGACTGTTTGGACTGTGGCTTGGCTCTCCCCAGGATGGCCCAGTGGGCAGGCCACCCACTGTATGGACTGTTTGGACTGTGGCTTTGCTCTCCCCAGGATGGCCCAGTGGGCAGGCCACCCACTGTATGGACTGTTTGGACTGTGGCTTGGCTCTCCCCAGGATGGCCCAGTGGGTAGGCCACCCACTGTATGGACTGTTTGGACTGTGGCTTTGCTCTCCCCAGGATGGGCCAGTGGTCATGGAGTCCCCTCGTGGATCTGGCGTCGTGTACTCAAGTGGCTGAGGTGCCCCCCCTTCCCTTCCCCCTGAGGTGCCTGTCCTTTTTTCTTTCTGATGCCCCTGCGGTGTTCTCTCCGTGGAGTTCTTGTCGTGGGACTGGGCCTTGCCCCTTTGCTCAGGACCCCTGTGGTCCACGGACAGTGGTTGGACTACATTTAGTAGCTGTATATATTTTGTACATAGTTTATTTATTTATTTGGATTACTGCTGTCCATTTTTCAATATATCTGCCCGTTTGAGATCTCTTCTTTTGGTCTTTGCATTATTTCGGAAGGGGGGGGTTTGTGGGTTGTGTCAGTGATCTGTGGGAATGCATTGATGTGTGTGTTGTAGTGGGTGTGGGTGGGTGGGTGTGTGCCGGTAATCTTTTGCCTCCCCTGTGTCATAGGTGCAGTACTCACCGATGTCTTCCGCGCCGCCGGGCGTGCTCCTGGTACAGGAGCAGGTATAGGAGTGCGGGGATGACCTGCAACTCGGGTTCCATACTGCCGGAATCTCGCGTGGTGTATGTGGAGGTGAGCGTTTTCCCGTTCATAGTCTGTTTCTGCCGTGTTTTTATCGGCGGTGCTCCCGCCCCGGAAAAGGTGGCGGATTGGTGGGTCGTGATAGGGTGGGCGGTACATTGTCTGCCGCCTGGCTGTTGGCGGGGACCGCCGCGCTGTTTGTTTGTTCCGCCGTGGCGGGCGGAGTGTTAATGCGGCGGGCTGTGTTGGCGGTTCCCGCCAGGGTCAGAATTGCATATTTTGGACCGCCGGCCTGTTGGCGGGTTGGCCGCCGCTTTATCACCGACCGCCAGGGTCAGAATGAGGGCCATAATGTCTTACCTCACAGTGCTGCTACGCACACAGCATGAAAAGTATGCCCATATACAGTCTGTTGCTGCACATAGGGGAAAATAATGAGAGGGAACATTAGTGGGCATCGCCCTCTGGTCCCCCGCTCGATCCCTAACTGTTTGAGACATGCCCTCCTGTGTGCACTCATGCTGCAGGGTGCAAATATAACTGTGTATCCAACTGCAAGAACTAGGCCCCAAATGCCATCCTCCTGAGGACCTCCATCTTATATACCCAATTCAACATATCAAATAGGTTTTCCATATCGAAGGCCCCAAAGGTATCCTCAGAGTCTGACTACTGGAGCATGTACATAATGTGTTAACCATCGGATATTCATCATAGTACTTCATGCAGGTACCTGAATTGGTCCTGATGTACCAAAGCTCCAATTATGGGTTTTACTCTATTGGCTAATATTTTTGCTAATACTTTTACATCAACATTTATCATGGGTAATGGGTGATAGGATCCATGTAATATGGGGTGTCTATCAGGCTTAGGCAACATAATTTTTACCACCTCCTTCATGGACTGCAGAAGTTGGGCTACACTACGAGCCTTATAGAATACATCCAGCAGGCGCACCAATAGCGGGGCAGCAAAAGCTCGGTGGATGTGGCATCTGGGGTATCACTGCTGGACTGTCCTCAATCCTGCTAGGAATCTTTGGATAGGCAGTTCTCAGCTCTGCCTCTGGCTTCTGTAGGTCTCTGCTAAATAAGAATTCAGGTAATCATTTATCACCCTCTGGGTGGATATCATTCTGCCATTTACTCCAGTAAGCTCCAATATTATGGGAGGGGGGAGTCCCTTTCTTGTAGAACCAGGCATGGAGTTGTTCCGACTTATCCCCATCCTTATGGAACCACTGCTGTCAATCCTTCTGTGTGAATTTATCCAAAGCTGCCCATGTGTCCCCTATGCTCTTTTTTAATTCTAGGGTGTCCATGTTCGAGTGCCCTGCTTACCTCTCACTTCTCTGAGAGATATCCAAGTCAGTTTCTTGGTCCTGGAGCTCTCTCTACAGTTGAGATTTTATACCATATACTTTACTAAAGCACTCCCCTCAGAGCACCACCTTAAGGGCATCCCATTCAACAGCGTGGGTCGTCACTGTTCCCCAGTTGGTGGCAAAATACCACTCCAAGACTTTAGATATGGCCTCCTGGAATGCTGCACCTCGAAGAGCCTCTCACAGCAGGCGCCACGTGGGAATAGCAGGGGTGTGCCCATTCCAGGTATAGTTGGCTAATAGAGGGGCAACATCTGATAAAAATATATTCAGGTGTTTCAATCAAGGCAACTGATTCCCTAGTTTCCAGGATACAAGGAGCCCGTCCAGCCTTCTGTATATCCTGTGTACTGAAGAATGGTATGTATATTTCCTCTGCCTGGATTTAGTGTTCTCCAGGCATCTATTATGTCTAAGTAAGTCATAACGTCTAATAATTTTCCAGTCATCCCCAGTTTGGGTTGTGGCCATGGGGGGCTTCAATCGAGGGTGCTATCCAATATACAATGAACATCTCCCACCCACAGCAGGGGCACCCCCACATATGGTAAGATCCTCTTCTACACTCTCTGGAAGAGTAACCTATCATCTGCATTAGGCACATACACATTCACTAAAAACACTTCAACACCATCTAGCAGACCATACACAAGTATGTACTTGCCTTCCACATCATTGAAAGAGGCATGATGCAAGAATGGCAACCGAGGGGCTATCCAAACTGATACTCGTCTGGATACACCGAATATGTAGTGGAGTAACACTGTCCCCTAAATTTTGTTCTAATTTTCTCCTCCTCTTTATCACTTAAGTGTGTTTCCTGCAGGAAAGCCACCCCACCTCGTACCTCCGCAGATATGTATGCAGCCAGTACTGCTTAGTGTAGTCTTGAAGCCCACAGACATTCCATGTGATAATCTTTGTGCTACTCCCCCATCATCTGTCTCACCCTTGGTCATTCAGTTTGATCCTGCACATGGGATTCTCAACACCTCCGTAGCCGCCCATACCCTTGCCGCTAGATTCTCCAACCCCTCTCATTTTACACTACCTTGCGTGACCAGCTTGACGCAGGACTTCACACATAGAACAATGCAACTTTCCCCATGCATCCCCGCACCCAATCCCCTTCCTATAGACGATAGCAGGTTTCCCCGTATCCCTAACTAAATAGAAGAGTGCATCCTTTCCTGAAGGGGCAAGAATATGTCCTGTCCACTCTCTAAAACCATGAGCGGCTGCTCCCTCTATGTAGAGTGCAGCTCATATCTCCCTGTGGCTCCCCTTCACTCATCTATAGGTCCAATTATAATTTACATTATGCAGCAGCACCCCTCTGCGTCTGGGGCCCATATCTATACAAAGCCTTTCAGAGCACAGCTCCTCTTCTTTAAGTCCCACTTCCATCTGCACCTATATGCCAACCCAACACCTCACAGCAGCTGCTCCCCTCATTGTCCTGTGTCCATAGTGCATACAGGTGTTCCCTTATTCGATTGCTCATCCAGGGTGTCTAATAGGCCCTCACCTGAGCCAGCAGACAGCTCCATTGTACTATCCTACTGTATTTCAACCTGAGGGCTCAATCTGTCTCTTGCCATACCCCATGTGAGCCTTTCCTCTGAGCCACTTGTTCTACTGTGGCTTCTGCAATACTCTCTCTGGGGGTTTCCAGTCTGCCCTGTGTGTTCCAGGTCCTCTAGCCAGGCCCACAGGCCTAATTATTGATAGTGAAGTGATGACTAGGTGGTGACAAGTGCCATTTTTAAGTCGAGCGCTCTGACGTGTTGTAATCTATCTGTGGGCTTTTAACCACACCTACTGCATGCCCGTCACTTGATCATGGGCTTGCCTTTCAAAAATCCTTTATCATCATTGGTAAATGCTTAATGCTTGTCCCTCCCTGGGGTGATTTTGTTACCGCATTGGTCATGGACGCTGTTACATGGATAATTGCACATTTGCCGAAACGTTTGACTGCGAACAAACCTTTTTTTTCCTTTTGTGTCTTTCCTTCGCACTCAGGCTCGTGGCGCTTTGAACTGGCTCACTTATGTCAACTGTTTTACTTTTCATTTTCAATTTATGTGGCAAGAAAAGTCCAGTTAGGAATTTAAAACACTAATAGCTCTAACTTAAGTAAACGCAAGACCCATTGCATTGCAAATGCTTGTTTCTCTTTCCCGGAGAACTTTTTGTTCAGCCTTAAAGGTAAAAGTCAGCATGGGGCCCAGCAAAAACATTTTCTTGCGAGTCCCACAAAACCATCTAACAGGACCTTCTCTAAGGCAATTGCTTGCTCACACCTAAGTAACCTGATTCAAGTGTGTTCTTGGTCCATCAACTAAGGGAGATGACAAGTATGCAGTACTTTTAGAGTTGTCCTAATGGGAAGCACAATCATGAAGGTAAGTCAACTTGTCAAGTATGTCTCACAGACATCCAAAGAGTGAAGATTCACCTCTACAAGAGAAGGACGGATTGGGGAAAAAGAAGACAAGTATTCTGCTTGTTGTTACTGCAGTACCACAAATTACGAACAAAATTATGACCAGGTTTCAGGATCATACAGTCAGGAAAGACCTAAAGGCAAGAGGTACACAAAACATTGCCCCCTTTACCCTGAGATTACCAATGTTTTTAGCCATTGTAACAACTGAGATCAACATGTAATATTCCCTAAACACTGATTCAACATGATTTTTCACAATTTCAGAGCTGTCCTTGTGAGTTATTCGATTAACTGACATGGTTTTCAACACTGCATTGTCTATCTTTATCAGCCAAGTAAACTTGGCAATAAGCAGCCATTGTCATATATCCTGCATGCAAGAATATCTGTGTTGCCATCTCGGATAATTTCAGCCTGCTCAAAGGTGCAGAGGGCTTCAAAACAACATTCTCTTCACATTCTTATACTCAACTCAGACGTGTAGAGGGTTTTTGGTCATCACTCTCCTCGCTGAGCCTTCCTAATGTTAGAGGATCATACAAAATCGTTGTGGGGGTTTTACAAGTGACCAAAGATTGGGAAACAGGGTTTCTTCCAGAATCCTGCACTTGCCAAGGTGTAGTGCACTGCAGAAGCCCACCACACACAAGTACATAAACCTGCTTATCTTTGAGAAAGGAAAAGGGACTCTACGCCTCTGCATATTTTGCCATCCTCCTGTTGGTTCCTTGAGATACCTCCTTCCAGTAATGTGGAAAGCCCATTACCTCTCTCCCATCATTTCAAACACTTTACCCCAGAAGGGTGGACATGCTTGCATTTAGATAGGAAGGGGTTTGCATTCCTTTCCAAAGTGCGCTTGCATGGAGGTTTATTCTCTGCTTTTCAGTCATCTGGTGCACAGTGAGAAGAGCTTTTGGAAACACGCCTATCTTCCTACTATACGGAAATAAAGAAATACAGCAGCTTCTTCAGATAATACGCTTAAGTGAAAGTCACAAAAGTAGAGCTGTATCATTTTATTGGAAGCACACTAGCAGAATATAACCACCTCTGGTTTCTTTTATCATTTGTACATCACGTTCTCTGCAAAAAGACTGCTTTCCAGCAGAATGTGGGAAACACATTATTGAAAGCTATAAAAAGAACACCTTTCCTACTAACAGTTTTTGGTGTCTCAGCTGAAAGTATTTCAATTGTCCTGCAATGTATGGCCAGTCTTCCACCTTCCACCATACCACCAGGAAAATAGGTGCACAGTACCCTAGCCCTGAGCAGGAACCTCTGTTGCCTTTAGACAGCACTGGGAAGGACTTAAGATACACTTGAATGCTGAATCAATGGTAGCTCCTTGGTTTTGATCATTGTTGTGTTGTTTGCTCTTTATCCTTTCAGAAGTCCATGGAAGAGTTATCTTACGAATATGAAGTCGGTTTGAGATGTGGGGTGGGTCCTGCTGGACAGTTCCTCTGTAGCTTCAAGACATGTTTAACATATATTGCCTTTGCAAAGGAGTTAAGTAATGTATTCTTTAAGGCAAAACAAATGAGTAGCAATAAGCAGTCCCAATTACACATCAGATTGCAAGTGAGTTCCTCAAACAGAGGAGTGCTTACTCACCTTCTGTGCCTTGATCAGACAGGTCTAATTGGCAGAGTCTGTCTTTGGGAAGATCAAAGGTCCAGAATGTTATCTTTCAATTGCACATTTCTTGTTATCTCTGCATGGAGTATACGGCCTTTAAGTATTTTTATGCCCTTTTGTACCAGACTCTACCTGATGTGTCTGCCAAGAACAGCGTTCGCTTTCAGTTCAGTGCGCAGAAGGCTCTGAAGCCCGATCTGTGCAGTTCAAAAACACATACATGGCATAGCAAAGGTGAGTGAGTTCAAAAATTGGTGCTGTAAAAAAGCTGGTGTCGGGGAATGGAGGCAAAACAGTGGTGATTCCCATGTTGAACTGGGAAATGTTGGAGCTCTGTACTCTTATTTTTGGGTGGTAAGAAGGATGCTGGTCACTTTTTTCGAAAGATACAAAGTGCAAGTTGGCAATGGGTCAAATAGTAAGTGGTGACTGAGCTCAACAAGGAGTATAATGTAGAATTGTAAGAGGTGGACTACATATGTCTTTAAACCTCTTTCCATTAAATTGAACATGGAGGTGTGTGCCAAACTGTGTGAAACAATCAGCTGAAGTACATGGCAGACAGAATAAATAATCAGCCTTACTAGGAAGTGCTTGAAAGATGGAACACACCTTAAACAGTGAAGGAAGCAAGCTGTGTGGCAGTGTTTGCAAGGCGATGGAGCCCATTAGAATATTAGTCTTTCTTTTTTATACAATTAATATACATATATCTCAGGAATAGGTTCACCACATCTCTGCTCTTTAGAGATGGAACAGGGTTTTCATTGCTGTTCTTTGTTCCTTTGCACAATCCCTTTGTCTCCATTCATGAGTTATTTGTCTTGGCTTGTCCATGGGTTTGTCCTTCACAATTATTTATCCCAGAGCCTTTCTAAACTTTTGATCAAGTAGATTGTCTTATTCTGATCGAAAGCAGTCTCAGACTAATCTAAACCACTGTCTTTCCTCTGGCACTTCCTCCCGCCCACTGAATTTCAACATTTCTCTCTTTACAATCCCTAATGCTGATTTGTACATTATATTTTGGTACACAATGTCAATGTTTCTAGAGTGATATCATTTTAAAAATTCTGCCGGTTATCAGGACTTTAAAAATTTAATTGTTTTACTTTTGCTTTCCCGTTCAACCATTTCTACTTCCTCTCCCTGACTACCTCTCACATAGTTTTATGTCACAATATTGATAGCAGATGCGTTTCAAACTGCCCTTTCTGCTCTCAAGCACTTGTTTGTCAGCAGTGCATGTACGTAATTAAATGCTTGAATTCAGAGGCATTCAGAACAGTTTTTCAAAATCACAATCACAACAAGTTGACAGAAAAAAATGATCACAAAACACTGGCAGCAATTTGCGGTATTTTTGCATCCAGTAAAGAATTTACTATCAAGAGTACTAACAGGTCAGTGTGTAAACTTCCAATTCGGAGTGTGTTGTAATCTGAGCTGAGTCAATCAATCAATCAATTAATTTGTTGAGCACGCTACTCACCTGGAAGGGTCTCAAGGCGCTGGGGGTGGGGTGCTACTGCTCGAAGAGCCAGGTCTTCTTGTGCTTCCTGAAGGTCACGAGGTCCTGGGTCTTACGTAGGTTGGTGGGGAGGGAGTTACAGGTTTTGGCGGCGAGGTGGGAGAAGGATCTGCAGCCGGTTGTGGTACGGTGAATGCAAGGGACTGTTGCGAGGTTGGCGGAGTGGAGCTGGCGTGTCGGGTTGTGGAAGTGAAGTCGATCGTTGAGGTAGGCCGGTCCGGTGTCGTGGAGAGCTTTGTGAGCCTGGATTAGGAGTTTGAAGCCGATCCTTTTGTTGACGGGTAGCCAGTGGAGGGCTCTGAGGTGGGCAGAGATGTGTTTGTGGCGAGGGAGGTTTAGGATGAGACGTGCTGAGGCGTTCTGGATGCGTTGGAGTTTTTTCTGGAGCTTGGCCGTTGATCCCGCGTAGATGGCGTTGTCATAGTCCAGTCTGCTGCTAACAAAGGCGTGGGTGACCGTTCTTCTGGTTTCCACAGGGATCCACCTGAAGGTCTTGCGGAGCATTCGTAGGGTGTTGAAGCATGAGGACATGATGGTGTTGACTTGCTGGGTCATGGAGAGTGAAGAGTCTCGTATGTAGCCAAGATTGCGTGCGTGGATCGTGGGTGTTGGGGGAGACCCCAGGGTGCCCGGCCACCAGGAGCCATCCCATGCTGACTTGCTGGGGCCGAAGATGATGATCTCGTTCAGCTTGAGGTGGCTTGCTGTCATCCAGTTGGCGATGGCGAGGAGTCCGGTGTGGAGGTTTTTCTTGGCGGTTGCGGGATTCCTCGTGAGGGAAAGGATGAACTGAGTGTCGTCAGCGTAGGAAATGATGTTGAGGCCATGGGATCAGACGATGTTGGCGAGTGGAGCCATGTACATATTGAAGAAGGTGGGGTTGAGTGAGGATCCCTGGGGGACTCCGCAAATGGTCTTGGTGGCCTTTGACCAGAACGGGGGGCGGCAAACTCTTTGTGTTCTTTCGGAGAGGAAGGAGGTGAGCCAGCCCAGGGCTCTGTGGCGAATTCCGGTGTCAGAGAGGCCTGTGCAAAGGGTTTGGTGACATACGGTGTCGAAGGCTGCGGAGAGGTCGAAGAGGATGAGGGCAACGGTTTCACCTTTGTCGAGCCTGGTCCTGATCTCGTTGGTGCAGGCGATGAGGTCGGTCTCGGTGCCGTGGTTTTTGCGGAATCCAGACTAGGAGACGTCGAGTAGGCTGTTGTCCTCCAGGAAGCGGGAAAGTTGGTTGTTGACTATCTTCTCTATGACCTTCGAGTGGAAGGGGAATAGGGAGATAGGTCGGCCGTTTTTGAGGTCTTCGGGGATCGGCTTTGGGCTTTTTGAGCAAGGCTTTGACTTTGGTGTATTTCCAGCTTTCCAGGAAAATGGCGGTCTCGAAGGAGCTGTTGATGATGGTCTGGAGCTGGGGAGCGATGATTTGGCTGGCCTTATTGAAGATGTGGTGAGGGCAGGGGTCTGTGGGAGAGCCGGAGTGGATGGTGCTCATGGTTTTGGTGGTTTCCTCATCGTTGGTGGGGGTCCAAGGGCTCAGTACTTTGGTGCAGCAGGGTGCGATGGGGTAAACCATGTCAGTGGTGGTGGGGGGCGGCATTGCGAAGCTTCCATGTATGTCTGTGATCTTGCGGTGCTAGAAGATGGAGAGGGAGTCGCAGAGGTCTTGTGAGTGGGAAGGGTTGGTGGAGCAGGACTTGGGGTTGGTGAGTTCCTTGATGACATTGAATAACTCCTTGCTGTTGCGTGCGTTGTTGTCTATCTGTTCTTTGTAGAAAGATCTTTTGGTGGTCCAGATGAGCTGGTGGTGTTTGCGCATGGCTGATTTGAGGATGGTGAAGTTGCTCTCTGATTGTTCTTGGTGCCAGGTTTTCTCAGCTTTCTGGCATTCTCGTTTGGTTGCCTAAAGGTCTGCGGTGAACCAGGGAGCTTTCTTGTTGACGCGGGTGTTGCTGGTTTTCTTGAGTGGAGCGAGGGTGTGGGCGCAGTCGTCGAGCAATTGTTTGAGGTTGAGGGCGGCGGTGTTGGGGTTGTTGGTTTTGGATGGTAGGGATTGGGCGAGGTTCGAGATCAGCTGTTCCTTGGAGAACTTGTTCCACTTGCGGTGAGGGATCGGATGCTGTTGGTGGTGGGTGGTGGGCTTCAGGAAGGAAAAATGAACGCAGTGGTGGTCGGTCCAATGGAGTTCAGTGGTGTGAGTGAAGGTGATGGGCAGTTGGAGGAGAAGATGGCATTGAGCGTGTGCCCAGTTCAGTGGGTGGGCGAGGTGACCAGTTGCTTGATGCCGAGGTTGTCCAGTAGGGCAGCAGAGTTGCAGTCACTGGTGTTCTCCAGGTGGAAATTTAGGTTGCCGAGGAGCAGGTAGTCCAAGGAGGCGAGGGCGTGGGAGCTGATCGTGTCGGCGATGGCGTTGCAGAATTGGTAGCGGGGGCCTGGTGGTCTGTAGACGAGGGTTCCTCTCAGGGTGGTGTTGGCGTTGAGGTGTATCTGAAAATGTAGGTGCTCTGCGGAATCCAGGGCGTCGTTGGTGGAGATCCTGATGGAGCTTCAGGGGACTATAGCGATTTTTTTGTTTTTTGGGGTATTATTGAGATAGGTTGCAAATTGATACTCACTTCATTAGAGGTCATAACAGGGATGGTAGCTCTAGGCTCAACAAGCCACCAGAACGTGATTGCTGTTCAAATGAGTAAACGTTTAAAAAAACATTTCCGATTCAGTAGTTGGTAACTTTTCAATGATTTGCAATTGGATCTGTTGCAAAAGTGACACACTGCTTATCGAATCATTACTTTGAAAGGAAGCCTATAGCACCGACCTTCCAGAAACCAAATCAGTATAGGGTCACAGTCCCATTTTAGGAATTGGTCAATATTTTCCAGATTCCTAAAATAAAATTAGCATATTTGCTCCATATCGGAGTGTTTGTGAAAACAAAGAACAATCACAATGACAGGAAACTAAAGTAGTTGCTAAAATACAAATGGATTTCGGATTATTGATAACCTCTCTTGCTTACAAAATCCTTTACACATCTCATGTCTACGGAGAAAACAAACCTGGAATCAGGAAAAAAACACGCTCACACCCCACAGGCTTATGTACTGGAAAACTCTAATTCAGTATCAATTTATTGAGAGAAAATCATTCGCTCTTGCGTTGACTTTTTATTCCACTTTACCATGCCACGCTATAGAATATAGAGAACTCTATGGCCAAAAAAGTCTGTTTAGACCTAATCACGTCAGTCCCTACATTGTAACACAGTCAGTCACATCATCCTTTACATATTTAAATGGAAGCATGACTATACAAAATTAGAAACCTCTACCTGCAATTCTGAAACATAATAGCAAAGGTATTGGTACAATTTACCCAACAAATACAATGATATCACAGACCACAGTTTTCATGACGAAATTTGGACATAGGCTAATATTTCTCCATTAAACTTGTGCACTGGATGTTTATTTTCCACTTATGGATGTTGTCTTTTTAACTTGCTTTAAAAAAATAAAAAAGCACCTTTACCTGCATATCCGAATTAGTGAAACTACAAGCAGATAAGTAGTTTGTGTGCATTGCAACTGATTTCTTCTTGGATGCCATATTTTCATTTTTATCAAATGTCAGTGGATAAACAGAGCACTTATTGTCCAGGCCCCTAAAACAAGTAGACACAAGAGTAGGACAGTCAATGCAAGAATTTGGTTAAGGAGAATATAATCTCAAATGTTCAAAAATATCCATAATGGCAATTTCCACAAATTTCTTTCCTGTTGAGCATCCTTCTAATTCTCTTTCATTTAATAGGATCTCAGGTCTGACCTAATTTGGAATTAAGAAACAAAAGCAAATGCAATACGTGTAACACAAGGAGAAAAGAGAAGCGCAAAAGTAACAAACGCTTAACAGTCAGGCCAGGGCCCCTTTACAGAAAGTGTATGCTGAAGCAATTTCATTGTGTCCCTTCGTGTGCTCAGGCTATTATGGCAGAGAATTATCACTACTCGCAATTATCAATTGGTGTACTGGGCAGATATTTCCTTTACTGGAGCCTAACATTAATACACATCTACTTCCAGTTGGGGCACTTTAGAAGGTCCATATCCTGGGAATTATTGCCCTTGGTAAAACATGGGCAGAGGTACCATGCTCAATCAATCAATCAGGACTTCTATAGCACAGCTAATCACCCGTGAGGGTATCTAGGCACTGGGATCCTGCTGCGATCAATCGTAGAGCCATGTCTTGAGTCCATTTTTTTATTCCATGAGCAAGGATGCTGTTAGGAGGTGGAGGAGAAGGTTGTTCCAGGACTTGGTGGTGAGGTAGGAGAAGGGGCAACCTCTGCTGTAGCTTTGAAAGATGCAGGGACTGTGCGCGAGGGGGGCAGATCGCAGGTGTTTGGAGGACTGGCTGTAGTTCAGGCAGTGGTTGGTGTATGCTAGTCCTTGGTAGGGGAGGGCCTTGTAGGTGTGCGTGAGCCTCCTCAATTGGGATCTTTGCTGGACAGGGAGCCTGTGGATGTCTCTGAGGTGGGGGAGATGTGGGTCCTTTTGGGGAGGTTCAACATGAGTCTAGCCACTGAGTTCTGAATGGTCTGGAATCTCTTCAGGAGTTGGGCAGAGATTCCTGCAAAGAGTGCATTGCTGTAGTCGAGTCTGCTGGTGACTAGGGCTTGGGTGACGTTTTTCCTCTGTCAAAGGACATCCCTTTTGGATCATGCAAAGGGTGTGGAACGTTGCAGAGGTGAATGCATTGATCTGGCAGTTCATGGCGAGTTTGCTGTCTAGGAATGATGCGGAGGTTGTGGGCATGGTCTGTCAGTGAGCGTGTCGGTCCAAGTTTAGAAGGCCACCAGGTGTCATTCCACGGGGAGGTATTTTTTCCAAAGAGCAGCTCTTCGGTCTAGTCCCTTTTGAGATTTAGGCAGTTAGTCTTCATCCAGCTGGTGACACTCGTCATGCAGTTGTGGAAGTTGAACCTGGTGGTGGAGGGGTCGTCTGAGAGTGAGAGGATGAGCTGGGTGTCGTCTGTGTAGGAAATTATGTTGATGCCGTTGGTTTTGACGATGTTAGCCAGGGGTGTCATTTAGGTGTTGAACAAGGTGGGACTGAGGGATGAGCCTTGCATGTGGGCTCTAACGTGAAGGGAGGTAGGCAAATGCTCTGGGTCTGTCCTGTGAGGAAGTATGAGATCCATCCAAGGGCATTTCCCTAGATCCCGATTTGGCTGAGCCTCTTGGCGAGGGTGTGTGGGATTTTGTGTCAAATGCTGCTGAGAAGTCGAGGACTATCAGGGCCGCTGTGTCACCCTGTTCAAGAAGTGTTTTGATGTTGTCTGTGGCGGTGATCAGGACAGTCTCAGTGCTATGGTTGGTGCGGAAGCCGGTCTGGGATGTGTTCGGCAGGTTGTTGTTCTGTATGTGTTCGGTGAGTTGTCAGTAGATGGCTTTCTCAAAGACTTTGGCAGGGAAAGGGAACAGAAAGACTAGTTGGTTGTTCTTGAGTTCTCTGGGGTCAGCTGAGGGTTTCTTCAGGAGGAGTCTGACCTCTGCGTATTTCCATTGCTCAGGGAATGTGGCGTGGTGATGGATGCATTGAAGATGGAGGTGAGTTTGATGCTGATTTCCTTGCTCCTGAGTTTGCAAAAGTGGTGGGGGCAGGGGTCTGTGGGTGCTCTAAAGTGGATGGAGTTCATGATGGCTATGTGTTTCTGTGAGGTGAGCTGTTCCATCTGGTGAGCAGAGGGTTGTTGGTGATGTCCGTTGGCATGAAGAGGCTGTAGAGGTCAGTGGGTCGGGGTTTGATGGAACTGTAGATGGTGGATATCTTGCTGTGGAAGTAGTCCGCCAGGATGTTGCAGAGTTTCTGTGTTGGGGGGAATTGTGTTTTCAGTGGCTGAGGGCAGGAGTACTCTCTGACTATGTTGAAGAGTTCCTTATTGTGGTTGGAGCAGGCCTCAATGTGGTCTACCAGGGCACACTTCTTTGTATCTTTCAGGAGTTGATGGTATTTATTGAAGACTGATTTGAAGGTGGGATCTTTGCTGTTGTGCCATCGCCTCTCTAGATGTTTGCACTTGCATTTGTTGGTCCTGAGTTCTGGTGTGCACCAGCTGGCATGTTTAGTGGATCTGATGTTCTTTGAGGGCTTGGTCAGGGTTTACTCTGTCGGCGCATTTGATGATCCAGGTGGAGAGGTTCTTCACGGCCTGCTTGTGGATGGTTGCAGGGTCGGAATGGGTGGTGTTGAGGGCATCCATACATTGAGTTTTTGTCACTTTGGGCCAGCTGCTGTAGGATGAGGTTGGGGTATTGGTGGTGGTACATGGTGCTTCTGCAATGATAAAGTGGACGAAAGCATGGTCGGACCAGGTGAGTTTGGGGACATAGCTGACTTGACTCTGTCTCTGGCAGTGAAGATTGGGTCTAGCGTGTGGTCTGTGCTGTGTATGGGGTCAGTGATCAGTTGGGTGAGGCCAATGTGGCTCATGCTGTCCAGGAGGTTGGTGCTGTTGGTGTCATGGAGGTTGTCAGGGTTGAAGTTGAGGTCACCGGTGAAGATGTGTTGTTTGGAGTTGATGGTGAGCAGGGCAATGAATTTGGGAATGGTGTTGCAGAAGCCAGGGTGTAGGCCTTGTGGTTGTTTGAAAGGGTGCCTCTGATGGTTGTTCTACCATCAGTTTGCAGTTGGAAGTTGCGATGCTCCCTGATTGGTGTAGTGTCGTCTTTGGTGACAGGTGCAGTGGATGGTGTCTTTGTGGATGATAGCAATGTTGCCTCCGTGTATGTTGGTATGATCCCATTGTAGCGTAATGTTTCCATTGGGTGTTGTGGTGGAAATGTCGGGGCGGCGGAGGGGTTGAGCCAAGTCTCTGTAATGAACGCAACGGGGTAAGGGTGGTGATTGTGTCCCAGATTTCTATGGCATGTGATCTGGCGTTGAGCAGGAGGCAGTGGAGTGGTCTCATGGTGGTCACAGTAGGTAAGGTAGGAGTGGTGAGGGTTTTTGTGCAGGAGAGAGGTTCTGATTTCAGTAAAGAGACAAAAGTGGCAGGTGAAAGGTCCTAACGCTGATCTAGGCGATGCGAGGCAGCAGTTGTTGCAATATCTGGGGTCTAGGGTTAGGAGTTCTTTGGCGGAGTAAATATAGGTGGCCACAAGGCCAAGGATCCTGGTACTGGACACAGTCCAGCAGTGGATGGGTGCATTTGGGCTTGTCTTCGGCATGATTTTGTTGCACTGGCAGCAAACCTACTGCATGCAGCCACTGGGCGGCTGCGCTGGAGCCTCCAATAAGTAGGTAATGGAAGCTGGGTGGTGGGCCCGTTCCAAAAAACGCAGTGGTGCGGGGATGAACAATAAAAAAAATAAACAAGTGAACAAATGCAGCTAACTTATACTGGCTGGCTTACTGGAAGAGCAGAACACAATGTTAACTCTCTGAATAATACTGACAAATGCAAAACAGTCTGGCTTACTGCATACAGTATGACAAAACAACTTGACAGGTGTGTTACAGAAAATGAAGTGTTAGGCAAGCGGGCACAGAGCAAATAACTGGGTAACTTACAGTGATACAAACAGGTAGCTTGAAGCACCAGACAAGTTACTGGCAGCAGGAGTAGTGCATAGCAGAGTCCAGGAAGCCTGTGGTGCTGGGGTGTGGATCGGTGATACGCTTCCAGTCCTTCATACAGCCACCAGCCCACAATTTTCCCACACTAATGAGTGACATCATTATTTGCTAAATAACACACATGTGGTCATGGCATGATGAAGGATGGCGAAGGGGAGGAACGTCACATTACACCAAGGTTATACAATTGACATCACGCTGATGTCTCTGTTCATTCTGGCAGATCTGCATGCACTGCTAGGCCACAATTGTGCATCAAGGAGGCACCAGGATCCTGGAGAATACACAGGGTTTCCAAAGCAGGAATTGCACGTGCTCTTGGTATAGGCAAGGAGATCACAGTGGACTGTCCAGAACCGAGGGGCTTCAAAGGCACTCTGATAAATCCAAGAACTGCCATCACCAGGATTCATCAGCACTCCTAGCAAAAGGGGAATCTCAAAGATTTGCTTGGTCACACAATGCTCATGACAGGTACATCCTATTTTGTTTTTGGTGATGGCAATATAGGACTGTATTACACAGTTACCCATTATGTATTTTTCTATATTACAGCATTTTAGTATTTTAGTAGTGTAGACTGTACATAATTTCCAATTTTAGTAACAAAACAGTATGATGTAATTGTTGAAATGTAAAATGAAGTGTGGAGTATTGTTTTTCCATGTGGTACTAGGTATGGTATGACTATTATTATAATGACAGTAAAATGTAATTCAGTATTCGCTTTGAATTGCAGTAGTAGTCTTTTTCATTTACTGAATTTGTGAAGTATAACCCACTTTAGAGTAGAGATTACTATTTCTCCTGTCTGCCTGTGTTTGAATTTGTATATGGGGACTGCACCTTAATGTACATTTTCCCCTTTGGCAATAGTCATTTTCTTGTTTTCAACATGTGGAGCACAGAAAGAAAATAATAAGTCTGGGAAAGTGGCACAAGTGTGGGTTTAGCTATGAACAATGGTAGCTTTTTGTATGACTGCATGTTATGAATTCTTATGGTTCTCCTTCA